>NC_133328.1:11319866-11623244 GCF_042186555.1 Aquarana catesbeiana | reverse complement strand
ACAGTTTCACCTATAGCAACCTGAAGGGAAGTGCTTGTGTTCCTAATCTGATCATATCAATAGCACAGGCAGGCTCTTGAAGTATTTACAGCTAGTGTACTGTGTACCCTGCACAGTTGCACGTACAGTATAGCTACCTGAAGACAAGTGCTTTTGTTCTTCTTCTGATCCTATTAATAGCATAGGCAGGCTCTTGAAGTATTTATATTTAATGTACTGTATTCACTGCACAGTTGCACCTATAGCTATCTGAAGACAAGTGCTTGTGTGCTTCTTCTGATCCTATTAAAAGCACAGGCAGGCTCTTGAAGTATTTACAGTTAGTGTACTGTGTACCCTGCACAGTTGCACCTACAGTATAGCTACCTGAATACAAGTGCTAGTGTTCTTCTTCTGATCCTATTAATACCACAGGTAGGCTCTTGAAGTATTTACAGTTAGTATACTGTGTACCCTTCACCGTTGCACCTACAGTATAGCTACCTGAAGACAATTGCTTGTATTCTTCTTCTGATCCTATTAATATCACAGGCAGGTTCTTGAAGTATTTACAGTTAGTGCACTGTATACCCTGCACAGTTGCACCTACAGTATAGCTACCTGAAGTCAAGTGCTTGTGTGCTTCTTCTGATCCCATTAATATCCCAGGCAGGCTCTTGAAGTATTTACAGTTAGTGTACTGCGTACCCTGCACAGTTGCACCTATAGCTACCTGAAGAAAAGTGCTTGTGTGCTTCTTCCGATCCTAGTAACAGCACAGGCAGGCTCTGGAAGTATTTACAGTTAGTGTACTGTGAACCCAGCACAGTTGCACCTATAGCTACCTGAAGACAAGTGCTTGTGTGCTTCTTCTGATCCTATAAATAGCACAGGCAGGCTCTGGAAGTATTTGCAGTTAGTGTACTGTGAACCCTGCACAGTTGCACCTATAGCTACCTGAAGACAAGTGCTTGTGTGCTTCTTCTGATCCTATAAATAGCACAGGCAGGCTCTGGAAGTATTTACAGTTAGTGTACTGTGAACCCTGCACAGTTGCACCTATAGCTAACTGAAGACAAGTGCCTGTGTGCTTCTTATGATCCTATTAATTGCACAGGCAGGCTCTTGCAGTATTTACAGTTAGTGTACTGTGTACCCTGCACAGTTGCACCTATAGCTACCTGAAGACAAGTGCTTGTGTTATTCTTCTGATCCTATTAAAAGCACAGGCAGGCACTTGCAGTATTTACAGTTAGTGTACTGCGTACCTTGCACAGTTCCCCCTTTAGCTACCTGAAGACAAGTGCTTGTGTGCTTCTTCTGATCCTATTAAAAGCACGGGCAGGCTCTTGCAGTATTTACAGTTAGTGTACTGTGTACCCTGCACAGTTACACCTATAGCTACCTAAAGACAAGTGCTTGTGTGCGTCTTCTGATCCTATTAATAGCACAGGCTGGCTCTTGAAGTATTTACAGTTAGTGTACTTTGTACCCTGCGCAGTTGCACCTATAGCTACCTGAAGACAATGGCTTGTGTGCTTCTTCTGATCCTATTAATTGCACAGGCAGGCTCTTGAAGTATTTAAAGTTAGTGTACTGTGTACCCTGCACAGTTGCACCTATAGCTACCTGAAGACAAGTGCTTGTGTTATTCTTCTGATCCTATTAAAAGCACAGGCAGGCTCTTGCAGTATTTACAGTTAGTCTACTGCGTACCTTGCACAGTTGCACCTATAGCTACCTGAAGACAAGTGCTTGTGTGCTTCTTCTGATCCTATTAATAGTGCAGGCCGGCTCATGCAGTATTTACAGTTAGTGTACTGTGTACCCTGCACAGTTACACCTATAGCTACCTGAAGACAAGTGCTTGTGTGCTTCTTCTCATCCTATAAATAGCACAGGCAGGCTTTTGAAGTATTTACAGTTAGTTTACTGTGTACCCTGCACAGTTGCACCTAAAGTATAGCTACCTGAAGACAAGTGCTTTTGTTCATCGTCTGATCCTATTAATAACACAGGCAGGCTCTTGAAGTGTTTATATTTAATGTACTGTATTCACTGCACAGTTGCACCTATAGCTATCTGAAGACAAGTGCTTGTGTTCTTCTTCTGATCCTATTAAAAGCACAGGCAGACTCTTGAAGTATTTACAGTTAGTGTACTGTGTACCCTGCACAGTTGCACCTACAGTATAGCTACCTGAATACAAGTGCTAGTGTTCTTCTTCTGATACTATTAATAGCACAGGTAGGCTCTTGAAGTATTTACAGTTAGTATACTGTGTACCCTGCACAGTTGCACTTATAGCTACCTGAAGACAAGTGCTTGTGTGCTTCTTCTGATCCTATAAATAGCACAGGCAGGCTCTTGAAGTATTTACAGTTAGTGTACTGTGTACCCTGCACAGTTGCACCTATAGCTATCGGAAGACAAGTGCTTGTGTGCATCTTCTGATCCTATTAATTGCACAGGCAGGCTCTTGAAGTATTTACAGTTAGTGTACTGTGTACCCTGCACAGTTGCACCTATAGCTACCTTAAGACAAGTGCTTGTGTTCTTATTCTGATCCTATCAATAGCACAGGCAGGCTCTTGAAGTATTTACAGTTAGTGTACTGTGTACCCTTTACAGTTGCACCTACAGTATAGCTACCTGAAGACAAGTGCTTGTGTTCTTCTTCTGATCCTATTAATAGCACAGGCAGGTTCTTGAAGTATTTACAGTTAGTGTACTGTATCCCCTACACAGTTGCACCTATAGCTACCTGAAGACAAGTGCTTGCGTGCTTATTCTGATCCTATTAATAGCACAGGCAGGTTCTTGAAGTATTTACAGTTTGTGTACTGTGTACCCTGCACAGTTGCACCTACAGTTTAGCTACCTGAAGACAAGTGCTTGTGTGCTTCTTCCGATCCTATTAAAAGCATAGGCAGGCTCTTGCAGTATTTACAGTTAGTTTACTGTGTACCCTGCACAGTTGAACCTACAGTATAGCTACCTGAAGACAAGTGCTTATGTTCTTCTTCTGATCCTATTAATAGCTCACGCAGGTTCTTGAAATATTTACAGTTAATGCACTATATTCCCTGCACAGTTGCACCTACAGTATAGCTACCTGAAGACAAGTGCTTGTGTGCTTCTTCTGATCCTATTAATAGCTCAGGCAGGCTCTTGAAGTATTCACAGTTAGTTTACTGTGTACCCTGCACAGTTGCACCTACAGTATGGCCACCTGAAGACAAGTGCTTGTGTGCTTCTTCCGATCCTAGTAATAGCACAGGCAGGCTTTGGAAGTATTTACAGTTAGTGTACTGTGAACCCTGCACAGTTGCACCTATAGCTACCTGAAGACAAGTGCTTGTGTGCTTCTTCTGATCTTATAAATAGCACACGCAGGCTCTTGAAGTATTTATGCAGCCATCACTGACAATCACGCTAGTTCTTATTTTCGGGGAAACAGGGTAGCTACCTGAAGACAAGTGCTTGTGTTCTTTTTCTTAACCTATTAATAGCAAACGCAGGCTCTTGAAGTATTTACAGTTAGTTTACTGTGTACCCTGCACAGTTGCACCTATAGCTACCTGAAGACAAGTGCTTGTGTGTCTTCTGATCCTATTAAAAGCACAGGCAGGCTCTTGAAGTATTTACAGTTAATGCACTGTGTACCCTGTACAGTTACACCTATAGCTACCTGAAGACAAGTGCTTGTGTTCTTCTTCCAATCCTATTAATAGCACAGGCAGGCTCTTGAAGTAGTTACAGTTAGTGTACTGTGTACCCTGAACAATTGCACCTACAGTATAGCTACCTGAATACAATTGCTTGTGTGCTTCTTCTGATCCTATTATTAAAACAGGCAGGCTCTTGAAGTGTTTACAGTTAGTGTACTGTGTACCCTGCAAAGTTGCACCGATAGCTACCTGAAGACAAGTGCTTGTGTGCTTCTTCTGATCCTTTTAATAGCACAGGCAGGCTCTTGAAGTATTTACAATTAGTGTACTGTGTATCCTGCACAGTTGCACCTAAATAAGCAAAAGGGTGCCACAAAATTAGAAGGGGGATTTTTTTTATCATTAATAGGTACCATATATCCTTTGAATGTTTAAAGCAATAATGTTTGAAAGAGAAGATAGCTAGGGCCCCTCCAATTGGGTCCTATCTCTTCCAAAGGATGAAAGTATTAGGACTATTGCGGTACCAAAGAGGTATGAACAAAGATATATAAAAACTTTAGTTTATTGAAAATTAAGACATTAAAAGGTCCATATAAGGACACCATAATAAGTAAACAAATGACATAATACAAAAATGTTTACAGCAATATTGACAGAAAAGTTATGATGTAATGCCCACAAAGGTAAGTGAAGGCAGATTATTTAGTACTTGCGAACGTGACTGTCACGGAACGTCCCACACTCCGCTTGAGTGCTTCCGTCATATACCACTTCCTCCCAGTCTGTATACAGATATCAGATATTCCAACCTCTCTGAGCAGAAAACAAGGCGACACTTGCTTCACTGCTAACATGGACTGTTTATTGTGAATCAAAGCTACAAGACTTTATATGCCGTTGGAACCTCCTCTAACAATACAACTGTAACTTAATTAACATGAGCTAATTATCTAATCCTTTATACAGCCTAGGTGACTGAGACATGACCTTTCGCCCAGACTTGTGGTCACTGAGCTTCACACAGTTAATTAACACAAACAACAATGGGTGAAAAGCCTCTTAGAGCCACACTAGACTTATTTACAATAAACCCATTATAGCAGAATTGATGACATTAGCATTTAACAGTACGAGCCTCTGTCCCGGCCAGGTCCGTCACATTTCTTCCCTTTCGGCAGGAGACTAACACAGGAGGAGACCCCAGACGGGTTAACTCCGAAGTTAGTCAGTAGTTCCAGTCCTCTACTGCCTGTACCCACACAGTACCCCAAATAAATTATTCCAAACAGAGTATTACTCACCCAGCCAACCTCTGCCTCTCTCAGAGAACATATCTGCCGCTGGGGAGAGGCCTGGACTGGTCCTTCTCCCTGGAGTCCTTTCTGCCGCTGGAGAGAAGACAGGGGGACTGGGCTCACTCTGTCATGCTGTTGGGGATCTGGGCCGACTGCCCAGCATCCCTGGAGTATACAGGTGGAGACTGAAGTCCCATCCACCTTCACAGGAAATCCATCTCCTGTTAGCTGAGGGCAGAGTCCAGCAGTACTCGGCCCTGTTGCCAGCCCTTCTGCTGGAAACCCCACACCATCTGTTCTGGCTACCTGTTGGGGAGGGAGGCCGACTGCCCCACCTCCCTGGAACTCTGTAGTTGTTGCAGATGATGGCCAGAGGTTGGTAGCACTCTGTCCGGTTGCCAGTGCTTCAACTGGGGAAGTTCCCTGTAACTCCACAGATACTGCTGTTGGTGCGGGGCAGAGCACAGTGAAGTTTGGCCCCAATAGCAGCTCTTCTGCTGGAGGCTCATCAGGTTGTTCTTCCTCAGCAGAAAAGTCTATTAAATCCCCTACCTCTATAACTGGTGTCTGTGGATAGAGGTTCACCATCTCCTGTCCGTGGAACTCAGAAGATGCCATCAGTGCTGAGCAGAGCGCAATGAAGTTTGGCCCTAATCCCAACTCTTCTGCTGGGGGCTCACTCGATGGTTCTTCCTCAGCAGAAAAGTCTATCAAATCCCCCGTCTCTGCAACTGGTGTCTGGGGATGGAGGTTCACCATCTCCTGTCCATGGAATCCAGAAGATGCTATCAGTGCTGGGCAGAGGTTAGCAGAGCTCTGCCCTGTTGTCAGCACTACAGGTTTGGGGATGGCAATCTCCAGATTTTTCACTGCAGATTCTCTGGCATGCTGCTGGACAGGCACATTCCTCCATCCAAGATCATCCCATGCAGAAACAGGATCATCAAGGTCAGTCAGCACTTGCTGCATCCGCCATAAGACCTCCGCCTCCATAGCTGTGGGGGCAGGTTGGCAAAGCACACTATTGCTCTGCCACATTGCTGACTCTTCAGCCAGGATTTCAGGGTTGTCAGCTGGTATTTCCTGATAGTCCCAGGCAAAGGGAGCCCAGCCCTGGCACTGAGCAATGTCTAGCAGCCGTCTGTAGGCGATCTCCAGCTCCCATTCCTGAACGGCCAGAAACTCCAAATCTTCCTGTGCCCAGTGCACTTCCAAAATGTTCAGTAGCCCTTCTCTGAAATCCATGATTTTGTCCACCCGCCACTCCGAATCACTCCCAAAGTTAGGGTCCCCTGTCAGCTTCACAAACAACAGTCCCAAGCCGCCGTAGCTTAAGCCTTCCGTTGGGCTGTCATCCGCTATCCAGGGACATGCTTGGGATACATGCCACCGGAGGGCTCTGTAGCTCTCATCCAGCTTTATCTCTGCCCAGACCAGCCTGCTTAATTCAGCTGTCTGCTTCTTGTGTGGTTTTTCTCCCAAAAACCGCACCCGCAGTCCGTACTGCGACCAGTACCTTTCCTCGATGGAGGGGAGAAATTTTCCCTGGTGTCGCTGTTCACGGGCTAGCGCTTCCTTCCAGAGTTTGCAGCGAATAGCATCACACCATCCCAGCAGGACCTGCTCTGATACTGGTCCTCTGTGCTGTATCTGCATCTCTCGCAACCTCCTTCTGAATTCCTCATCCATGGCGGCTGGTATCTGTACCTCTCCTCTCCTGCTATCTGGACCTTGGATCCAGATGGAAGTTTGGATGTCCCAGACTGTAGGAAGCTTTCCCGCTGCTTGCCACCAATGTCACGGAACGTCCCACACTCCGCTTGAGTGCTTCCATCATATACCACTTCCTCCCAGTCTGTATACAGATATCAGATATTCCAACCTCTCTGAGCAGAAAACAAGGCGACACTTGCTTCACTGCTAACATGGACTGTTTATTGTGAATCAAAGTTAAAAGACTTTATATGCCGTTGGAACCTCCTCTAACAATACAACTGTAACTTAATTAACATGAGCTAATTATCTAATCCTTTATACAGCCTAGGTGACTGAGACATGACCTTTCGCCCAGACTTGTGGTCACCGAGCTTCACACAGTTAATTAACACAAACAACAATGGGTGAAAAGACTCTTAGAGCCACACTAGACTTATTTACAATAAACCCATTATAGCAGAATTGATGACATTAGCATTTAACAGTACGAGTCCCAACGGTATAAATCAGTCACCATTCTAATATGGCATATAAAGGTTTCCCAGAGTCTGTGTGTTTTTGGGGGGACATGGAGCTGAATCCAAAGTAACACCAACCCCAGGGTCCCCAGGCATACAGCTCACAGAGAGCACCATTCCCCCAAATGCTAGGGCCCATAATCAAAAGGCAACAGGCCCGCACCCAGTCCTCTCCAACAGCCTCTGTCCCGGCCAGGTCCGTCACAGTGACCTCTACAGTTTTGCGGTCAAGCCGCTTCTTCAGGAGTGTCCTAGTACAATTTCTACATAATAAAAAAATCAACATTACAAAAGCAGCTGAACATTTAAATAAATACAGCAATGTAATAAACATCCAAAACAATTGATATTGGAGAAAGTAGTCGTTAATTTATATTGCACTCACCAACCTTAGCCCACAAGGGGCTGGAACGACACTGTGAGACTCCCTCAACGGGTGTTTCCCCAGGTGCGGGCAAGGGGGACACTTTTGGAAAATACTAGTATAAAATAGGAAATAAGTAATTGTAAGCCTGAGATTTTGTGGTAAAACATGAGAACACACCTCGGTGTATGAGATGAGAATTAGAAATGGTGAGAGAAAAGAAAGAAAGGGAAAAACAAGAAAAGGAAGGAGACGGGGAAAGGGGGGGGGGGGGGGGGGAGGGGGGGAAGGGGAGGAAAAAGAGGGGGGGAGAAAAAGGAAGAGCGGAGAGTGAGAAGGAAAAAGACAAAAAGGGGGAAGAAAAGAGGAGAACCAAGAGGGGAAAGGGGAGAAGAAAGAGGGGGGGAGAAAAGTGGGGGGGGGAAGGAGGGGGGAAAAAAGGGAAACGAAAGGGGGGAAGGGGGAAGAGAGGGAAGTGAAAGGGGAAGGGGAAAGGAATGTGGGAGAGGGAGGACAAGTTAGCAGGGAGAATGGGATGGAAAGCTGGAGGAACAGACATAAAGAGCCCACCACATTAATGCAGATATTAGTCATAAGGAAGTTTGGGGAGTATAAACCCACCATTGCTGAAAAGTTTAAGGTTTGACAAGTTCAATGGCTATCCAAACCCAGCGATAAGATTAACACTCAGCAGCCGCTTTAAAACGGAGTATATGCCATCACGGAAAGCCTTTGGGGGATAAACGTATGGCATTACATTTATATAGTAATATGCTGGAAGCTGGGAGCATCAGAAGAGATGCATCCAAGTAGACAAATATAAATGGCTTAAAAAAATATAATATAAAGGGGAGGAGATAGTAATGTCCCCCCCCCATGAATTGATTACTTACAGGCTCGTGGGCCGTTGGGACGGGACAGGCTGCACATACTGCTAGAGGCTCACGAGCTCGCCGCTCATTGGATTGTACCGCTGTGTACAACCCAACGACTTTTATGTGAGTACCATATTATTTTAAATAAAAGCTACTATTTTACCAAAATGGAATCACGCTAGTGGGATCCTTCTTTCTTTGTCACCTGAACCATACCCCGGACTTAGGACGGTGAGGGATGCGCTGGAGCCCATAGGTGGACATCACTAAAGGCTTATTGGCCATATGCTTTTGCCCTATTACCTCAAGGTAAGGGGCCATTACCCACTTGTGTGTGTGTACACGAAGATGCATATGATGTGATCCAGTCTGAGCACTTTAATTGCAACGATTGCATGTTAGGATGTTGCTGTCACTGTTTTAAATTAATTGATGGACTTTTCTGGTGAAGCACTTTGAATGTTATTTTGGGATTATCTTTGTTGAATTTGTTTGGATGTAGTTTTGCACGCTGTGTGATGCATGTCTTCAACTTGTTTTGAGATCCATGCTGTATTTATTTGGATACACTGCTGCACATTGTCACTTTATTTATTGCTTATTTTTGCACACATTGTCAATTACATGCTCTATTTTTATCTGCACTTCATTAAGAAGTTTTTATTCCACTTATTATTAGTGAATTAAGTGTTATGGTGATATAGTATATACTTATGGTGTTTATGTACACGTCTTCACATTTATGATACATTTCAATAATTATTTCACTTTTTTTCTGGCCATTGCCATCTACCACCTATATTGATTTTATTTTTGTGATGTAAAGTTTGATCACAATCTATTTACTTATATACTTTAGGTTTTTAGTCTTTATTTAGGATTAGCGTAGCACCACCCACTTATATTTAATTACTTCTAAGGTCTGGTGTGTACCTGATTCGGTGAAAGCAGCTTTTCCGATTCTAGATATTTTTCATACCTGATAGCGCGGGAATAAATTCACTAATATCTAATCTGGCAGTCATGTTCCCCCTGCTGCAGCATACTGCCAGGTTTGCTTCAGTGATGAGGAGGGAGAGGATGATGAGGTCACTGACTCGTGGGTGCCTGATAGGAGAGAGGAGGAGGAAGCACATCACCAACGAGGCAGGATGCCCTTCAGGAGCCAGGTTAAGGGCAGCACACCGACTGCATCACACCGCAGAGCTCCGCATGTGCAGGATGCTGTTGTCTCTGCGTGTTATTCCAAAAGTTCTTTGGTGTGGGCCTTTTTTGAGATGAGTGCATCAGATCCCACTGCTGCTATTTGCAACATATGTCTCAAGCGTATCTCGCGTGGCCAAAACATCACCTGCTTGGGCACCACATGCTTGACCAGACATATGTTGACCTGCCATGCAGTTCGTTGGCAAGCGTACCTAAAAGACCCACACCAAAGAACAAAGAGGACCTCTCCTTGCTCCTCATCAGCTGGGATCTCCAACCCCACTATATCTTCAGTCCTCTCTGAGACCTGCACTGAGGGGAATGAAGGTGTAGAATTAGGTGTGTCACAGCCAAGTACTTGGGGGCAATCTGCTATTGGTACCCCGACGTCAGATTGTACCAGGCAAATTTCCCTGCCCCAGCTGCTGCACCACCAAAAGAAGTTCACTTCCAGCCATCCACATGCCCAGCTTGGCTAAATTGCTAGCACTTCAACTGCTGCCTTTTCAGTTGGTAGACTCTGCCCCCTTCCGTGAGTTTGTGGAATGTGCAGGTTCCCAAACGCCACTTTTTCTCATGGAAGGCAATTCCGGCTCTCTACCGACATGTGGAAGGCAATGTCTTGGCCTCACTGGACAGGGCGGTCAGCGGTAAGGTGCATATTACTGTTGACTCATGGTTCAGCAGGCATGAACAGGGACGTTACCTATCTTTCACGGCGCATTGGGTGACTCTTCTGGCAGCTGAGAAGGATGCAGGACAAGGTGCAGTAGTGTTGGAGGTTGTTCCGCCACCATGCCTCCAAAATGCTACTACTGGTGATTCTGACACACCTCTCTCCTCCACCCCTTCCTCTTCTTCTTCCTCCATGGCCTCTTCCTGTGCTTTGTCCTCGGAACCAGCGGTGCTCCATAGGCATTCAAGGGGCTAGGCAAGTACGTAGGCCAAAAGATGCCATGCGGTGTTTGAGCTGATGTGCTTGGGGGACAGGAGCCACACTGGGGCAGAAATTCTGTCAGCTCTGCAGGGGCAGGCTCAGAGGTGGTTGATGCCACGCCAGCTTCAGCCAGGAATTGTCATTTGCGACAATGGCACCAACCTCCTCTCTGCTCTCCGACAGGGACAACTGACCCATGTGCCCTGTTTGGCTCACGTCCTTAACTTGGTGGTGTAGTGGTTCTTGGGCAGGTACCTGGGCTTACAGGATGTCCTGAGGCAGGCCAGGAAAGTCTGTGTGCATTTCCGACAGTCATATAATGCCAGTGCTTGGCTGGCTGACCTCCAAAAGGAATTTAACCTGCCCAGGAACCGCCTAATCTGTGACATGCCTACCAGGTGGAACTCAACATTGTCCATGCTGCAGCGGCTGCACATGCAGCAGAGGGTCATCAATGAGTACCTGTGCGACTATGGCACCAGGACAGGGTCAAGGGAGCTTGTTTTTTTTCCCACACCAGTGGGCCATGATCAGGGATGCATGAACTGTCCTATCACTATTTGAGGAGGTCATGAGGATGGTGAGCAGTGACAGTGCATGCATCAGTGACACTGTCCCCCTTGTCCACCTGTTGGAGCACACGCTGCGTGGAATAATGGACAGGGCACTTGAGACAGAACAGAGGCAGGAAGAGGAGGACTTCCTTACCTCTCAAGGCCCCCTTTATCCAGACAGTGTTCCTGCGTGCCCAACGATCACACAGGAAGAGGAGGAGGATTGTGTCAGCATGGAGGTGGAGCCTTGCACTCAGCATCAGCAGCAGTCTTCAAGGGATCATTTACAGTCCCAAGAAACCCATTGATTTGTACATGGCTGAGAGGAGGTGGCTGCGGATCATGTCCTCCTTAGTGACCCAGAGGACTCCGGACTGAATGCCTCAGCAAACCTACGCTGCATGGCCTCCCTGATCCCACAAAGCCTGCAGAAGGATCCTCGTATTCGTGGTATCAAGGAGAGGGATCATTACTGGCTGGCAGCCCTCCTTGATCCACGTTACAAGGGTAAGGTTGCGGACCTTATCTTGCCATCGTAGAGGGAGAAGAGGATGAAACATCTTTGGGAGGCCTTGCAGAAAGGTCTGTGCAACACGTTTCCAGAGACTGGAAGATTACAAACTCCTGTTCCTGGACAACATTTTTCTGAGGTTTCGGTCAGTCACAGAAGGAACGGCAGAGAAGATGGCCGTCTAAATGATTCGTTCAGACAATTTTTTAGTCCGCAGCCCCAAGGTATGATCGGTTCCAGCAACCATCGCCAGCGTCTGTTTTACATGGTGCATAAAAGTGAATCAGTCTTGGATCACTACTCGCTACCAAGCACCTGATGTTGGCGTAACTGAATAATTTTTTTTGAAATGTCAGATCCCTTCAAGACTGCCTATGCTGATGCTGAGTGACTATAATGTTATGCTGAGTGACTATCCTCTTCCTCCTCAATGATCATGCTGATAGCTTGTAAGAATATTTTTGGTTCTGGGCACCGCCACCAGTGGCTAAGGCCCAATTTTTCAGCCCCTGTTTAACAGGGGCTTGTAATTACAATTTTTGATGCAATATTTTGCAAGGAGGGTTCGTTGCTGCACTCAACTAGAGTATTTGTGAGGGGTTGCAGTGTTGGGGCACAGCACCAGTGCCTAAGGCCCAATTTTTCAGCCCCTGTTTAACAGGGGCGTGTAATAACAATTTTTGATGCAATACTTTGCAGCAGGGCTCGTTCCTGCGCTCCAACTAGAGTATATGTGAGGGGTTGCAGTGTTGTGGTACCTGTGCCTAAGGCCCAATTTTTCTGCCCCTGTTCAACAGGGACATGTAATTACAATTCTTGATCTAAGATTTCACAGCAGGGCCCGTTTCTGCACCCACCAAGAGTAACTGTGAGGCCTTACAGTGTTGTGGCAGAAGCACCACCACCACCAAAGGCCCAATTTTTCTGCCCCTGTTCAACAGGTGCATGTAATTACAATTCTTGATCTAATATTTCACAGCAGGGCCCGTTCCTGCGCCCACCAAGAGTAACTATGAGGGCTTACAGTGTTGTGTCAACACCAACACCTAAGGCCCCAATTTCTGCTGAGTATATTGGGCAGGCACCTACTTTCATAAATCCAACTTACAAATGACTCCTACTTGCAAACGGATGGAGACAACAGGAAGTGGGATGAAATCTACCCCTAGGAAGGGAAATTCTCTCCTGTAAGAGTTAATATGGGAAAAACGTGTCTCCTTTCCACTGATGCTTTATTACCAATCCTTGTTTCACTAAAAACCCCAAATTGTCAAAAAACATTTGTCATTGGGACAGAAAGTGAGGTAAAATCTTCACAGATAGCAAAACAAATGTCACAGAGGTGATAACCCTTCCCTATGTTTTCCAAAAAGCTTAGAAATAGATTTTTTTGGCTGGAGCTACACTTTAAAAATGTACCAGTACAAAATTACAAACAGATTATACTGATCTGCTGATCAGAGGGCCTGGAGCCCCACACCTTTTCTTTTTTTTAATTTGGGTGCGGGGTTCCCCTTAATATCCATTAAAGACCCAAAGGGCCTGGTAATGGACTGGGGGGGTACACATGTCGTTTGTCTCACTGATTTTCATCCATATTACTGGTATCGGACATTACATTAAAGCCGTAAGCAGTTTTAAATGACTTTTATTACTTTAAAAATGTCATTTTGTGCAGGGACTGTTCTAACACACATCACTTTACAGGCATACTATAGACAACCCCCAGGTATGATATTAAAAGGAATATTTCACTTTTTTTCACTTTAAGCATCATTAAAATCACTGCTCCCAAAAAAACGGCCGTTTTTAAAACTTTTTTTGCATTTATACATGTCCCCTGGCCTGGGGCAGGACCCGGGTCCCCAAACCCTTTTTAGGAAAATACCATGCAAATTAGCCTTTAAAATTAGCACTTGTGATTTCGAACGTTCGAGTCCCATAGACTTCAATGGGGTTCTAACGTTCGTGCGAATTTTCGGTCCGTTCAGAGGTTCTGTTGCGAACCGAACCGGGGGGTGTTTGGCTCATCCCTATTTAACAGTCCAATTTAAGAATGAGGAAACTACTGAATCTGATTCATCATTTTCTACCTCTTCCTTTTCTCAGACACAGGGTGCCTCATCTGGAGCACCAACACCACGTTCTAACAAACGTACTCGAGGTGGTGCATCTTCACCATCTGTCTCCAAACATAAGAAGCATTTTGAGATGTCATACCAGATGAGGGAACATGCTACAGGTAGCAACTTAACTCCCACATTGCAGGAAATACTATCTAGGGAGATCCCTTTAGATCCCACCCTGGCCCTTCAGGAGGCCAAGAAGCAGGGGAATCTGAGTGCCTTTGTTTATCATCCATCCAATCCTCAGAATCCAGTAGCCAATCCAAGCTCAATATCATAAATCTAACTACTATTAAACTCAGTTTGGCACAAAGGTCAATATTACAATATTGCCCAGCCCAACCAATCAATATATCATAAACTACTAAGGACCTTCATCTTTTTGCGCGCAGACTGACCTACAGATTTATGTTTGACTCGGAACGAAATAATAAAAAACTGGAAAAGGAGCTTACTGAACAAGTTAAACATCTCACAACGGACGAATTCTGAGCCCTCAGGGACCTCATGCTTCTTTATGAGGAAAGTAACCCAGATGATCCTGTTCCCTTTGCTGGTATTGTGGCAGAGAGAGCTGTCTCTTCTGCCAGCAATTATATAAGTACTCCCTTCAAACCAAAGTCCCGCCATTTCCCAGATCTATCTGCCTCTCCTTAAATATGGGCATTTTTGCAATTAACAATTAGGGATTTGAAGTCCCGACAGTGGGATAGAGCGGAGAGGAATATTTCCAGTGAACAACAAGAGGCTCTAAAATCCTTGCAATTACATGATGACATTGTCATAAAACCCTTGCACAAGGGTGGGAACATCGTTTTGCTGTCCCACCCCCAATATCAAAAAATGTGTATTAACATCTTAAAAAACCATGAATGGTACTGCAAAATTGATTCACAACAAATTCCAGTATATATTGATGAACTACGTGTTCTATGTACAAATCTTAAAGGATCGATTGACCAAAAAACCCTAGAATACCTGATCCCCAAATTTCCAAAATTGGCTACTTTTTACTCCCCCCCCAAGATTCACAAGAATTCAAAAAATCCCCTTGGGAGACCCATTATTTCTGGAAACGAATCCTTAACGGAAAGGCTAGTAGATATGTGGACTTATTTTTAATGCCACATGTCACTTGCCTTCCATCTTACATTCGGAACACAGAGGACCTGTTGAGACATTAAGAGGAGACTCATGTTCCCCCTATATGCCCTGCTCGTAGCCGTGGATATAGAGGCTTTGTACTCTAGTATCCCGCACGAGCGGGGTATCCAGGTGATCGAATCCTTTCTAAAAGAGCAGGATCAAACCACCTGGTCCCATAATGTATTTATTCTGGATCTACTTAGATTTATACTTGCCAGAAATAATTTTGTCTTCATTAATCAAGCCTACTTACAAAGGCATAGCGTGGCAATTGGCACTTTTTGTGCCCCGGCTTATGCCAATTTATATTTGGGGGGATGGGAGAGGTGGTTGTTCTCCAACGAAAGATTCCTGCCTTTTTTGAATCATGTACAATTTTGGTTTCAGTTCATTGATGATCTTCTGATTGTGTGGACAGGGTCATAGATGAACTGTTGGGATTTCTCGATGCCCTTAACATCAATTATTTCAATTTGAAATTTACACACACATTTAATGCTGTTGAAATCGCATTTCTGGATTTGTCAATCTGCATTGATGAAAATGGCTAAATCACTACTGATTTATATCGTAAACCTAGCTCGAGTAATACAATCTTGCATGCCCCAAAGTTCTCACCCTGCCTCACTCATCAGAAGCATACCATATGCACAATACCTGCGCACTCGCAGGAATTGCTCATCTGAAGAAGATTTCTTTCGTCAGTCTGATCTTTTTGTTTCAATCATTTTTATTGAACATTTTTAGAAGAAGAAGAAGAGTACAAATAAACATTGTTACAGTGAATAACATTGTCACATCCGGCTTATTAAGCATTTTAATCTGCGGTAATATAGCATAACACAAGTACCAACTTTACAGGTGAGATAATAGAGTTTGGATTATGTAGCTGCCACTAAAGTTATTAGCTAACCAGTAAGTATAGAACATATAATATAAATATAAGAAACACAGAGGTAGATCCCTCCTGGGCACCCCTTTGGGATCTATCTGTGCCCTCAGAAGGACCCCTCCCCTGGCGTTGTTATCCTGTACAATTTCAATAGTCTTAAAGATAACAGTAATCATTAATATGTGTCAATTAAGTCAACCAGGATATTAGAAATGTAGGGAAAGTTATGAAGCTTTACCTACTATTTGAGTACTCTAGGTATGAATGTAAAAGAATTAAGGAAAGGAATAAAGAAGGGAGTTCCAAGGAGACCAATTTTCTTCAAATTTACGTGAGTTTCGATCTCTGTATGCTAGAATTTGTTTGTATTCTACTATTGTGTCAAGTTTGACTTTGTTGTCTTTCAAAGTGGGGGATCTCTATAGATTTCCATCTGCACATTATTTCTGTTCTTGCTGCCAGTAATACTTGTGTTGCTATGTATCTGTATCTGGGTTGGTATTGGTCCATATTTATACTAAGGATAGCTTGTTCTATATTTGGATATACCCTGTTTCTAGTTAATTTCGATAGTAATTTATAAATCGCCAGCCAAAAAATTCTGTGAACAGGACAGAACCAAAGCATATGTGTCAGGGTCCCCACCTGCCCGCACCCTCTCCAACACAGATTTGAGTTTTCTTTGGAGAATTTTGCTGTTATGTAAGGGGTGTAATACCACCTCAACATACGTTTCTGCGATAGTTCTTCATAGTTGGAGCATCTTGAGAATTTGCGATTGGTATTAACTGCATTTTTCCATTGAAGATCTGTAAATTCTTTACCAATTTCTTTTTCCCATTTAATTAAAGGGGTTGTAAAAGTAATTTTTTTTTTTTTTTTTTAAATAACAAACATGTTATACTTACCTTCACTGTGCAGCTCGTTTTGCACAGAGTGGCCCCAAACCTGGTCTTCTGGGGTTCCTCGGCAGCTGTTTCAGCTCCTCCCCGCAAGAACTAACCACCTTAATGTGAGCTCCCTCGCATGGTGGTTAGTTCTTGCGGGCGCGCTCTCGTGATACAGCCAGCGGCCATAGCCGCTCACTGTATCACTTGACCTTTACAACCCCTTTAATGGTTTGTGTTTGATAAATGCATATTTGGATTGTAATGAGTTATATATCAATGTTATACCTTTCATTTTGGGGTTGTTTGATTGAAGGTAGGACCATACTTTCCCTATAATTGATATGTGGGTGGTTTTTGTTGTTTGGAAGTAGGAGGAAATTTGGGTATATGTCAAGAATTCTGAGTTTGGGAGTTTGAATCTCTGCTGTAATGTTGTGAATGGCAGCAATCTGTCACCACTAGTGATATCCACTAAATTTAGTATGTTGTTGCTTGTCCAGTTGTGAAGTCTTATATTGGGTATTATCCATTGTAGAGTTTCCAAAGGGATAGGGATGCTTGTTAATGGGTAAAATTCATTCCCTTTTACAATACGTTCTTCCCAGGTTTGTACTATTGTTTGTATTGTGGGGGGTTGGGTTTTTTGCTATGTTTAGATGCTTTGGCAGCTATCAAAAATGACAGTGGTGATAATTTATTTAACCATGATAATTCTAATTGGCACCAGGGTTTTATGATGGGGTTTTTGAACCAATTTTTAAGTTGGTCCAAAACCGCAGCTGTGTGGTAGTCCTTTAATATTGGTAATCCCATGCCTCCAATGGATTTATTTTTGCTATGTATTTCAGGGGAACATCTGGACTTTTTTCCCACCCATACAAAATTTGAGAGTTGTTTTTGCATTGTTGTAAAAAATGATGTAGGAGCTGGTATTGGCAATGCCCTAAAGATATACATTAATTTAGGAAGTATTAACATTTTGTACGCTGCCAAGTGACCCAACCAGGTCAGGAAAAATTTCCGGATTTTAGAAAGTTCTGGTTGGAAGGCGTTCAGTAATGGGGCATAATTGATACCATACATATTCACAATGGGATGTGTAAGTTTGATACCTAAATATGTAATGGAGTCTGTGGTCCATGGGTATGGGAGAGCTTTTTTGAGGGATTTTTCAAGTTTGTTATGTTTGACTTAGAGGCGTTAACCTTATAGCAGGAAACTTTGCTGAATAAGTTTAGTACATCATGTGCTGTGGGCAAGGATGTAGCTGATTTTGATAATGACAGAATGACATCGTCAGCAAATAGCGAAATTTTATGTTGACGTTCCTGAGTTGTAATGCCTGGTATGTTCGGGTCAGGTCTTATTTTCTCCGCTAGTGGTTCCATAAGCATGGTGAATATTATGGGGGACAGGGGGCACCCCTGTCTAGTCCCATTCATAATAAGGAGTGTTTTAGAAAACATTCCTTCTGTATAAACAAATGCTGAAGGTGAGGAGTATAGTGCTAGTATGGCTCTCTGTAATGGGCCTATAAGTCCAAATTTTTCCAAAACTTTGGCTAAGTACCCCCAGTGCACCCTATCAAAGGCCTTCTCTGCGTCTAATGTCAGAAGCAGAGAAGGCTCTTTGTTTTCCCCGACCATATGCAGTAGATTTATCATTCTCCTGGTGGGGTCCGTGGTTTGGCGGCCCATCACAAATCCCACTTGGTCATAATTTATTAGTTTAGGTAACAAGGTTTATATTCTATTCGCTATTAATTTAGCATGTAGCCTAACATCTACATTTAATAAAGAGATTGGCCTGAAATTTTGTGGGAGGTTTGGTTCTTTACCTGGTTTGGGGAGGGTAATGATTGTTGCTGTGAGCATTTCTGGAGGAAATTTTGCTGTGGATGTGGCTGCTTCAAAAACTGGGAGCAAATGAGGAGACAGGATGGAGTTAAATAATTGATAATATTCGGAAGAATATCCGTCTGGGCCTGGGGCTTTGTTGCGGGGGAGGTGTTTAATGGATTTTTCTATTTCTTGTACTGTGAAGGGTTGGTTCAGGAGGGATAAGTCTTCTTGGGATATTTTAGGTAGGTTTACTGTGGTTAAGAAGTCAGAGATTACCGAGTCATTAGGTTGGTGTGTGTCTGGGTCATTATTAAGGTTGTACGGTGTTTCATAGTAATCGCTAAATGCGTCTGCGATTTCTTTTGGGTTGGTAACTTACTATTTAGATTTAGGATTAATTATGTAAGGGATTTTCTGTTTGATATTTTTTTCTTTGAGTTGTGTAGCTAATAGCTTTCCTGCCATGTTGTGCTATCAGGTGGGTTCTTGTCTGGTAGTAAACAATGCTTTCCTGATTTTTTGTGTGGATTGCTGTTTATTTGTATTTTCTAATTGTTGGATTTTCGCTAGCAGTTCATTTAACCGTTCTGACCTTTGTCTCTTTGCCCTTGCACTCTGTATAAGCAAGCCTCTGATATAAACTTTATGGGCATTCCATAATGTGAAGGGATCGTCAACCGAGGGGGCATTGATGGTAAAGAATTCTTTAATTGATTTCTCAATTTGTGCTAAATTTTGAGGTTGAGATAATGTGTATATGTCGTTTCGCCATCTGTTAACCCTGGTCTCGGCACAACGATCCCCCACATCAATAGAGATCGGAGCATGGTCCGACCATGTAATACAATGCAAAACTGACTTCTAAATTTGTTGCAAAATAAACTTATTCACCAAAAACATGTCGATTCGAGAGTATGTGTGATGTATATTGGAGTAAAACGTAAATTTTTTTTCCGATGAGTGTTGGCATCTCCATACATCATACAGACCTGAGGAGGAGATGAAATTATTTAGAGTTGCTCTTCTTTGTTGATTTTTTGTTTGGCTGGACACGTCCATATCTCTGTAAGGGACTATATTGAAGTCTCCGCACATGATAATAAGACCTTGCCTCATTGTTGAGACTTTTTTCCAGACCTTTTTTACAAAGGAAAGTTGTTTGGTGTTGGGAAGATACACATTCACCAATGTATATTTTTTGTTGTTCAGTTCACACACAAGGACTATGTATCTTCCTGAATCGTCCAGATGAACATCCAAACTTTTAAATTGTATAGTGTCTTTAATTGCTATTGCTACTCCTCTTTTTTTTGAAGAATAGTTTGCTTGAAAAATATGAGGAAATTGACGGTTTTGGAAAATAGGTGGTTTGTGGGAAATAAAGTGAGTTTCTTGGAAACAGATTAAGTCACTGTGGAGACTTTTGGCTTCTTTCCATGCCATTTTCCTTTTGTATGGACTATTTAGCCCTTTAACATTAAGGGATGAAATTTTGATGGTCATGTTGGAATTATTCTAGTGACTGTTTATGTATAGGTGCAATACAGTGATATGGTATTGAATTACCTGGATTTAAATAGGGAATGTAGATGATTCCAGTAGGTTGGTGTTCGGCTGGTTATGGTATGCCGGTCGTCATTATAGTTCGCAGAGATGTGTAGGTCTGCAGGAAACTTCGGGTCAGGTTGGAGAGTGTAGATAGTCCTGGTAGGTAGATCTTTAGTTGTGAACGGTGTGTCAATCTCCTTAGTAGTACACAAAGATGGATGGGTCTTTTGGAAAACTTAGAAGGAACAGTTAGCAAAGTTCACAAATAATAACAATAATAACTTGCGATTCTGAAAAGAATCTGTGCGGTAGTAACAACCGCTCAACTTAAGGGGTGTTTAAAAGATAAACAGAAAAAGTGGAGATCCCCTGGGCCATCAGGGGTTTAATATGTGTACGATACTCATGAAAGTGATGTTAGCCTGCTTGTGCTGCATGTAGATTATTGCTGGGTAACACAGTTTAGCCATGGTTGTCATTGTCAGTAGTATCAGATGAGATAATCTGCCATTCCTGCATGAGGCGGAGACCATCTTTCATGTTGGATATCAGATGCGTAGTACCATCTTTTGTGATCATTAGCTTCACTGGATATATCCAACAATATGTGATGTGATTGTTGTTTCGAGGCTTCGTAATGGTAGCTAATTGTCATCTTTGCTGCATAGTGAAGGCTGACAGGTTAGCATAAAAGGAAAGATCCTGCAGATTCCCTGGTAAAGAATACCCATTTCTAGTTGCTGCCATAAACTGACCCTTAATGTGGTAAAAGTGGATTCTGACAATAGTGTCCCTGGGTAGGTGTGCAGCAATATGTTTGGGCTTAGGTAACCTGTGGATGCGGTTCACAATAAATTCTTCTTGGGGTACATCTGGAAGAACTGTTTTCAGCATTTGTGTGAAGTGGGATTTTAGATCTGGAGGTTTAACTGTCTCAGGGATCCCCCTTATTTTGACGTTGTTCCTCCTGAACCAATCCTCTAAATTTGCCAGTTTAAGTTTCATCTGCAGCATGTCGTCTTCCCTGTCGTTGTGGGCGTCCACTAAGTCATTAAAGGTACATATGAACTCCCCCATTTTTGTTTCCACATGGGATATTCTTTTATTCACCGTGGAAATTTCTGATTTAAATTGCCTGGTTAATGCTTGGATGTCTGCATATAACGTGGATCTTAGGGATATCTGCATGTCTTTAAGAGTCGTGTCCATTATTGGTGTGTTAGCCGTGGGGAAGTCAGTTATAGAATCCTGCAACTCCCTAGTATCGTCTTGGGAAGAATTCAGGCTTACCTCCTCATCTTCTTCCTCAGTGCAATCCAATTTCGGTTTGCTTTTGGCTGGGCTAGAAGAGGCTGAAGGAGGTGGGGAGTAGTTCTCTTTCCCTGGTGTATTGTAGGAGTGGCCCGAGTGTCTCGCTTGTGCTGTGCTGCTTTGTGAGTGAGAGTCTCGTGTGCCTTTCCCCTGCTTGCCGCCGCCATCTTGCTCCGGAGACTGGCGCTGCCACATGAAGTAATCCGGCAGTTTGGTCGGATATGTTTCTTCCTTTCTCTTCCTGGAAGACATCCTGAGGGGTCCCCAAGCTGATCCGCACTGTCTGTTCTCAAAAACGAGGCTTCTAGTCGCTGTATTTTGCTCCTGATGGCCCGTGGCAGAGAGGAGCTCTTTCAGTGAGCGTCCATTTACTGCACCGGTTAGCCACGCCCCCATCAGTCTGATCTTTTAAGATCAAGACTACCTGACAGGGGATATTCTAGAACTTTGCTGAGGAAAGCCTTCAATAAAGCTAGAATAAGACCAAGAGCTGAACTTCTTATCAAAGAAACTACCAAAAACTGAATTAATACAGTGAAATTCATCACTCGTTTTTCTGCTTATGAACGTTACTTACGTTCGCTGATTTCTAATAACTGGCACCTTTTAGCCGAAGATTATACCCTGGCTAAATAAGTATGTTCTACCCCGGAATTGGTATTTAGGAGGGTGACCTTACTGCGTGATACTTTGACTAGTTGCTATTACCAACCCAATTCGGAGACCTTACCTCGCTCCTGTAAGGGAACCTACCGCTGTGGTAGATGTAGCCACTGCCCATGGATCTGTGAGGGTGCTGGCATATATCTACCTAATGGCCAATGGTTCCAATTGAGACAATATGCTGATTGTGCTAGTGATTGGAGAGGAGTGATTTATTTGCTGACCTGTCAATGCCATGCATTTTACAATGCATTTTACAATGGCAAGACCATTCGTGAGCTCGGATTAAGGATGAGGGATCATCTTTACTATTCCGGTGGAGGTAAAATTGTGACACCAGTCACCCGACACATAGGTTTACATACAGATTTGATAATTCTTTATAAATAATATCATTATAAATAAAATGTATTATTATTAAGGGCCGAGACTTACTGGATTGAAAAGCTCTCTGCTCTTGATCCCCCAGGGATTAATGAGGTCAACTCCTACAGACCCTTTTTGTAAGCGTTGATCCCATGGGACCAATTGGTATCCCTTAGGACCTCATGGAGCTATCCCTGTCTCTGCTTATATAATTTTTTTAAATACTTGTTTGCTCTTTCTATTAAAAGTCCCCATTCTCTTTCCTTTCCATTCTGTCAGTGGTTCTAGCTTTATGGTACCTGAAATAATACCCGAAATAATGACGTCTCAACGGATAGGAATCAGGTGTATCTTATGGTATTTAAGGGGAACTGATTTTTCAGATGTTCCTGTGGAAGTTTGCATGGCAGCGGAGAGACATTCTGTGGAGTTGATCGACTGGTATGTGTCTTGTTATATGCGTTGGTATGACCCTTATGAAGTGTTCCTGTAGAAACCACTTCTAATGATATGTTTGTCCACAGATCCTGGTGGATCTGGTGTTTGTCTGAGATCCTGTGTAATATTTCATTGTGAACATTTTTTGAAGCTTGGATCCCTATTGAGTATATCCAATCCGCTTGATGTGATCCTGACATTATACCTTGAGATCTCTCAGATAGGTTGGTGTTTCTTTTGATTACTCTTATTAGGACTAGATTGGTGCTAAGATGTTTCAACCATTCTAACAATAAGTTTCTTTAATGCTCTTCATTTATTACATAGAATATATATATATGGCTTTGGATGGTTCCTTGGACTATTTCCATCTATACCTGACTTCAATATCCATTTGGATAACACACTCTCTCCCCGCCCAAATTGCATGCACTGTTTGTGAAGACTTCATTGGTGTGTATCACCAATTGTAATGCTTTGATTGTATTCTTTGAATTTAATTATCTGAATTATGATGGCTGTGACATAGATTTCTCCAACCTATGAATTTTTTAAACATATTTTTGTAAACTTACTGTTGTAAGTTTATACCGTACTACGGGAGTCCATGTTGCCTCCACAACTGTCCAAATTTCTAATTAGTAATAAGATGAAGGTACATTAATTCTTTCATAACAAGTAGCGTTTCCATATATTCCTAAGAGACTAATATTTAGCACAAAGGGGTCTGCTCACATTTCTCTGGAACTCTGTTTAAAGGAGCCAGCCAACCTTAATACAACAGTTTCCTAATGTTTGTCAGTAGTTGATGTTAAGTGCCTGTGGGCTGAGGAGATAGAGAGGAGTGGTCTGACATAGTCCTATTAAGTGTCAGTCCCTTGCTTCTCTGCTGCCTGTTCACATAGGTTTCAAGGATTTAAAGGGATTGCATGTGTACTGTGTTTCTCTGCATTCCTTTTGTGTTACTAAGTAGGGGTCTTTAGATCACAATCACATTACATACTAATGCTGTTCTATTTCTAATAAGTTATCTTTATGATGTACAGTCTTATGCTATGTTTTTCTATGTGCCACTTTTGCCTCAGTAAACAAATCTAAATTGTTTCACTGACATTGTGTAAGTTCATTATTTTGGTAATAGTTGGTAAAAATGGCTGAACCCAAGGTGTTAGAGGTGTCGGAGGACTTGCAGAGTTGGGGCAACTAGTGGGGTACAGATTCTACCAGCGAACCTCACAAGGGTATCGCTACACATGGATGGGCGGGTTTGCACTGAATCGCAGAAAAGTATATGGCCTGGAGCAAAGTGATACTAGGAGGAGGGCCAGCATGACTGGGGCCTGTAGAAGAGGTGGAGTATTAGTGGGTGATAGTTAGAATCTAAAATTCATCAATTAACAAACATTACCAAATTAATGCATGGATGAGATCTTTTCAGAATAATTGAGTTGAATATATATATTTATATCTCTTCTATGTATGGAAAAAGTGAAATTATATAAGATTTTTATACTTGTGAAAGTATATGCTGTTATAAGCTCATAAGCATTTCTTGGGAGAGCTCACATATGGCAATAATTAGTTGGTTTCCTTTCACCTTCGCCCACCTGTGAGCAGGAAGGATTTGCATTTTTTAAAAGATGCTAAAGTTTTAATGGTAGTTAGGAATATAAGTTTCTTATACAATATTTCTTGATCAGGATATTAATAAGAACATTAAGTTTTCAATGAGTATATATATATATCTATATATATAGATATATATATAGAGATATATATAGATATAGCTATAGATATAGATATAGATATATATATATAGATATAGATATAAGTATATGTAGTAATTGATTTAGTTGTTATATTGTATATGTTTAAAACTTTACACATAGCAGTCTTGCCCATCCGATGGAATGATTTGAATAGAGATGGTGTTGTATTTCAACATCTGGCGTTAGACTGAAAGTTAGAAAACCATTTGCCACCAAGTCTGTGGAACTTTAAGACAAGCCAGCCTTATTAGGATAGGAGAAGGTGGGGGCTGAATTTAGGAGTAAAAGGAGTTAAACAGACAGAAAGGCAGATTTGGCTGCAGACACTGACACCACGAGGACAGCTACACAGACACACAAAGAAACACATTTGATTCAATTTTTATGTTAAGAATATAATACATTATTAATGACATTCTATATTTTGATATTGTTCTTGTAATATTTTGCTATTTTTATTATTAAATTCATTTTTGAGTTTTTACACGAGAACTGAACAGACTTTCCTGGAACTTTCCTCATCAATATGAATTATTGAAATATCGATATTATTACCGTAAAAAGGAAAATCGAACAGTGATTTAGAATGATGCAGTCTACTTAGCAGATTGAAGAGTTCAAGGCAGAGGGTGCGTCCTGTAGTGGGTAGAGAGGAGGGGGAATCATGTCACAGCTCAGTCAGAGCTCATCACAGCATCAGACAGTTTTCTCCCATCCTCCCTCCCTTTTTTGTTTTGGTTTGGGGAGCCTCTTACTTTCTCACGGTGCTGGGGTATTTGTAGTGTATTTTCAGGTTTTATGTTATTAGCTTGCCATTCAATTTCTTAGTGCTTTTATTTTCTTGTTATAGCAGCAGGCAGGGGGTCTATTGGGTCTTTAAAGGTGGTGCTGGGTAAATAATTGTGGAAAATTGTGGGTTGGGCCCATCTGAGGTATGGATGCCCCTTCCTAACTGTGGACAATTGTGGGTTGGGCCCATCTGAGGTATGGGTGGCCCTTCCTAAATGTGGACAATTGTGGGTTGGGCCCATCTGAGGTATGGGTGTCCCTTCGTAACTGTGGAAAATTGTGGGTTGGGCCCATCTGAGGTATGGGTGTCCCTTCCTAACTGTGGAAACATGTGAGTTGGGCCCATCTGAGGTATTAGTGTCCCTTCCTAACTGTGGACAATTGTAGTTTGGGCCCATCTGAGGTATGGGTGTCACTTCCTAACTGTTTAAAATTGTGGGTTGGGACCATCTGAGGTATGGGTGTCCCTTCCTAGCAATATGGTGGTAACTATGGGGTATTAATTAGGTTGTATCTGGTAGTACATAAGTGGCTAATTGTCCCCGAGCTGGTGTAGTTGTGGCTGGGGGCCTTTGATTGGATGACAGTTACAAGCGGTTAATTGTGAGTATATAGGCTTTCAAAGACCTTAGACCTTATTTTCTTGTAATAGCATTAGGCAGGGGGTCTATTGGGTCTTTGAAGGAGGTGCTGGTTAAATCATTGTGGAAAATTGTGGGCTGGACCTATCTGAGGTATGGGTGTCCCTTCCTAACAATACAGTGGTAACATCGGGTATTAATTAGGTTGTATCTGATAGTACGTAAGTGGCAATGGCGACCCTAGGGGGGGGCCAGAGGGGGCCCTGACCCCCCAACATTATGCTGTGCCCCACCATGTGCCCCCCCCAAAAAAAATTTTTTTTTTTACAAAAAATCAATGTCTAAGAGGGAGAGAGTCCCCAGTCAGCTCCTGCGGGTGATTCCTCCCCCCTCCCCTGCTCGCTGACACTGCATAATGCGAGGGTTCACACAACCACAGCCGCCTGATCTGCTCCTTCACCTGCATCCTCATTGGCAGGGAGAAGAGCGAGTTGCAGGAAGGACTCCACCAGGACTTTCAGTTACTGAAAAAACAGACTGATTTCTCCCGTCCTTAGGACAGGAGGACCAGCCTGTAAATTCCAAGAGATGCCAGACCAGAGCTGTCAATAGCAGGGGCAGGACAGCAAGAGGAGGCTGGGGAACCCCACAGTGGCAGAACACCAGGGCCCGGAGGCAAGACAACCTTTGCAACCCTGATAGTTCTCCCATTGCTTTGGATCCTTATATTTTCTTGATATGCTGGTGACATATATCTCTTGTTTTCTGCCACCCTGGGGGACCCCAATACAGTAGGAAGGGAGCTCACTGCAGAACATGTGAAAGGGCCCGTTGTGGGGTCGTAGTAAAGGGCCCCAGGATATATATATATATATATATATATATATATATATATATATATATATATATATGCATTTTATAGTTGCCCCCCTACTTTTGTCCCTGTCCCCCCATGTGCCCCCCTAAATTTGAAAGCTGGAGACGCCACTGGTAAGTGGTTAATTGTTGCTGAGCCGGTGTATTTGTGGCGGGGGGCCTTTGATTGGGTGGCAGATACAACTGGTTAATTGCGAGTATATAGGCCTTCAAAGACCTTAGACTGGGCATAAGCTGAAGTCAGTTTATTTGTTATGCATTACTTGTATTATATGCATTGAACTTGTTTTCTTGTGAATGTTGTATTTAATGGTTTGTAATAAAAGGCTGCTATGACCATTCGACTCCATATAAAATGTAACATCTGGTCATTTTGGAAGGGGGCAAATGGTCAAGTGTTTCATGTTTTAGTGATAATTGGAGCCTCTGCATTCTGCAGGTCCCTCAGTCATGAATGTTTTCTGTTTGTGGTGCTCAGATATACTTATGTTACTCTTTAACCGCTTGCCGACTGCCCGCCGTTGATTGACAGTGGCAGAATGGCACTCCTGCGGGCACTTTAAGGAGTATAGGACGCGCACGCCCGTGGCGTGACATAGGAGTTTGTGCGTGTGGCCGGTGGCCCTGATAGCCGCCGGTTACTCGCGATTGCTCCAGAGAAGGAAAGAATGGAGATCTGTCAATGTAAACAGACAGATCTCTGTTCTGTCAAGGGTGAGGCGAGCAATCTGTTGTTCCTAATGATTAGGAACAAGGATCGGTCTCCTCACCCAGGCAGTCTCATCCCCCCCAGTTAGAATCACTCCCTAGGTAACACATTTAACCCCTTGATCGCCCCCTAGTGTTAGCCCCTTCTCTGCCAATGACATTTATACAGTAATCAGTGGCTATTTATAGCACTGATTGCTGCATAAATGTCAATGGTCCCAAAATAGTGTCAAAAGTGTCCGATCTGTCCGCCGCAATGTCGCAGTCCTGATAAAAAACGCAGATCGCCGCCATTACAAGTAAAAAAATAAATAAATAATAAAAATACCATAAATCTATTCCCTATTTTGTAGACGCTATAACTTTTGCGCAAACCAATCAATATACGCTTATTGCGATTTTTTTTTTTTTTTTTTTACCAAAAATATGTAGAAGAATACATATCGGCCTAAACTGAGGAAGAAATTAGTTTTTTATATATATTTTTGGAGATATTTATTATAGCAAATAGTAAAAAATATTGCTTTTTTTTCAAAATAGTCCGTCTTTTGTTTATAGCACAAAAAATAAAAACCGCAGATATGATAAAATACCACCAAAAAGAAAGCTCTATTTGTGGGAAAAAAAGGACATCAATTTTGTTTGGGTACAACGTTGCACGATCCGCTCAACAGTCAGTTAAAGCGACACAGTGCCGTATCGCAAAAAATGGCCCGGTCAGGAAGGGGTTTAATTCTTCCGGGGCTGAAGTGGATAATATGGGTTTCAAACGGATATTATTTTTCACATTTTCGCATACTTCAACCTCTTTGCACCAAGGGCACACAAATATGTGGCCTCTTTGCAGCCAGGCCTTGGCACAGAGTGGCCACATATTTGCATGCAATAGCGCCGATAGAGCTGTGCCCAGAGCGTGTGCCCCATGCTCCTGGCACAGTTACTGGTGGCCATCAGAAAGGTCCCATTCGCTGCTTGCGATCTGGAGCTTTCTGATCATGTGACCCCCGTGACAGCCAATCACATGACCATAAGCCCTGCCCCACCGACATTTTAAACCTGCCAGAAGGCTCGCAGACTGTAAGAGGTTAATTCAAGAGCCAATGTTAGTACCTCTGTCTCGGGGTAATCTGTGGGGTTCAGCTGTCAGTTGGACCATCAGGGCCAGCTATGTGTATGAGTAGTGTTGGATCCATGGGTCAAACTGATAGCCCAGAAGACAACAGGTTCCAGGACAAATCGCAAAATCCAGGACAGACTGCTACATGCCCCCGTAACTGTGCCAGGCAGTGGCTTCCTTATGAGGTGCACGGCGCCGCCCCCCTCCCCCCATCCGTGTGTCAGGCCCCCTAATCTACCTGCAGGGCGCCGGATGCATGGATTCCAATGGGGGATTTTTTTTTTTTAGCATGTGGCTAGAGCCAGAGGCTCTAATAGGCTTAAAAAAGGGTAGTACTGCAGAGTACTGCGCCCGAAGCCCACCCAGTCGTGTGACAATAGCGAATGAATATTCGCTATTGTCACACTGGTTCTGCCTCCCGGCCAATCAGGACGTGTATCCTGCGACCCGTTTCCCGATTGGCCAAAAGGAGAAGCTACCCTATTGGCCGAGGGAGGAGACGCACGGCGAGGACGCCGCCGTGATGCCAAGGAGGATACTCACAGATGCTGCTGAGGAGGAGATGCACGTGCAGAGGAGGTAAGCGCTGCCTGAGGTAATTGTTGCGGGTGACCGACCGACTCGGGGGGGTGGTTGTGCACTGTTTGCCACCCCCCCAAAAAATATACCCCCGGACGCCACTGGTGCCATGTAAAACAGTACAGTTGGAGGGGGGCTGTTTAAAGCGGGGGTCACTGGCAGTCCATCTGTGGGGTACATTCCTCTATTTTGGTAGCAGAGTAAGTAGCACAATCAGGGTTTAAAAGCTGAAGCTTTCTTGGATGAGTAATGATACAAGACCTGATTACCTCTTCATACATGTAGCGCTGGTAGATTTGCGATCTACCATATGTTAGGTAAATTTAGTAACTTGTTCGTTAAATAGGTTAAGTTTGCCTCTGTTCCAGCTTGGCTGATGTTGTATGTGTTTCCAGACTGACCGGTGGGTGTCGCTGTTATTACTGGTCAGTGTTGGAAAGGCAACGTGTCGAAGCATATGGATGCTCTTCTGTCCCAGAGACAACTCGGTGGAGGTGGTCCTCCGAGTTGCATTCTGGGCGAGGGTATTTATGGGACAGACGCCATATTCAGGGGTTCGTTTTCCGGCCACCTACTGGCCCTCCTGGCAGACAGATATGCATTAGAGAGCAATCTCGTGGTCCTCCGTTCCGGAGGCCCACGCCGCTGCGGCGCAGGGGTGGGCCCAGAAGCTTGTCTAGGGCCTACCACAGCAGCAGGGGATGGTCCTGAGCTGTCTATCCAAAGGGAGGAAGCTGGACAACCGAGGAGATTCCAGGGGAGGACCTGTCATGGAAGGATCACGCAGCATGCTGGTCTGGAGAGGGGTCTGGTGACTCGGTTGGAGGACGTATCCTAAAAGTAACTATACAGCATAGTGTTGCCGGGTTGGCTTAAAGGTTCAAGCACTGTGACTGACGTTCATTGCAGAAAAAAACAATACATCCTGTGTCAGAGGATCGTACTGGTTTATCCCAAACAAGTCTGTGGCAGAGACTTTTGTTTGTGCTACGTACTGGCTGCTAGGCAAGTGAGAGAGGCCTATCCAGGCGAGCAAGGAGTGTGTCCCACGAGGGGAGCACATTCTATTTTAATATCCAAATTCTACCAGGACATTTGTCAAGAATCTTATGAGAAGATATTTGAGTTTCTTCTGCAGTTTCCCTTCTGCCTCTTTCCTGCTATTTCCTTAGAAAATTGTTCAATAAAGCATTGAAAACGTACTCAAGTGTTGGTGTGTGTGTCGTCCAGAGTTAAACTCAACGGAACCGCTAGACCCGGTGACGGTAAAACCGAGGGAAGGAGAGTGAAGGTAACAAGCCTGCTTAAACCAGCAGCTCCACCGAGAGTTAGAGCTACATACAGTACTGAGCAGATTATGCCGACAGTGGAAATAGATCACAAGCTCTTGGAACCAGCCAGGAATTTTAGTAAAAGGAACCACATCCATTTCTTTAAACAATACACTTTATCCATAGAACTAGATTGACAGCTTGTATGATTAAGACAGCATACTTTAGAATTAGGTTTGTGTTTCCAACAGTTGCACACAATAAATCCTATAAATAAATACAAGTCATTGCTCTCTGCAAACACATTTTATTTATTTGTTTATTTACATTTTTAAGCAACTTCTGATACATTCAGTTATGTTTCAGATAAGGCCCCACACCACCCAATAAAAGGAAAATGCTGCAATCAACAAGGATAAATTTGATAACACAGGCAAACAGCTGGAGGGATGTCAAGGTAACACAGACGACAGGCTGGAGGAGTCTCAGAACTGGTACCTCAGACCATCTGGCCTAAAAGAGTTGGAGAGAGGTCATGGACTTAGCTGTGATATATGAAGCAGACACAGGCATCAATAAAAAACAGACAGTGGTTCAAACCCTTACACATTCCATCCACAACTGAAAATGAAGATTTGGCTTTAGATACTCTTGTTTAGAGAGTCTATTTATACTTTTTATTTTACATAGGACTCACAAATTTCACCCAGGAGTAAATTAGGTTCAGTTGGCAGTGGTGGCCTGTGCATTGTGGGTGCACGCCGCCGTTCTCCCTATCCCTCCCTATCCCTGCTGCTTTCAGGACGCCGGACGCATGGACTCCTATGGCGGGAGTGGGAGGGGGTATTTTTATAAGAGCCAGAGGCTCTAATAGGATTCAAAAAAGAGTGGGCTCGGGGAGCAGAGAGTGCACCCTGATCCCACCCTGTTGTGTGACCATAACAAATGACTTTTCACTATTTTTTACATAACAGTGCCTTCCCGACAATCAGGAGGCAGGTCATTGAGACCTGTTGCCCAATTGGCCAAAGCACCAGGTGATCCTATTGGATGCTCAGCGATTTGGCGGAAGAGGAGACACGCAGGGAAGGAAGCTGGAGGAACGGACTCCTCCACCGCCACTGCTGCCCGCACTGAGACACAGGGGAAGAGGACCCAACAGCCCGGTAAGTGCCAGACCTCCCATGGGGGGTGGGAGGTGGGGTGGATGGGTGTGTTTTGCTCTCAGTCACCCGCGCAGCACAGTGGAGGTGCTTTCGGTGTCGCGAGACCCGCGCCGCAGGGGGGTGTAGGGGTACTGTCAGTGCACCAGCGAGACCCATGCGGGGGGTGGTATGGGCAGTGCTGTCAGTCTTATCTATGATGATGATCTATATACCCTGATCTGTGATGATGATCTATATACCCTGATCCTGTGATTCTGGGGCTGTATACTCTGTCCTGTGATGCTGAGCTGTATACTCTTGACACTATGGGTAGAAGCAAGTGGAATACAGGGGACGGAGTGAGTGGATTCTATAAGGGGTGGGGCTTATGAGACATGGGAGGGGTCAAAAAGGAAGAGTGGGGTCTGGCGTCCCCCATCCTAAAACTTCACCAGCTGCCACTGTCAGTTGGGGAAATGTGTGAATCCTGGGTAAAAGTTGTGTGGATTTTGGGTGAAAAAATGTATACATAGATCCCTAAGTTTCACTCTTAAAATAAAAATATATAGATTGGTGTTTCTGAAGAGTTTCTTGAGTGATTCAAGACTATAAGGTGTGGAGAACATCCTCCTCCAGTCAGATGGGAAAACATAGATGTGTCATATTTTTCTGGGGCCTTAAAGCAGAACTTCACTCTCTCAATCAACACTATTTTTAATCCTTATGCTGCTACCATTAGTAAATAGATAGGAACGTATATCATATTAATTTGTTTTAAACATTCTTTTTACATTTATTCAGTTACTTCCTAGTTACCATGCCTAGGCAAATGATTTCATACATCCCAGGAGTCTTCGGGAGAGGAGGATGGGCTTTTTCAGCTAAGCAAGCCCTCCTGTCTGCATGCCTAAACTAACGGCTGATGGATTCCAGGAAGTAAATGCTGCATGAATCATCTGCTCTTACTCAAGATGGCCAAAACTGGGGGGGCGGGGGGGGTTTCAAACTGATTTCTCAACAAAATAAAGCAATGAAGACATGGATGGATGGGGGAGTTTGCTTTGAATATAAGAAATGAATTCAATTGTGTTTTTGGTCATGCAGTGTAGTTCCACTTTAAGGACATGTCATTTCCTGGATATTAAATTTGATGATCAACTTCAGCATTCCTTCTGTCACGTTCCTCTGAGGTTTACCTAATAATAGTAGACCCGACTCACGGGTTCACCATAGACCTCCAGCTCACAAATGGCCAGGAATTCACTGCGCCCTGGGATCACCACACTGACGTATCGACCCTCCATCCCATTACAGGAGAAAGTTGACGTAGGATCAGTAATTTGGGTGACCGTACCACACCTGTGGAAGACAAATGAGGATCAACACAATGATACAGAAAATGGCACTTGTTCACCTACAAGAGATTTTCAAAATCGGTTCATAGTTTACAAACATAAATCGTTAAAAACTTCTTCAAAGAACAATAAATGTGGCCAGAAATACATCTTTTTAGCCACAAGGCAGAGTATTGCTAAATCCTGGGGGCAATCTCTATCTTTTGGGTTTGCATTGCAGGCACTATGATCAATAAGAAGCTTAGGGCTATTTTTAAAGATACTCATACAGTGTACAGTATATCAAAGTATGGTCTCCTTGGGTGGGATATCATAGATCCATTGGATTTGACCATCTTCTTGATATTGCCTTTTCTGCTTCTCTGTGTTCCCCCTAGCAGTAACCACTCTTTCCTTTCATCCTTTCATCCATACCCCCTCCTTTTCTTTAGTCTCTAGTTCTCCTCCTGCTTTTCTTGTTCCTCTCTTTTGCTTCCACATTCCCCTTTTTACGCTATAGATTTTACATATTGTTTTTTTTGGGTGGTCTTCTGAGTTGGCCAATCTTCTAGGTGCCTTCTTTCTGTCTTCTTTGTTAATGCTTAGAAAAAGAAACAATAAACATTTTGTAAGAGCAACCCTCAGAAATACTATCACTTAAAGCATTTCTGAGAAGGCTGATATTTTAGTCACTGTTGTTCCTCAATCTTTTCAGTAATGTCTGGCTACCTGCAGGAAGTGCCTAAAGTTAACCCCCCCTTCCCAAATCTTGGTGTGGCTGTCAAAACTACATATCCCATTGTCAGACCTGGACTGGCCATAGGGCACACCAGGCATTTGCCAGGGCCGCCAGGCTGCATGTCCTGGCAGGAGCAACCTGTTGGGGACCGGGCCCTGTGACGGAAGGTGCACGGTGGCTGTGGTTCAGACAGGGCTGATGCAGGCCGTGGTCGGCTCTTGCCTCCCACTGTGTGGCCATGCCTGTGTCTCTTCTCCTGGTGTAGAGTGACAATCTGTATCCTCTGCAGTAACTGCAAATGCACCAGATTTAGGCAAAACAACCTGAGCTACACTTCAAGAGGTAATTGAACTCAGTCAACTCCTTATATGCCGAATGGCGGCTGGTGGTATTTCTAGACCCGGTCGGATTACCTGTACCTTCCCCTCCGGCCGGTTACCGGGCCACAACACTTGCTCCTGGTGACCAGCTTCCCCTGTGTCTCCTCTACTCGAGTCTCCTTACTCCTCCCAGTGGCCAGCGTAGCTTCTCCTTTCGGCCAATTGGGAAACGGGTAAACGGAAACTTCCTGATTGGCCGGGGGGAGGATTTGTGTAACAACAGCGAATTTTCATTTGATAGTGTCACACAACTGGGTGAGCCCACCCTATTTTGAAGCCTATTAGAGCCTCTGGCTTCAACCCCCCCCCCAATTGGAATCCATGCATCTGGCGCCCTGCATGTATGGTGCTTTGCAAAAGTATTCACCCCCCTTGGCATTTTACCTATTTTGTTACATTACAGCCTTTAGTTCAATTCTTTTTTTAATCTGAATTATATGTGATGGATGAGAACACAATAGTCTAAGTTGGTGAAGTAAAATTAGAAAAATATATACATAAAACTATTTTCAGAAATAAAAAAATGATAATTGGCATGTGCGTATGTATTCACCACCTTTGTTATGAAGCCCATAAAAAGCTATGGTGCAACAAATTACCTTCAAAAGTCACATAATTAGTGAAATGATTTCCACCTGTGTGCAATCTAAGTGTCACATGATCTGTCATTACATATACACACCTTTTTGAAAGGCCCCAGAGGCTGCAACACCTAAGCAAAAAGCACCACTAACCAAACACTGCCATGAGGATCAAGGTGCTCTCCAAACAAGTAAGGGGCAATGTTGTTGAGAAGTACAAGTCAGGGTTAGGTTATAAAAAAATATCCAAATCTTTGATGATCCCTAGGAGCACCATCAAATCTATCATAACCAAATGGAAAGAACATGGCACAACAGCAAACCTGCCAAAAGACGGCCGCACACCAAAACTCATGGACCGGGCAAGGAGGGCATTAATCAGAGAGTCAACACAGAGACCTAAGGTAACCCTGGAGGATCTGCAAAATTCCACAGCAGAGACTGGAGTATCTGTACATAAGACGACAATAAGCCACATGCACCATAGAGTTGGGCTTTATGGCAGAGTGGCCAGAAGAAAGCCATCACTTTCAGGAAAAAACAAAATGGCACGTTTTGAGTTTGCGAAAAGGCATGTGGGAAACTCTCAAAATGTATGGAGGAAGGTGCTCTGGTCAGATGAGACTAAAATTGAACTTTTTGGCCATCAAAGAAAATGCTATGTCTGGCGCAAACCCAACAGATCACATCACCCAAAGAACACCATCCCATCCCCATCATGCTGTGGGGATGTTTTTCAGCAGTCGAGACTTGGAAATTGGTCAGAGTTGAGGGAAAGATGGATGGTGCTAAATACAGGGATATTCTTGAGCAAAACCTGTACCACTCTGTGTGTAATTTGAGGCTAGGACGGAGGTTCACCTTCCAACAGGACAATGACCCCAAACACACTGCTAAAGCAACACTTGAGTGGTTTAAGGGGAAACATGTAAATGTGTTGGAATGGCCTAGTCAAAGCCCAGATCTCAATCCAAAGAAAATCTGTGGTCAGACTTAAAGATTGCTGTTCACAAGCGCAAACCATCCAACTTGAAGGATCTGGAGCAGTTTTGCAAAGAGGAATGGGCAAAAATCCCAATGGTAAGATGTGGCAAGCTCATAGAGACTTATCCAAAGCCCTTGGGAAGGGGCCAGGACGGAGAGACTGACACGGACTTTACACCAGCGCTGTCCCAGCATAGCATACCGCACCAAACATCCAGTGATTTTGCATAGAAAGCTGTTATAGTATGGTGCACTGATGCACCAGTGCCATGTGAGTACCCAGTGTGGGGAGCGTTTTCTTTTAATAAAAGTATTTTGACTATATTACACTATATAGTTCCTTTTCATTTATATGTATAGAGCCACATTGTTTCCAGCTGGAGGAGTGCAGCAGACACTGAGACTGAGCCCAGGGGTGGCCCCAAAGCGTATTTGGACTCAGGATAGAAGCTGAGTCACACGCTCTGAGGTGAGCACATTAGCTTAAGGGGGTCACGAAGGAGCACTGGAGCATGTTTTGCAGCACTCAGGATATCTTCGGCATGATGTTGTATTGTTGTCACAGCTGAACACCACCTGCACGCATTGTTTTATTATCACTGCTGGACATTATTTGCACGCACTATTTAGAGTGCCAAAGAGAACTTTTTTTCATTATTTATTAATTTTTTCATTTAAACAAGCAGGATACTTTATATTGAGCACTAAGCACTTTTTATGTTGATTAAGACACTATGTATGGTGTAACAAGCACTATTAAGCACTAATTTATGGTGTAACAAGCACTTGTTTTTTCACACCTTGTCTATTTATTCAACATTCATATTATTTGTATTTAATATTATCGCACTAGTAAGCACAGAGTTGGTTATTATTAATTTTGTTTTTGGGGTCACCCAAGCGCATAACTTGTAAATTTATCCTATGCACGTTATATGAAGCGTGATTAGCGCATGCAGCTGGAGGTAGCACAAGCAAGGCATAAGATCATTGTGGCTCACAGAATCTTTCCAATTTGAATAGTCCGTAGTGAGAACCAATACAGGGGGAATCATTCAGAGTGATTTGTCTTGTTAACTGGAATCAATAGTTTGCAGTAAGGACTGGACAGGGGAAATCCACTGAAAAGGCCAAGGCCGTGGACGATAACCTATTCTTCTGAAACATTCATGGGCATCTCATACATCTCTAGATCTCTTCAAGTTAATCTCACAAATAAGCAGCTCCTATGGGGGTAGTGCTCTACATTTAGTTTCCTTATAATTTATTTCAGATTTGTTGTAATTTTGTTGCTATTGTGATTCAGAGATTCATTTACCTCGAATCTCCGAATAATGAAAATTTAGTCCGAATTTTGATTCATAATGAAGTCTATACATCAGTGCGATAGATAAAAGAGGAGTGTTGAGGGGACCGGTTCCCTACTGTACCCACAGCAGACTCAGGTATTCGGGTTCCTACACAAGAAAATGCTACAGTTTATGCCTCTGAAAGATGAATTTAGCAGAAGATATCAGACCAAAGGAGAAGAAATCAGGATCAGGTAAGTCATAGCAGGTCAGATGCACCTGTCATTGAATTCTAAGTGATCTCAGATGCATCTCAAACTGAGGCCATTGACATAAGCCCAAAGACCCTTGACATAGGTACCCTTACAGTTTGTTGTCCTTGTGGTACTCACACTGGGTTGTTATTGTCTGGAGAATTTCCAACTCGGACGTTTGCACCCATCAGCCGATCCATACGGTTATCCGACCGGCCAGTGAGTACAACGCTAGCTACTTTGTATTTCCGTTTCATGTCTAGCCTCCACCAGGGCGACTGGTCATTATTTGTGTGGGTACAGTAGCCATGATACCAGTTTGTATCTTTCACACTATCAATGGCCTTGTAAGCATAACCTATAGGTGTAGCGCCATGATAATCGGAGCTCTGTGAGGCTTCCCCAGTTCTGGCGATATTAAAGGCTGAAAAAGAAAAACGGGAGACACTTAATAATTATACATTTTGGGGTCCGTTGGCTAAACGAATGTGACAAATATCTGTACAGCTCCTCAAAACTTATATTCTGTGTAATATAATTATCTCCTATGTTAGCAAGCGCCATCTAGTGGCTGTAATGTATTTTTTTTTCCTAAATGTCTCAAACAGGAACAAAATGCATTATGGTCACTAGATGGCGCTTACAAACATAGAAAATAATTATACAGACTATGGCAAGATGTGTTGGAGCAGTGCAGATATTTGTCACATTTGTTCAGCACACTTTTTTATACACTTAACCCATAATGTTTTTCCATCCTTCTAAAGCAGTGGCGGCTGGTGCTAAATATTTCAGGGGGGATTGCAAACTAATGCCATCCACCCCCCACCTGGGGAGACGGATGGGAAGGTGGCTATCGGCACCTATGGGAGAAGATTAGGCAGAATAACTTCCTGTTCTGGGGACAACCATTTACCAGACAAGAAGTGATGCGAAATCTGCAAAAAGGAAAAAATAATTTTACTTGTCAAGTAGTGAAGCTTCCCTCCAACCACTCTGCATATTATTTTATATATACTGTGATTCTGTACTTGCCAAATATGCTGCAGAAATCTCCCTCCCCTGAGTCTGGCTGCAACCATTTTAACTGTGGGCAGATGAAGCTGCTGCCTGTTCACTTCCTGGATTTACACAGAGGCAGACCTCCAGCTCTGAAGCTCTCATTGGCCCTCTTATGACTCACCCCTCCCTCCTGGCAAACTCTCACGAGAGTGAGAGAGTGAGAGAGAGAGTGAGAGAGAGAGCTGTGCATGATGTCATAAGCCTAGGCTAATGACCAGACAAGAAACAGGAAGTGGGCTGTATAAGGGATTTACTGGCAGAAAGAAAATGTTTTACTATCCAAAGTTAAAACAACAACAACAACAAGGGCAGAAGATTTAATAGATGGAAAGATGAAAAAATGACTGATGTTCCGCTTTAAAGTGATTGTTATTTTATTTTTTTTCCTTTACAAACATGTCATACTTACATGCTCTGTGAAGCCAATCAGGAGGGAGAGACCCCGGAGAGCCTCGGGTCTTGTGCACATCACTGGGTCAAGATCATGCTAAGATAAGTATTGGGGGGCTAAGGGGGGAGCCGCCCACTGAAGGTTGTTTACCTTCATGCATATGCATGAAGGTAAACAACCTTCACCCCTGACAAACACTATAAATACTTCAGCTCTGGAAGGTTTTACCCCCTTCATGACCAGGCCATTTTTTTGCGGCACTGCAATAATTTAACTGACAATTGTGCGGTTCTGCGATGCTGTACCCAAATAAAATGTACGTCTTTTATTTCCCACAAATAGAGCTTTCTTTTGGTGGTATTTGATCTAATTCTGGAATTGTTGCACTTCTCTCTTCTGTCACTAGATGGCCGGCTATCTGGTGGCATTAGATAAGACAAGGGCTTTGCAAGGACAGATTAAGAATGGGCAGGGATTTTCTTGGGTCCCTTGGCCTGCTGAGAGAGCCTATTTATTTGGTTGAGGTCAGGTGATACGGGTTCTGTGCCACCTGGACAGCTGTCTGGATGGACGTGTGATGTGCTGCTCCGGGCTGCTAGACCAGAGCCTGAGGCCTATCCCAGGGACATCTGGCTGCTAGGCTGTCTGAGTATCCAGGGCCAGGGACCCAGCCAGCGGAGGTGACACTTGCAGAGTAGCCTTGTGTGCCAAGCCAGGGACCAAGCAGGCCAGTGGGGTGATGCTTGAGGAGTATCTGTGAGTGCCAAGCTAGGGACCCAGCAGGAACATGGGGTGATTCTTGAGGAAGATACTTAGAAGATTGGAAGAGTTCAGGAGAGCCAGTGGCAGTGGATCAACAAGTCTAGTGAGAGAGACTGGGAGCTCAGTTGAGTGAAGATCTACAATAAGGAGATTGTAGAGGAAGTGAAAGAGTTCACTGTAACCTTTGTTAGGAACTGTTCAAGATTGTTGCCAAACGAGACAGCGTGTCTACACATGCAGATGTCTACCTATAGAAGTCTCGGGGTCTAACAATTAACATTGAAACTACTAAAGGGTGTCCTGGCACTAAACCCTCTCTCCCACAGTTCTGTTTAAGAGACAATAAATCCCTTTATTTTAAAGGGGCTCAGTAGAACCCCCCACTCAACAGACCACCAACTCAATAGTACCCCTGTATAGCAGATCCAGAGCTTATTAGTACTCAAGAAGTGTCTGGTGTCCATGAATCTACCTTGCATTACACCCACCATGCCTAGTAACTCACTCTACATAGAAGGATGTCAGCTATCCCTAACTCTGGAGGATCTCATTAGATCAAAGGGGCCTCGGGACTTGGCTAAACATGTGCAAATAGAAGTTTATCACTTTGATCTGCAAATAAATGAACAGAATGATACAAAAGTAACAATATGTTACATTGTATCTTTCTGTAGCCTCTGAGCAAGTGTTTTATAAACACTATCAGACTGGGATTTTTCTAACAGCTTAAAGTGGACCTTCAGACATTTTTTTCACGTTTCCATCTATTAAATCTTCTGCCCTTGTTGTTGTTTTAACTTTGAATAGTAAAACATTTATTTTCTGCCAATAAATACCTTATACAGCCCACTTCTTGTTTTTTGTCTGGTCATTAGCCTAGGCTTATGACATCATGTACAGCTCTCTCTCACTCTTGTGAGAGTTTTCCAGGAAGGGAAGGGGGGTGAGTCATAAGAGGGCCAATGAGAGCTGCAGAGCTGGAGGTGTGCCTCTGTGTGTCTGCGTAAATCCAGGGAGTGAACAGGCAGCAGCTTCAGCTGCCCACAGTTAAAATGGCTGCAGCCAGACTTAGTGGAGGGAGATTTCTGCAGCATATTTGGCAAGTACAGAATCACAGTATATATAAAATAATATGCAAAGTGGTTGAAGGGAAGCTTCAGAATGGCAAAGATGTTTTTATTACAAATTATGTCAGCAGACTACAGTCCCTCTTTAAAGTGATTGTAAATGATCACCTCGTAAAACATATTTAGGGTTGTTAACAGAATTCTTCTAGGATTTTTTTTTTATTAGCTTCTGCCATGAGAACGTATTCAGACCCCCCCCACACACACACACACACACACACACACACACACACACACACACACACACACACACACACACTATCTAGTGCACCACAGTTATTTTCTATATTTATATTATTCCTTACTTACCTCCAGGATCAATTTTAACTTTGCACCAAGCCAGACCCAAAGAGCCCAGGAATAGAAAAGCAACCAGAGTCTTCATTCTGGAGGAGATATCAGGACACACAAAGTCCATTATCATTCTAAAACAGTAAAATAATACAGAAATATATTTGTCTACAATGAATCAATCAATAGGTTAATCAAACAATTATAATAAAAATAGTCATTAGAAAATAACTCCAGGAATGTCTTACTCCTCTTTCCCCAGTCCGTAAAGGCTTTATTCTAGGGACATTCAAACAAACAGCTGAACTTTTGCCCATCGAACCCTCTGTTCAGTGGGAACTGAGCATCATATGTAAAGGTGGTATCTCTAATGCTTCTATACAGGGCAGTCTTTACAGTGGGGTTCCACCCAAAAAAAAAAAAAAAATACATGAAAAATCCTAAAAAAAAACAAAAAAACATTTGGATATTTTTTTTTAACTTACCTCTAAATTCCTGTTGCTAGGTGGTCCCTCGTAGTCTGCCTCTTCCAGTGCCTGGGCTGGTGACATCACTTCCCCCTCGGCACAGGAAGGGCTCCGCTCTGCTCCCTCCCTCCTGTCAATCATCTGGGACCCATTACAGGTCCCAGGTGACTGAGTGGCCAACCACGGCGCGCGGTGCCACTCGCGCATGCGCAGTGGGCGCCAGGCTGTGAAGCCACAGCCCGGCGCCCACAGTTGTAATGCCGGCGCCGCTGAGCGGAGGGGGAGACAAGCGGGGCTTCGATCCCCCACATCGCTGGACCCTGGGACATGTAAGTGTCCAATTAAAAGTCAGCAGCTGCAGTATTTGTAGCTGCTGACTTTTAATTTTTTTTTTTGACTGGAACTCCTCTTTAATATTGATTGGGCCCTGTTCAAATATTTTCTTGCCCCTCCCTGCGCAATTTTACTCTCCCATTACACAGGACCCCCTCCCTCATACTACCCCATCTTTACACAGGATTAGGGATTAGCTTCGTGTTCGAATTGAACGCATGTTCGACTCGAACATCGCGTGTTAGATCGTTCGCCGAATTACGAATGATATTGGCCGTTCACGCCAAATTTGAGTGGCGCATCACGGCCCATAATTCACTGCGGCATCGCAGTGCATTGCTGGCTGATGATTGTCCAAGCATGCTCTATGACCCGCATGCTTGGCCAATCACAGCGCTGTGTGTACAGAGAGTCGTAATTGGCCAAAGCCAAGGAGGCTTTGGCCAATTATGGCTCAGGGGGTTTAGTACATGCCCCACACTATATAAGGCCACCTCCTTGGCGGCCTTGTGTAGTGTGTTGCGGTGGAGACTGGAGAGAGATAGATAGACAGAGAGACAGTGTCATTTGATTTAAGTTAGATAGAGTAGGCAGGTCGAGTCAGTTAGCTGCAGTTACAGTGTATTGTGTATATATATATGCATCCCAGGTGTTGTGTGTGTGTATATATATATATATATATATATATATATATATATATATATATATACTGTATTCAGTTTAGTTAGATCCTGTTCTTCTCTTCCGAATATACTGACGGGCAGGCAGGTGTTTTTACAGTATTTCCAGTTAGTGTACTGTGTACCCTGCACAGTTGCACCTACAGTATAACTACCTGAAGCCAGGTGCTTGTGTAGGCTCTTGACGTATTTCCAGTTAGTGTACTGTGTACCCTGCACAGTTGCACCTACAGTATAACTACCTGAGGCCAGGTGCTTGTGTAGGCTCTTGACGTATTTCCAGTTTCTGTACTGTGTACCCTGCACAGTTGCACCTACAGTATAGCTACCTGAAGACAAGTGCAGGCGTTCTCATACTAATAATACTACAGGCAGGCAGTTGATTCTGCTAGCTGCAGTAAAATCGATATATATATACATCCCAGTTTTGTGCAGCTACTCTCACTGCAGGCCAATAGTATGTCTGGAAGGCCAACAAAAGAGGCAGACAGTCACAAGCCAATAAAAGAGGGCAAGCAGGCTCTGTGTCTAGAGGCAATAGTGCTGGTCATGGACACGGTGCATCCTCATCAGCACGTGGCCGTGGGACACGCTTGGCTTTTTTTTTTTTTCCTGCAGCTGGCCGTGTTGAGCCACAACATGCGGAAGACTTGGTCGAATGGATGACCAGGCTGTCCTCATCCTCCTCATCCTCTTTCACCCAGGCTCAGGGTCTGGCAAAGCAGCTGCCAACGCGGCCTCTTCCTTCGGCTCAATGGCATCAGTCACTCCTTCCCTAGCCCCACCATGTCCTCCTGAGGAGTCCCCCGAACTGTTTGACCACAGTGTTGGGTGCATGCTCCAGGAGGATGCCCAGCATTTTGAGGGCTCCGATGATGGTGCTCATCTAGAGGAAGGCAGTAACGTGAGCCCAGACAGAGGGGGTGCCCAAGAAGGACAGCAATCTGGCAGTCATGGTCCCCCTGCTGCAGCATACTGTCAGGTTTGCTGCAGTGATGAGGAGGGATGGGATGATGAGGTCACTGACTTCACATGGGTGAGAGAGGAGAAGGAGGAGGAGGCACATTACCAACAAGGCAGGATGCCCTCCAGGGGCCAGCCACTGACTGCATCACACCGCAGAGCTCCGCATGTGCAGGGCGCTGCTGTCTCTGCATGTTATTCCACAAGTTCTTTGGTGTGGGCCTTTTTTGAGACAAGTCAAATCCCACCGCTGCTATTTGCAACATATGTCTCAAGCGTATCTCGCGTAGCCAAGACATCTCCCACTTGGGCACCACATGCTTGACCAGCCATATGTTGACCTGCCATGCAGTTCATTGGCTGACCCACACCAAAGAACAAAGAGGACCTCTCCTTGCACCTCATCAGCTGGGATCTCCAACCCCACTACACCTTCAGTCCTCTCTGAGACCTGCACTGAGAGGAATGAAGGTGTAGAATTAGGTGTGTCACTGCCAAGTACTTGCGGGCTATCTGCTATCGGTACACTGACGTTAGATTGGACCAGGCAAATTTCCCTGCCCCAGCTGCTGCACCGCCGAAGCCTTTGGGTTACTGGGTCTTGAGGATAGATCACTGGCCAGAGCTTGCACAGTATGCAATTGAGCTACTGGCCTGTCCTGCATCCAGCGTTCTTTCGGAACGCACATTCAGTGCTGCTGGAGGCTTTGTAACCGATCACAGGGTGAGCCTGTCCACCGGCTCGGTCGATCGACTGTCCTTTAAAAAAATGAATCAGTCCTGGATCACCACCAGATACCAAGCACCTGATGCTGATGTAACCGAATAAATTTTTTTGCAATGTCAGATCCCTTCAAGACTATGCTGATGCTGAGTGACTATCCTGTTATGCTGAGTGACTATCCTCTTCCTCCTGAATGATCATGCTGATAGCTTGTAAGAATATTTTTGGCTCTGGGCGCTACCACCAGTGGCTCAGACCCTGTTTAACAGGGGCGTGTAATTACAATTTTTGGTGCAATTCTTTGCAGCAGGGCTCATTCCTGCGCTCCAACTAGAGTATCTGTGAGGGGTTGCAGTGTTGTGGCACCAGCACCAGTGCCTAAGGCCCAATTTCTTTGCCCCTGTTTAACAGGGGCGTGTAATTACAATTTTTGATGCAATTCTTTGCAGCAGGGCTCATTCCTGCGCTCCAACTAGAGTATCTGTGAGGGGTTGCAGTGTTGTGGCACCAGCACTAGTGCCTACGGCCCAATTTTTCAGCCCCTGTTTAACAGGGGCGTGTAATTACAATTTTTGATGCAATTCTTTGCAGCAGGGCTCGTTCCTGTGCTCCAGCTAGAGTATCTGTGAGGGGTTGCAGTGTTGTGGCACCAGCACCAGTGCCTAAGGTCCAATTTTTCTGTCCCTGTTCAACAGAGACATGTAATTACAATTCTTGATCTAATATTTCACAGCAGGGCCCGTTCCAGTGCCTACCAAGGGTAACTGTGAGGACATACAGTGTTGTGGCACCAGCACCACCACCATCACCAAAGGCCCAATTTTTCTGCCCCTGTTCAACAGGGGCATGTAATTACAATTCTTGATCTAATATTTCACAGCAGGGCCCTGTGAGGGCTTACAGTGTTGTGGCAACACCAACACCTAAGGCCACAATTTCTGCAGAGTATATAGGGCAGGCCCCTACTTTCAAACATCCAACTTACAAACGACTCCTACTTGCAAACGGAAGGAGACAACAGGAAGTGAGATGAAATCTACCCCTAGGAAGGGAAATTCTCTCCTGTAAGAGTTAATATGGGAAAAACTTTTCTCCTTTCCACTGATGCTTTATCACCAATCCTTGTTTCACTAAAACCCCACATTTTCTAAAAACATTTGTCATGGGGACAGAACGTGAGGTGAAATCTTCTGAAGAGGAGCACAGACAGCAAAAGATTTTTTTGCTGAAGCTACACTTTAAAAATGTACCAGTTCAAAATTACAAACAGATTCTACTTAGCAACAAACCTACAGTCCCTGTCTTGTTTGCACTGCCTGTATACTGCTGTTCAGAGTATATAGGGCCTGGGGGCCCCACGCCTTTCCTTTTTTAATTTTGGTGCGGGGTTCCCCTTAATACCCATACAAGACCAAAAGGCCTGGTAATGGACTGGGGGGGGTACCCATGCAGTTTATCTCACTTATTTTCATCCATACTGTCGGGACCCAACATTACATTAAAGCCACAAGCAGTTTTAAATTACTTTTATTCCTTTAAAAATGTTATTTTTGCCGGGACTGTTCTAAGCACGGGAAACATGCGCCACTTTACAGGCATACTATAGACACCCCCCAGGTACGATATATAAAGGAATATTTCACTTTTTTTTCACTTTAAGCATCAGTAAAATCATTGCTCCCGAAAAAACGGACGTTTTTGAAACTTTTTTTTGCATTGATACATGTCCCCTGGGGCAGGACAAGGGTCCATAAACCAATAAAAGCAATAGGACCCACCTCCCTGGTCCTTTGGCTTTTCTCTTCTAATAAAGCCTCTTCTCATACTTCTCTTATCAGTTCAGGGTATGTAGGCACCACTTTGGTTCTCTTTAGTAACAACTTTAATACAATCGGGTGATTTGACCTAGCCCCTTGCAGAACTTGGTCTAGATGAGCTTGGTCAGCATCTTTGGGATCAATACCCCTCTTGAGGAAAATTTGATGCAGCATCCGGTCTACTCGAGATATGTATTTAAACAGACTCTCCCCTTTCTGCTGGTGGGTGTGGTTGAATTTGTACTTCAGATCTGCAATAGTTTCAACTCTTCCAAATACAGCATACAGGGCGTCTATGTACTCCATGGCAACACAAGTTTTCTTTCCCAGATTACGAATCACATCAGCTTCCAGGCCTCGAAGACTCTCACTGAGCCGTTGTCGTTTCACAGCCTCTGGGACACTCTATTCTTCCAGGGCCTGCAGAGCTTGACTCATCCAGGTTTCAAACTCATCTTCCCCTACAGAAGTTGGGGTAACTGTCCTGAGAAAAACCTGAGTCTCCGATAGCTCTGGTTGGCCTTTCCAGCACCATTTTTCACCAAACTATTGACTACCTGGTTCATATCTGTGTAAAAAGAGAAAGGAGGGACATTGGCTCCTTGGGGGTGGCTCCCACTGATACTGGGCCCTTTTCCTGAGCCCTTGATGGGGGCTATTGCTCAGTGGGCTCTCCCCCCCAGTTTGAGCGGGATCACTCTAGCAATTATTCCTTTGGCTAGGCATACCTCTTCCCTGTGGAAACACACATCTCTTCTTGCCACTCCAGTAGCACCCAGACTTGATCCAAGTCGTATTCAGCTTCCGGGTCTACAATGTAGGCCCTGAGGCCAGAGCTCTGACCCACTTTCTAATCTCTCTTTAGGTGTGCTCACTCTCTCTCTCTAGAACAGTGTTTCCTGACTCCTGCCCCAGGCAACCGCAGCTACCAAAGCGTCCTCCCATGCGGATTGTGGCTATTGTCTAGGTTGGCTGGGGTCCAATGCAGATGGCCTCCCAGATGAGCCCCCAAATGTAGCACGACCCCCTGGCACGAACTCTCCTGCCAAATTTTTGCTGAGTCTTCCCCACGTAAAAGGCTCCACACTGAAACTGCATGAGGTAGACCATAAATAATCGGCCTTCCTGGGGGACGTTTAAGCTCTTGTGCACCTTGGGGCGGGCATATAAAGTGGGCAGGCGAGGATGTCTTGTTCTGATGAAGTCCCATATATCTCTTGTGATGGCCCCTTCATTAAGGGACTCATCCACAAGTGAGTAGAACTCCTGATTAAATCTCTCCACTACTGATGGAGAGATTTTGCAATAACATTAGGTGTTGTTAAGAGGTCAAAAAGTGGTCAAAAAGTTCCTACATATAACAATACAAACAAATGGGGTCCATATCCAAAAATCATGAGTCCAAGGCTAGGTTTATTGGGTGTATTATCCACCCTAGTGTAGCTTATAGATAAATTGTGACTCATGTGTTTCGATATGAAATGGAAGGGGAGATTCAACAGAAAAATAAAAAACCCACAGATCCACAGATGGAACCAACACATGGTGGAAAAAGTGGGGGATACATGATGAAAGGTGCGCAAAGTGGAAATACTAGAGGTTCCTCCCTGAACCGAGGTAAAGCTAATATGAAAAAAGATCTTGGGGCTATCCCCAAAACAAAACGTACTCAACTAGATGATTTTTTAGAGAAAAACAAGGTGCCCCCAACATCATCTCCCCCACCTCAGACACAATAGGAGATGCAATCTCCTGTAATAAAACTTTTTCAGAAGGAGGATTAAACATTGTCAATTTATCTTCTCATGTCCTAACTTCAGCAGAACATGATGTGCCATCATTGGGCTTATCCTTTTGTCCTGACAACAATATGGATGTCTTTGAGACAATCAAGGACATAAACTTATTTGCTAGAAACCTTTTTTTTTAAGTTTATATACTAAGCAAAGCAATAAGGAAATGGAGCTACCCCTGAATTTAAAAGCAGCAGATTTCAGAGCCAATAGAGACTTGAATCTGTTGTTACAAGAAAATGAATCTCTATATGGAGCATGGGAGGAGAATCTAGACAGTGAAGAAAGTGAGGAGGAGACTGAGGATAATATAAACAAGAAATTGAAAAGGAAATCGCACAGTTTTCCCCCTTTGAATTTAAACCCTGCAATAGCTTTATTTGTTAGGCAAATTAGTAGGGAAATTGGGGCTTTAAAAGGGGATACGACTCATCATAATGACAATTTGACTTTGGAGCAAAAATATGCACTCAAATCGCTTAAAAACTATTTTGATATTACAATTAAAGGATCAGATAAGGGTGGGAACATTGTCCTTATGGACAACACTAACTATGAGAATATGTGTCTGAAAATACTTAACAACACCTAATGTTATCAGTAGTGGAGGAATTTAATCAGGAGTTCTACTCACTTGTGGATGAGTCCTTAATGAAGGGGCCATCACAAGAGATATATGGGACTTCGTCAGAACAAGACATCCTTGCTTGCCCACTCTATATGCCCTCCCCAAGGTGCACAAGAGCTTTAAAAAAACCCAGGAAGGCTGATTATTTTGGCAAATGGCTGCATCTCTTAAGGAGTAAGTCAGATTATCGATCATTATCTCAGACCACATGTCATGGATTTACCTTCGTACAAGGACACAATCCACCTCCTACAAATTAGAGGAACTGGTGATTCCAGAATCAGTGATTTTGGTATCCATTGACGTGGAATCGCTATACAATAGCATTTCACAGGATTTGGGCATTGCAGCAATTAATCAAGTACTCAGACAACGGGCTACCACTGATTGGAAATTCAATAGTTTTGTCTTCCAGGTGCAGGGGGTGGCTATGGGGACGTGCTGAACTATGACTTTAGAGAGATCAACTTTTTGGATTTTTGTATCCAAAAGGACCCTTATATGCCAACCTGTACCTGGGGGAGTGGGAAAATTACTTTTTTTCTGGAGAGCAGTCGTCTATGTACACTCGGCACATTTTAATGTGGCAGAGGTACGTAGACGATGTTCTTATCATCTGGGATGGTCCAGAGGGTGACTTGAAAGAGTGTTTAAAATCCATGAATCAGAACAACTTTAATCTCTTTTTCACAATGAACTATGACTTTAGAGAGATCAACTTTTTGAATATTTGTATCCAAAAGGACTCCAATGGGGGACTTAGCAGTATGCTCTTCAGAAAAGAGACTGCAGGTAACACCCTGCTACATGCAGACAGTTTTTACACAGACACATTAAAGAGATCAATTCCATTTAGTTAGTTCTTTCGCATAAGAAGAAACTGCACTACTGATGAGGATTTTCAAAAAGAATGTGATGAGCTCACCACCAGATTGCTGGCTAGAGGTTATACAAAAACAACTCTAAAGAAGACATTTAATTGTGCAAAGGGCATTGCTAGATGAGACCTTATTTTCAAACCAAAAAAGAAAAATGAGGATAATAATATCACCAGGATTATTATGAAGTACTCCAAGGAACAGCATCAAATTAGGAAAATTATTAGTAAATACTGGCCTCACTGAGGATCCAATTTTGACCTGGCTACAGCAAAGCCCCAGATCACATATAAAAAACCAGGATCCATTGGGAATATGTTAACACAGAGTGAGTATAAAGGGAACACAAGGAGAGACCCATGTAAGACCTGGGGTACCTACCCTTGTGGTTCTTGCTCACAATTAGGGATGGGCTTTATGTTCGGGTCGAACATGAGTTCAACTTGAATATTGGCTGTTCGCCCATTCGGCGAATAGCGAACAATTTGGCGTGTTCACGGCAAATTCAAAAGCCGCGGAACACCCTTTTAAAAGTCTATAGGAGAAATCAAAAGTGCTAATTTTAAAGGTTAATATGCAAGTTATTGTCATAAAAAGTGTTTGGGGACCTTCGTCCTGCCCCAGGAGACATGTATCAATGCAAAAAAAAGTTTTAAAAACGGCCGGTTTTTCGGGAGCAGTGATTTTATTAATGCTTAAAGTGAAATAATAAAAGTGTAATATTCCGTTAAATTTTGTACCTGGGGGGTGTCTATAGTATGCCTGTAAAGTGGCGCATGTTTCCCGTGTTTAGAACAGTCTGACAGCAAAATGACATTTCTAAAGGAAAAAAATAATTTAAAACTACTCGCGGCTATAATAAATTGTCAGTCCGGCAATACACATAAAAGTTAATTGATAAAAATGGCATGGAGGTCCCCCACAGGGGAACCCCGAACCAAAATAAAAAAAAATGCTTGGGGGTCCCCCCAAATTTCATACCAGGCCCTTCAGGTCTGGTATGGATATTAAGGGGAACCCTGTGGCAATTTTTTTTTTAAATGGCGTGAGGGTCCACCTTTAAAATCCATACCAGACCCTTTACGTCTGGTATGGATTTTAAGGGGAACCCCCGTGCCAAAATTTTTAAAAAAATGGCATGGGGTCCCCCCAAAAATCCATATCAGACCCTTATCCGAGCACGCAACCTGGCAGGCCGCAGGAAAAGAGGGGGGAACGAGAGAGCGCCCCCCTCCTGAACCGTACCAGGCCACATAGTGAGTAATAAAAAGTGTATACTGCACTGTGACTCCGCAATCCAGCAGCCGTCACGGCTGAAGACAAAGAGCTAAGTAGGTTGAAAATAAATAAGTGCAGCGCTATGATTGCAAAAAAAGGGAAAAATTGTATGTGATTCAAACATATATGTGACAAAATGACACATAATAGATGTGAATGGATATTAAGCAATGTGCTAATATAGTGACTGCACTACACACAAATGTCCAAATTGAGTGAAGTGATGAAATACAGTCCAATTAGGTTTGTGATCCAATACACGTGAGAAGTTCCTGGCATTCCTGGGAACCTTGGAGTGAAAAAATGGAAGCAAACACCACGTGAAAGAGGGAGGAGGCTTACCTATATTATTGACTTGGCGGGGCATATAACACCCAAGTCAACAAGGCTTGTTGGGTTCAAACCACCCAATGGGGGACAGCAGATCCTGGAACTCCGTCAGTTGATTAGCCTTAGAAGGTCATGAGATGTTAGCTGAAGGCTCCAGGAGTCTCGGGGAGCATGAAAACTTATTGTCACAGGAAGGGTATTAGACATGTGCACAGCCAAAAAATTTGTTCGTTTTCATTTCATTCGTTTATTATTTTTTTCGTTTTTTGGGTCATTCGTTATGATCGCGATTCGTAAATTCGTTCATTCATAAATTCGTAAATGCGTTAATTCGTACATTCGAAAATTCGAACATTCGTTCATTCGTACATTTGTTCATTTTTACATTTGTACATTCATAAATTCGTACATTCGTAAATTCGTAAAATCGTACATTTGTAAATTAGAAAATTCGGAAATTTGTAAATTCGAAGTTTGAAAATTCAAAAACCTGAAAATTCCAAAATCTGAAATAGTAACTAGCTATTAAATTATAGGTATTGTAATTTCCTTTCAAGTTTGACTGTCAGTGAACGTAACAAATAGGAATTTATCCAAAGTTACGAATTATCCAAAACGAATGCTGCATCTAAACAAATGGAACGGAACAAATTAATAATAAATAATAATAATAAAACGTTGTTATTATTATTATTATTGTTATTCATTATTATTAATTCATTACGTTCCATTCGTTTGGATACGGCATTCGTTTTTTCGGATCATTCATAACTTCGGATAAATTTTCTATGTGTTATGTTCACTAACAGCCAAATTTGAAAGGAAATTACAATACCTATAATTTAAAAGTTACTAGTAATAGTTAAGTTATTATTAGTTAACTATTATTTCAGATTTCCGAATTTTCAAATTTACAAATTTACGAATTCACTAAATTACTAATGTACGAATGTACGAATGTACATTCGTAAATTGCGAATGTATGAATGTACGAATGTCCGAATTTACGAATTTACAATTTTATCGAATTTACGAATATTCGGAAAAAGTTCGTTAAACGGGTTTTCGTTAATTCGGATATTCCCGAATTAACGAATTTGTCGAAATTCGTTAAAAAACTAATTCGGAACGAAACGAATTACACATGCCTAAAGGGTATCATGTAATAGAAAAAGGGGGCTGACATAGCGTGATACCGTTTAAAAAGAAGGCGGTTTATTAAAATTATAATTTCAACACTCACATTTGGAAGAAATTGATACAGCATGTAAAAGCACGAGCAGATGTTAGCAGAAGGTCCACCTAAAGCGTTTCGATTGCACAGTCGTCATCTGGGGTCTAACATCTCATGACCGTCTAAGGCTGATCGACTAACGGAGTTCCAGGATCTGCTGTCCCCTATTGGGTGGTTTGAACCCAACAAGCCTTGTTGACTTGGGTGGTATATGCCCCGCCAAGTTAATAATATTTGGTAAGCCTCCTCCCTCTTTCACGGTGGTGGTGTTTGCTTCCATTTTTTCACTCCAAGGTTCCCAGGAATGCCAGGAACTTCTCACATGTGTATTGGATCACAAACCTAATTGGACTGTATTTCATAATTTCGTTCAATTTGGACATTTGTGTGTAGTGCAGTCACTATATTAGCATATTGCTTAATATCCATTCACATCTATTATGTTAGAGTTTGTCTCATTTTGTCACATATATGTTTGAATCACATACAAGTTTTCCCTTTTTTTGCAATCATAGCGCTGTACCAGGCCACATGCCCTCAACATTGGGAGGGTGCTTTGGGGTAGCCCCCCCAAAGCAACTTGTCCCTGTGTTGATGGGGAGAAGGGCCTCATCTCCACAACCCTTGCCCAGTGGTTGTGGGGTTCTGTGGGGGGGCTTATCGGAATCCGGAAGCCCCCTTTAACAAGGGGACCCCCAGATCCCGCCCCCCCGTGTGAAATGGTAATGGGGTACAAATCTACCCCTACCATTTCACAAAAAAAGTGTCAAAAATGTTAAAAAAGACAATAGACGGTTTTTGACAACTCCTTTATTATTTTTTTCTTTCCCCGCTTCTTCTTCCATCTTCTTTTGGTCTTCCTCAATGGCGTCACTAAGGGGGGCCAGAGGGGGCCCTGACCCCCCAACATTGTGCTGTGCCCCACCATGTGCCCCTCCAAATGAAACACCTTTTGTTTCTTTAATGTATCGGGTGTCCCGCATCTTGCTTGGCTCGCCGTGAGTGGACACAAGCTCTCCTGAGAGAGAGAGGCAGAGCGTCCTGTCAGCTCCTGCAGGGGATTTCTCCCCCTCCTTCTGCTCGCTGACACTCTGAAGGGAGGGAGGAGAGCGACTTCAGGAAGGACGGACTCCACCAGCACAGGGGTGGGCAAGCCTCCCATTTCTGTATCTCAGTGACAGTAAAAAAGCAGACTGACTTCTCACGTCCAAAAGTAGGATGGAAGAAATCAGCCTATAAATTCTGAAACTGGTCACTGCAGCTCTGCAGGAGTGTCTATGACACTCTTACACACAGCCCAGCGAACACATCCACCCCCCCTCACTGATGGGAGAGCAGAGCAATATAGCTCTCCTCCTCCCACCTCTGCTCCTCCTGTGTCTTCCCGCCCCGCCCCCACTATCCCCGGTGTTCTGCCGAGAAAGTTCCCCCCCAGCGGATAAGGACTCCCCTGTACTGCGCAGGCGCAGCGCTTGCGCAGTACGAGCCGCCGAAAATAGCCGGAGCCGAACAGATGAGAGTCAGCTGTACACGGCGCCTGTAACAGGGCCCCTCGCGGGCTCACTTCACTCGCCATGCTTCTGGCACAGCTTCGCTTCGCTCGGCATAGTTTTTTTCGAGCTCTATGTCCACTTGGATGGTGGGGCCTGAACCTGGAATCAGTACGCAGGCGCCGTGTAGACCTGACGATCAGCTGTTCAACTTCGGAGTCTTTTGGCGGCTCCATAGTCATTCATACTGCGCAAGCACAGCGCATGCACAGTACAGGGGGGTCCTTATCCGCCGGGGGAACTTTCTCGGCAAGACACTGGGGTGCAGATGTATCTAGAGAGAGGGGATGTGTGGGCGAGAAAATGAAAATCAGCAGCTGCAGAATGCAGATTCCTCTGTGTGTGTGAATGATGCCTGTCTGAGCCAGGACCTGTGGGTGAATACACACTGCAGTACACTGTAATAAACAAACTGTCCTTATCTCCATCTCCCTCCCTTCTCTCCCCCATCTGTCTCCCTCCCCCCCTCCTGTTCTTCCAAGACCTTCATAAACTTAGAAAGTACAGATTTCTTTCCTGCAGTCACAGATTGCAGGAAAGAAATTTGCATAATTCCCCCCATCAGCACAGTCAGTGCTGACAGGGGAATCCTTTCCACTGAACAATTGTATTCTCCCACTAGTGATAATCATAAGAGAATCCGGCAGGCTGGCTGTACCCAATTTGATCGATCAACTTGATACATTCAGTCGGCTTATTAATGGTTTAAGGGCTGGTTCACACCGGTGCGCAGTGCGAGATCGTATGTGATTCGCACCGCACCGCAGTGCAAATCACATGCGATGTCCATACAATGCGATTTCAGCCATACACATAGTATGGCTGAAATCACATCGCATTCGGACTAAACTTGCACAGGACCCTTATTTTGGTCCGCACCAGAATTGGATCGCATGGGTGTTCACACCTATGCAATCCGATTCATGTCCGAACTGAGATATGCGAGCTAAAATGGGGGTGTCATTAATGTTGTATAACACTCCCCAGCAGTTCACATATGGCAATGTGAACTGCCGTGCGAGTCGAGCGCAATGCTGGAACCTGCAGTGGATTCGCAGGGTTCCCGCATTGCACTAGTGTGAACCCAGCCTTAATCTCAGCCAGTTCTTGATGAACCGGCCGAGATGTAAACTATCTATGGCTAATCTTAGCTCTTAGGCAGCCCATACATTGATCTCTTTTTTCATTCAACTGTTAGGTTGAATGAAAAAAGAAAAATGTTCCAATTCCCCCGTCTACACATTCCAGGTGGATGGGGGAATACTCCCAGTGTGGACCTGCGGCAGAACTATCAGGGTTGCCGTCCTGTCCCGGCTATTGACAGCGCTGGTCTCTGTCTCAATGGCAGCAGCATATTAGGACCCAGTGCTGATTACTTTATGGGGTTGATGAGCTCATGCATAGGAGGGTCAGCACAATTGGTTGTTAGAAATGGGATCCTGTGTGTTTGAAATCCCACATGCCCAATCCCGCCAGGAAGCCCACACTGCACACCGCTAATCACAGGCAGGGAGACATTTCCGGGTTCACAGCTGCACAGATCAGGAAATGTCTGACTGCCTGTGATTAGCGGTGTGCAGTGTCGGCTTCCTGTCGGGATCGGGCATGTGGGATTTCAAACACACCCGAGCCCATCTCTTAGGCTCTATTCACACTAATGCGTTTTTGATGCATTTTGCATTTTGCAGAAATGCATGGGAATTTTTTAATGTTTCCTATGGAACATGTTCACATCAATGCATTTTTTGTGCCTCTGCGTTTTTGGAAAGGGTCGGGGACTTTTTTTCATGCAAAATGCAGCGTTTTGCATGTAAAAGAATTCAATGGACCTGCATCCAAAACGCAAGTACCACGTTTTTGGCGCGTTTTTGCAGCGTTTTGCATTTTTTCCTTCTTTTTTTTTACACTGTATACAGTATAAGAAAAAAACACTGTAAAAATGCAAAACGCAGCAAAAGCACGGCAAAAACACGTGTTCAAAAGCGCAGCAAGCACCGCAAAAAGCACTGCAGAAACACTCAAAAGCAACATGCATAGATGTGAATCGAGCCTTATAGTTGCAGATAGTTGAGCTCCCTGCAGATTGCTTAGCAGCAGTGGAGCCTTCTCTGATATGCTGATCGTGATGCAATCCAGGTGATGCTCCTAGTCAAATCCTAGTGTTAAATATGATAGTGATTTTATTGATCAAAGCCCACACCCTACACAGGCTTGGACCTCCACGACTGCCGCCGCTGCCAAGGAGACAGACACCAGACCAGCGCTGTCAATAGCAGGGGCAGGACAGCAAGAGTTGGCCCCCCTACTTTTGTCCCTGTCCCCCCATGTGCCGCCCCCTAAATATGAAAGCTAGAGACGACACTGGTCTTCCTTCGGTGTTCTTCTTCTTCCTCCTTCTTGTTCTTCCCTTGCTTCTTCCTCTATCTTCTTCCGCTTCTTCCTCCGGTCTTCTTGACTGGCATCTTCCTCCGGCTTCTTTGTCCTCCGATCCGCCTCAGTGGGAGTCTCCCGCTCTGTGACACTTCTGTTCAGGTGACAGCTCTTATATAACGGAGGGTGGGGCCACCCGGTGATCCCGCCCCCTCTGATGCACGGGGACTTCCCTATGGCTCTCCCCATGTTGTCAGAGGGGGCGGGGTCACCCGTTTGGGCATAGGTAATTTGTATCTACATATACATATTGCTAAAGAACACAGTTATAAATTACCCAAAGTGAATTTTACCGTACTGGATAGACTTCATATACCCATTAGAGGGAGCGACTGGAATAAAGTTCTGTTCCAGCGCGAAAGGTACCTAAAAGCCACGACCCCCCCCCTCCCAGCCTCAATGAAATGGAGAGCTTCAGACCGTTTCTTGAGGGTTTCCGTTCGGGAAAAACAGACTGATGGTTCAAAAAGGATGTTATGGACTGATTCTTTACAAGGCATGATACTTCCCCCAGGGGTTGGATTCATTTTATGCCCTTCATCTTCATACCATTTTGGCACTCCTTTTCTCTTTTCTTCCACTCCTCACTGTGAGGCTTCACATGTGTTTTTACTTTTTGGGTAAATTGTTTTGGAATTTGAGAAGTAAATACATATGGGGTTTTCAGTACTTTAATGTATGCAATCTTTTCCCTTTTCTTTGGACACCCGGGGATCAGGATGTCCTTTAAGAGAGGAGGTCTATAATACACTAACTGTAAGTATGTATGGTGGATGCATTCCCTATGTGATGTCAGCCTTGGAATCAGCACCCAGTTTCTTCCCCTTTTTCATTGAATCTGGGTGGTGGGTCCCTTTTTATTTGCAGGCCCCATAATTCTATCTGGCATAAGAGGACACTCTGGTCTGTGTGACATTGGGTGCCACATTATACCCTCAGATGGGTGCTTTTTTCCACCATTATGCCGCGTACACACGGTCGGACTTTACAGCTACAAAAGTCCGACGGACCAAGTCCGGCGGACAATCCGATCGTGTGTGGGCTTCCCCGGACTTTCAGCGGACTTTTTCAGCCGCAAATCAGACGGACTTTAGATTTGGAACATGCTTCAAATCTTTACGTCATAACGCCGCCGGACCCAGAAATCCGGCCGTTTGTATGCTAGTCCGACAGACAAAAACCCACGCTAGGGCAGCTATTGGCTACTGGCTATCAACTTCCTTATTTTAGTCCGGTTGTACGTCATCACGTACAAATCCGTCGGACTTTGGTGTGATCGTGTGTAGGCAATTCCGGTCATTAGAAAGTCTGTTGAAAGTCCGCCAAAAGTCTGTTGAAAGTCTGCCGAAAGTCTGTCGGACGGGCTGTCGGACTTTTGTAGCTGAAAAGTCCGACCGTGTGTACGCGGCATTAGAGGGATCTGTTTTTTGTCCTGCTAGGGCCAGATCCTCTGCTCTTTAATTAAATCTGGGGTTCTCTAAGGGGTTTTTTGGCCTTGAATGGTCAGGACGGAATGCTGGACAGAGGACCTGCCGTGCATGATCAGCATACCATCCCGATATCGGCCGGCTTATCCCACCTATTTGTGGCTATTTTAGAGTGGTGCCCTGAAGCGCCATGCTAGTGTGAGTATCCTGTGTGGGATTTTACTGTGTTTTATAAACAAAAGTTTTTACATACTGCACCATGAAGCCCTCTCTCTATTTATATACCAATGTAAAAGTGGCACTCCTTTGATGTACAGTGACATAAGATCAACCCAGGATCCCGGATGCGCTATTGAACCCTTTAGTGATTCAAAGACGTGTTTTGACCAAGCCTAGCAGCAAGGTCACGCGCCTTAAGGTGAGCAGCTATCACCTAGGGGGGAGCACCTGTGTGTGAATACAGCAACTTACCTCTGGCATCTCACTGAATCGCATGGATTTTTGGAGCACTTATGGACTATACACTGCAGCACTTTATATTTTATTTTTTAGCATATTTCACTGTTATATATGTTATATTATTCATATATATATATATATATTTTTTTTTTTTTTTTTTTTTTTCCTGCGATTTTTTCAAGGACTTTCATTTTATATATATATATATATATATATTTTTTTTTTTTTTTTTGAATGTTACCACAGAGTTGTTCACGTGTATGCACATTATCACTTTATTTGCAATATTGCATGGATTGCACATTTAGCACTGTATGCTGAATCATGTATTTTTGATAGCGCAGCATATTTATATATTTCATTTTGACCTTTTGCATGATTTATGAGACATGTGTAACGCTGGCGGCTAATTCCACATAGAAGCATTGGTTTTGGAGACCCTAAGTGCCGGTTCACACAGGGGCGGCACGACTTGCAGGTCGCCTCAGCGAGGCGACCTGCAAACGACTTCCGAGGCGACTTGCAAAACGACTTCTGTATAGAAGTCTATGCAAGTCGCCTCAAGTCGCCCCCAAAGTAGTACAGGAACCTTTTTCTAAGTCGGAGCGACTTGCGTCGCTCCTATTAGAACGGTTCCGTAGCACAGAACGGGAGGCGACTTGTCAGGCGACTAGGTCGCCTGACAAGTCGCCCCTGTGTGAACCGAGCCTTAGGCTCGATTCACACCTATGCATGTTGCTTTTGAGCGTTTTTGGAGGTTTTTTTTTCATGCTTGGCACGTTTTTGAGCAGCGTTTTTGTAGCGTTTTTGCGGCGTTTTTGCCGCGATTTGCGTTTTTTTTTTTTTTTTTCTTTTTTTTTTACAGTCTTAAAAAAAAATTACAAAAAAAAAAAATACAAAAAAAAAACCGGCAAAAACGCACCAAAAACGCACCAAAAACACTGCAAAAACGCTGCAAAAACGGTGCACTTGCGTTTTTGATGCTTGTCCATTGAAATCCATTACATGCAAAACGCTGCTTTTTGCATGAAAAAAAGTCCCCGACCCTTTCCAAAAACGCAGAGATACAAAAAAGCATTGATGTGAACATGTTCCATAGGAACCCATGTTAAAAAATTCCCATGTATTTCTGCAAAATGCAAAATGCATCAAAAAACGCGCTAGTGTGAATGGAGCCTTATGGTCTGATAGTTAGTGGTGGCTCACAAACACCTTTGAAAAAGTCACGTATCTAGTGACAATACACGTGAGGGAGAAGGAGCCTGTCAGCTCTTGTCAGTGTGCAGCCTGCAGTGATCCTGAATAGCATCAGCACGGAGGAACAAGGAGGCGAGTGATTTCTACTGACCATATATCAGTGAAATGCGATCTATATCTTTTACATCATGTGAGTGGATCTATTGGGCTCTTTGTTAACTTTATTTAGTAGAGGTTATGTGCGCAATGGTGTTGTCCCACTTTTGTATTTCATGTGGGGGAAAACATATGAACAGGAGAAGCGGAGATTAGATGATCCTTAGCCGGAGGATGTAAGCCTATCCTCTGCTGATTAACCCAGACTCAGTAAGCCTTGTTTAAACACAGATAAGAGGTATCATCATCATTTTTCTTCTAACCTGCAAAGGAGTCACCTTTTCAAGTAAGATGTATGGGAATTCACACAAGTGTAATCCTTTTATAATTGTTACCAACTACATATTTATTTAATATATCTGTTTTAATATATTTTTCACTCTATTTTTTCACCACCTTTTTCCACATATTTTTGTTTGTTTATTATTTCACAAGAACAAATGGTGAATTAACTTTTGGATTTGTATTCCGGGAGGTCTCCAATTAGACTTTCACAGCAGACTTTTCAACACATCAGCGCATCACTTTATCTATTTCACAACATGTTGTATCATAATATTCAAAAAATTTCTTCAGGACTTTAAATTTCCAGCCCCCACTCTCCTTTTCTGAGGCACAGCCCTGGAGATTTGAGTGTGGGCAGACACAGAGGGTTAGAGGCAGGAGGAAGAGGTGCAGATCGAGCCCTCTCTCCTCTTCCGTCTATGTGTTTGTGTGTGGGGGGGGATTGTTAGTGCTGGCTTTGGGCAGCATGAAAGAGCATGTAACAGACACCTGGAGCCAGCAACCCTGCTGGGAAGCCATAGTCCAGTCTAAATAATGTGTAAGGGTTTCAGGCAGTCTGAAACCCAGACACATGATTACAAACCTGAACTGTCCGGGTGACAGGTGGCAACCCTAGGTGGAAGTCTTCCTTTGCCACCAGCTCTTTGTTTAATTGGCTAAGCTGTCTCTGCACTGGCATCCCTGGCATCTCTTCAGATGTGTGTAACGTGGCTAATCCGCGCTAAACCCCAAAGAAATTTTAAATATACAGTATATAAAAATATGTATTATACCAAAACTGTGATATATATGTGAAACTGTGTGTATAGTAAACAAAAACTGTAAATATTGATGGTTCTGCAGCTAAAGAAAAACTGGAATATTCAGCTTACAAACCTGTATAACCTAAGATTAGCTGCGCAACCCACTATGTGCAAACAGACATGTGCAATCTATATATCATCAACACGTCTTAATTAGCCAAAAAACGAGTGTTAATTAAAAATAGAAATAAACTAGAGTAATAAAATGTTCATAATGAATGACATTCAGTATGTCTCATTTGAGCCTCCTTTCCCTGTTGATGCCTAGTACGGAGAAACGCAGCGTCGGGTGGAGCGAAAGGATCTGACGTCACTGCACATCAGCTGGCTGGCTTGAGCCACGGCTGTTAGATTTTGAATTCTCTGCTATTACTTTGTAAGATGTCAGTTGCCTGTTATAAGGAATAAAGGAACTCTTTGATTCTAAACATAGTACGAAGTCCCTTCTCTTTCTTCTATTAACGAGTGTACCCACGATACCACGGGTCCCACGGAGAGCATTGCAGCACTTTGGTTTGGCTGGCAGAGGAGAGGATCTGGATAGATGTGTGATTCCTGCCTGAATGATCCCTCCTGTATAGGCCCATATGATCTCCGTAATAGAGATCCTACAGATCTGGTAAGCGGCCATTTGGTATATTTATTGTTCCTAGTTTGTCCTGCGGGAGCACACGGAAACAAGAGCATCTCCCCTTCTATTGAAGGACGTATTTACCTTCTCAACGAAGGACCTACTCTCAATTGAGACATACTGAATGTCATTCATTATGGACATTTTATTACTCTAGTTTATTTTTATTTGTACCCCTTCCCAGCGAGCGTACGCAGATGTGAGTACTCGGCTTTCCGGGGTTACATCGGGATGATGCCCGCAGCTGCAAGCCTCATCCTGGTACCGTTTTTTAGAGCAAACGATCGGCCATCCGAGTATAACAACCGATGCGGCTAAAATACCCTCCCACCGCCTCCCGCCGCCTCCCATGCCATCGGGAGGCCCGGTGACCAATCAGCTGCCTCCAGCGGCTGGGGGCGGGCTGGAATGAAGCCATGGGTGGCTTCGTTCCAGCCTCCTAACTGTAAACGCGGAAACCACGTTATGACGTCACTTCCCATTTACTCGGATGCCAATGGCAAAGGTTTTTAAAAAATACACCCCGGTCCTTCTATGAAGAGTATCTGTCACCACCTATTACTATCACAAGGGATGTTAACATTCCTTGTGACAGCAATAAAAGTCATCAAAATTTTTTTTCTTTTTTTAAAACACAATTTATAAAAATAAAAATAAATAAAATAAATAAGAAAAAAAAATGTTTAAAGCGCTCCCGTCCCCGCGAGCTTGCACAGCAAAGAAAACGCACGCGGAAGTCGCACCCGCATATGTAAACGGTATTCAAATCACACATGTGAGGTATTGCCGTGATCGTCAGAGCGAGAGCAATAATTCTAGCTCTAGACCTCCTCTGTAACTCTAACCTGGTAACCGTAAAAAAAATTTAAAGCGTCGCCTATGGAAATTCTTAGGTACCGTAGTTTGTCGCCATTCCACAAGTGCGTGCAATTATAACATCATCTTTCACATTATACAAAAAAATTAGGGTAACTTTACTATTTGGATTTTTTAAAATTCATGAACGTGTCCCTTTTCCCAAAAATTTGCGTTTAAAACACCGCTACACAAATACCGTGTGATATAAAATATTGCAACACTCTCCATTTTATTCTCTAGATTCTCTGCTAAAAAAATATATATAATGTTTGTGGGTTCTAAGTAATTTTCTAGCAAAAAATATGGATTTTAACTTGTAAACACCAAATTTCAAAAATAAGCTTAGTCATGAAAGGGTTAACACTCGTTGTTTTTTGGTTAATTAACATGTGTTGATGATATATAGATTGCACATGTTTGTTTGCACATAGTGGGTTGTGCAGCTAATCTTAGATTATACATCTCTTCAGATGTGCCGGCCACAGGAATAGCTATACCGTCTTACAGTCTTAATGTGGCACCCCGGGCACATATCCCCCTTGCCCCCCAAGTTTTGGCCCTGATCCTCCCTCTCTCCCCCACAACATGAAAATGATTCCTTATTCCTTTTTAATGCTGCATCACAGTCCTTCTTTCTTGCCTAGGGGAGAATGACGTAATGCCCCCCATCAATGTCGATGTTTCCATAACACGAAAAAAAGTACATCGCTTTTGCAGGCATGCAACCTTGCACGCGCCAAAATGCATGCTAGCATAGTACCCTGTGTTTTGGTGCAGTGCAACTTTAAAAAAGGAATATGCACTTTTGTGCGATTTTCACATTAAGGCTGGGTTCACACTGATGCGGGTGGGGGTCACAACAGGGAGGTCCAGTGTGTGTCTATTTACCGATTCAGGTGAGCATCAGGTCCAAATTTTTGCCTGAATTCGCACCTGAAACTGAGCTAAAGACGCACAGGACCCTTTTCCAATGTGGACCGGCTCCATTAAGAGCCGGTCACACTCACCTGTCATGCGAATTGGATACGGAGAAATCTGCATTCAATTCGCATCAGTGTGAACCCAGCCTTAGGGTAACCTATTGAAATAAATGGGCTGCCTTAAACAAGGCACAAAAATTGCACAAAAAACACATGTGTACTGTAGAATTTGCATAGGTGTGAATGGAGCCTAAATACTCCTCTAAATATTCCTCTATCTATCCTATTTGACTAAAAAAATTGTCATTACATACACTTTAATTTCTCTGATACCTTTGGGATGTCTTTGTATCCCCTTGTGCTTTGTAACCTAAGCAGTTGCCCTCATCCCCCCCCCCCCACCAACAGGTATTTCTACATATGAAGTTCTTACCTGTACAGTCTTGAAGCTTCTGAAATTTTCATAGCCTCCCCTCTGTATTTATATGGGTGTTTGCTTTACACATTTCCTCCCACACCAAATCCACTCCTCAATGAGGGCGGGGAACCTGGTATGACTTATCGATAAAATCCATCCAATGCCTAATTATCCTGGGGAGGGGGGAGGAGCTGTGTAAAGTCAGCAGACTGTAATTGAATTTTTGGATATGCAAAGTTCATTTTGTCAACCAGTTCAACAGAACTTTCAATAAATTATAACAACGATGTTATAAATGTTCAGACAATGCAGTGTCTTGAAAAAGTATTCATACCCCTTGAAATTTTCCACATTTTGTCACGTTACAACCAAAAACAAATGTATTTTATTGTCGGGTCATTTGCTTTATAAAAAATCATTTTCGTGATTGAGAGTGTGAAGTTGACATTTTTTTGTTTATAAAATCGACACGCTCAATTTCTTTGAAAACATTTTTCGGCACACTGTGCTCAAAAGGTTGCTTACCCCTGCTCTACATGATTCAGAATTTGCCACAGTGTACTGCCTCCTAACTAATCCCATCCCCCCACCACTGTTACTGATCCTATCAACCCCCCAGCATTGCAACTGATCATACCTCCCCCGCATTTCCACTGATCCCAGGAGTCCTAGGATTCCTAGGAGTTTTCTGTCTATTGATGGGTCCCTTCACCTGCCCAGTCCATGGTGTGCAGGCAGTAAGGAGATGATGTGATGCAACCTTTAGCAACCAATCAGTGAGCAGTAATTCTGTGCACTAACCTCTTGCAACCAATCATTGAGCTCTAAGAATATGCAGTAACCTCTAGGAGCCAATCAGTGAGCAGTAATAATGTGCAGTAACCTCTAGCAACCAATTAGTGAGTGGTATAGATGTCCAGTAACCTCTAGCAATCAATCAGTGAGCAGCATTGATGTCCAGTAATCTCCAGCAACCAATCAACAAGCAGAAGTCATGTGCTGTAACCTCTAGAAAATAAACAGTGAGCCATAATGTGTGCTGTAACCTCTAGCAGCCAGTCAGCGAGCGGTAATGATAAACTGTACCCTTTGGCAACCAATCGCAATCGTTGATCTTCTTCAGTAAACTGATTTTGAGTCTAGCTGCTATTTATTGTATGTCTCATAGCAGGTGGAGAGTGAAATTGCATGGAAGAGGGGACCCAAGATAATGTTTGCCCAGGGTCCTGTCAATATTAGAGATGGCCCTGATTACATTGGTTACCACCTTTACATTGGTGGTAAATGCAGAATTGCCCTTACACTAGTGGTCATTGTAAATTGTAAATTGTAACATTGGTGGTCAGTGTAGAAGTGTCACCTTACATTGGTGGTCAGTAAAAAGCTCCTCGGTTGTCAGTGTAAATTCCCTCTTACAGGAAGGTCATTTCATATTGCCCCTTTCACTGATGGTTGGTGTAAATGCTCTTATTACATCAGTGTCAGTGTAGAAATCCCTCTTTATATTGGTGGGTGGCGTAAAATCCCCCGTTACATGGTGGCCAGTGAAAAATCCCCCCTCACATTGGTGGTCACTGCAAATTCCCCAAAGATTTCCAGCTTTGCTCTACATGATTCAGAATTTGCCATAGTGTACTGCCTCCTAACTAATCCCATCCCCCCACCACTACCACTGATCCCATCAACCCCCCAGCATTGCCACTGACCCCCCCACTTCTCCCCGAGCACTGCCACTGATTCCAGGAGTCCTAGGATCTCTAGGAGTTTCTGTCTATTGATGGGTCCCTTCACCTCCCCAGTCCATGGTGTGCAGGCATTGAGGAGATGATGTGTTGTAACCTTTAGCAACCAATCAGTGAACAGCAATGATGCGCACTAACCTCTTGCAGCCGATCATTGAGCACTAAGGATATGCAGTAACCTGTAGCAACCAATCAGTGAGCAGTAATGATGTACAGTAACCTGTAGCAACCAATAAACAAGCAGAAGACATGTGCTGTAACCTCTATCAAATAATAAGTGAGCCATAATGTGTGCTGTAACCTCTAGCAGCCAGTCAGTGAGCGGTAATGATACACTGTAACCTCCAGCAACCAATTGCAATCACTGCCTGATTTGATTCAGTAAACTGCTATATCCTTTAGTATATTTGATATGCCTGTCCAAAGATCCCTCAAATATGGACAGGACCAGAATATATGGTACAAAGTACCTACTTGGCCACAGTTTCTCCAGCATGTAGGTGTAGAATGGTTATAGACTTTTGCAAGTCTCTGGGGTGTCAGATACTTCAGAACTATTTTCTGGGTCAATCCCCAGAGTGATGCGTTACTTGTGGCTTTGTAAATCAAGCGCAAGGCCATCTGCCATTGTTGATCAGTAAATTGCTGCTGTAAGTCTTCCTCCTATCTCCTGAACGGTATGGATTTGGTAAATATTTTTTTTTTCATGTAATATTGAGTAGATTAAGGAGATGCCTTTGTAGTAGTTCCAAAGCTCAGTAGGTATAGCTCCTTTTGAGGTGAGGGTAGGCAATGTTGGATTCTATAGTAGTTAAGAAAGTCTTTGCAAGGGGCTTTACAAACTGTTTGGGTTTGAGTAAACATTTTGTGTGCCAATCTGTCTCGTAGTTCAGAATTGTGAACCATCTGACCTGTTACACAGGCAGGTAGGACTAAGTCTGGGGTTAATAAATGCAATGTTACGAGAGGTATTAAGAGGGCTTTGGTGGAGAGATGTGTCCATTTAGAGGAAAGTAATGTTTTCCAGGCATTAACAGAGGCCTGGATAGTCAGGGAGAGAAGTTTGGGTCCCGGGGGGCTGGAAACTGTGCTAAATAGCCAAAGTTTGAGATTGCCACCCGGTATCATGGTGGCTGCAATGTTTGCCCATAGCGTTGGGGGGGTGAAGACATCCAGTCTTTCAATTGTTAGTATTGTAGCATTATGCTAGCCCAGTGTTTCTCAACTCCAGTCCTCAAGGCGCCCCAACAGGTCATGTTTTCAGGATTTCCCTCAGATGAAATGGCTGTAGTAATTACTAAGGCAGTGAAACTGATCAAATCACCTGTGCAAAATAATGGAAAGCCAGAAAACATGACCTGTTGGGGCGCCTTGAGGACTGGAGTTGAGAAACACTGTGCTAGCCTGTGCTTAATGAATTTTGCATTTACTAGGGATGAGCCCAATGTTCAAATCGAACGTAAATTCGACTCGAACATCGGGTTTTCACCTATTGGCTGAATTTAGAACATTGTGGGACGTTCTCGGGAAATTCGAGCACCCACAGAACTCCCCATAATGAACGGCAAGACTGTCAATGCACCGCAAGATCACAGTGCATTGACGGCTGCTGATTGTCCAAAGCATGCACCTGACCTGCATGCTTTGGGCAATCACAGCACGCTCTGCTGTGAGAGCCATGATTGGCCAAAGGCAGGGTGCCTTTGGCCAATCATGGCTCAGGGGGCTGAGTCCACGCCCCACACTATGTTAGGCTGCTTACATAGCGGCCGTACATAGTTTTACGAACGAGAGCAGCGAAATGACATTTGTAAAGGAAAAAATGTCATTTAAAACTGCTCAGGGCTGTAATGTATTGCCGGATCCTGGCACTATAGATAAAAATCATTGAAAAATACGGTCAGGGTCCCCCCCCGCTCCATTACCAGGCCCTTTAGGTCTGGCATGGATATTAAGGGGAACCCTGCACCAAAATTTTAAAACAAATGGCATGGGGGTCCCCCCTAAGATCCATACCAGACCCTTATCCAAGCACACAACCTGGCAGGCTGCAGGAAAATGGGTATCGGGTACATTGTACCCCCACACATTCACCAAAAAAAGTGTCAAAGTAATAATGACAGGAGACAGTTTGGGATAAGTCCTTTATTTTTTTTTTTAAATGTCCCACGATGTCCATCCATCTTCGATCACAGCGCTGATGGACCCGAGAAAAAAAAATCTGAAAAACTCCACCTCCACAGGAGGAGTCCCCCGACTGCAGGCTTTTTGCATCGACAGCTGTTATATAGATAAGGGCGGGGCCACACGGTGACATAAACTGGTGACCCCACCCCCTCTGATGTTACGTGATGGCACATGATGTCAGAAGGGGCGGGCTCACCCACTTATGTCACCGGGTGGCCCCGCCCTCAGCTATATAACAGCTGTCAATGCAAAAAGGCTGCAGGCAGTGGGAGCCTCCCATCGAGGCTGAGTTTTTCCGTTATTTTTTTTTTCCCGGGTCGTCAGCGCTGTGATCGAAGATGAATGGACATCAGGGGACATTTATTTTTTAATAAAGGAATTGTTCCAAACTATCTACTGTCATTTTTATTTTTTTGACACTTTTTTTGGTGAATGTCTAGGGGTACAATGTACCCAATACCCATTCTCATGGGGGGGCAGGATCTGGGAGTCCCCTTGTTAAAGGGGGCTTCCAGATTCCGATAAGCTCCCCCACCCGCAGACCCCCACAACCACCAGGCAAGGGTTGTGGGGATGAGGCCCTTCTCCCCATCAACATGGGGACAAGGTGTTTTAGGGAGGACCCCAAAACACCCTCCCCATGTTGAGGGTATGTGGCCTGGTACGGTTCAGGAAGGGGGCTCTCTCGTCCCCCCTCTTTTTATTGCAGTCTGCCAGGTTGCATGCTCGGATAAGGGTCTGGTATGGATTTTAGAGGGGACCCCCATGCCATTTTTTTTTATTTTGTTTTGGGTTTCCCTTAATATCCATACCAGACCTGAAGGGCCTGGCATGAATTTTGGGGGACCCCCACAGAATTATTTTTTAAATTTTGTTGCGGAGTTCCCCTCTAATATTCATACCAGACCCAAAGCGCCTGGTAATGGACTGGGGGGAACCCATGCCGTTTTTTTTCTTTTTTTAAATTTCTTTTTATTCAATATTTTTTTCATAGTATAAGTAGTATACAAACATACACATAGAGTCTGAGAGGGCAACGTACCCTCCCTCTTTAAGGCTAGGTTCACACTGCTGCGAATTTTATTGCAAATTTGAGCCGCTGCGATCGCTCAAATTCGCAAGTCATTTTAATAACATTGTTTTCCATGAGTGCTGTTCACATCAATGCGTTGCGAATTTAACCTGCGTAAAAAAAGGGTCCTGTCCGAGTTTGATCCGTGTGCAATGCGAATTCAGCTCCATAGATTGCCAAATTTGCAGTAGAATCGCAAGAACACACAAAGAATTTGCAATGCAAATTTGCAACGCAATCGGATCAAAATCGCGCTAAATTCGCACTGCAGCAGTGTGAACCTAGCCTAAGGCCTCACAGTGCCAATTCAGAACTAACATAGTTCAACAAAACAACCTATATAAATTCTACTCTAGATGACCCCTCCCCCCTAGAACTCAACCGTGAGCACCAATCTAGGAGGAAAATAGCACAACAGTCATCTATACCTGTATAGCATGTCCTTCGACACCAACATCAAGGGAGTACATTACCCAACCCCTGTCAATGAGATCATGCTTCTAACAATCTATATGAAAATAAAAATAAAAAACTAAGACATGGGGGAAAATTTGCCGGCTTGATTACATCAGCCCACTGTTGTAGAGGAATCTAACCATGGCTGCCAGACCATGAAGAACTTTTTCTTACAGCCCCTTGAGATATACGTGGCCTTACAAAGGTGGATAACGGAGTTCATCAGGCCGTTCTAGAAAGCTATTTTAGGAGCATTCGCCTTTTTCCAAAGTAATAGGATAGCCTTCCTACCATAGAACAACCCTATATTAAGTAAAGTGCGGTGAGCTAGGGAAGGGACCACCTCCTCCACCAAACCTATGAGACATTCTCTTGGAGTCATAAGGACTGGGATACTGAGAACCTCAGACAAACAGGAGGTGACCGCAGACCAGAAACATTTGATCTGCGGGCAACTCCAGAAAATATGCTCCGCATTTGCATGTGAGGAAGAACATCTCCAGCATTCATCAGTGGCGGTGGGGTATATATGCGCCAGCCTAGCTGGCGTGTAATAGATCCTATGTAGATACTTAAAGTGAATGAGGCGGTCCCTTGCGGATACCAAGTGCTTGAAAGGCTGGTCCCACATATCCTCCCAAAAAATAAAAAATTACTGGCAAGAACGTCATTTTCAAGAGATTTATGCATCCTATTAAAGATAGTGGGAGCCTTTTCCAAGCCTGTATTTTTTGTGTTAGCCGGGGAATTAATGGGAGGAAATTTTGTGTTATGTAATCCCGTATCTTTGCGGTGACTTTTAACCTTAGGTAAGTAATTCCGGAAATCCACTGTAGTGGGAGACTGTAGTTATCCTCTCTTCGCGCCTCCGGTCCCAACGGTAATATGGATGACTTGGTCCAATTCACACGTAGACCCGAGAAGGAAGCAAACTTATCAAGTATGCGCAATGCTGCCTGTAGAGATGTTCTCGGGTCTCTGAGGAACAGAAGCAAGTCATCCACATAGAGCGCAAGGCTTTCCTGTATGGAACCCACTTCCTGAGATTGGCGTAACATTATTGCTATAGGCTCCATCATCAGGGCAAAGAGGAAGGGCAAGAGAGGACAGCCCTGCCTCGTGCCCCTTCCAACCAAGAATTGCCGTCTGAGGGCCACTATACAGGGGGGTGACCCAGCAATGGAAATAAGCCCCGAAACCCATTTTCTCCAATATTTTGTGCATATAGAACCAATCGACCGAGTCAAAGGCTTTTTCAATGTCGATAGACATTATCACTTTTTCTGGGACTTCTGTAGTGTCTAATTGTAGATGTGTAAACAATCTCCGGAGAGTGGCCATTTTTTTTTCAATGATTTTTATCTATATTGCAGGGGTCCGGCCATACATTACAGCAGCAGGCAATTTTATATATTTTTTCCTTTAGAAATGTAATTTTGCTGTGGTATTGTTATAATCACGTGAAAGATGCGCTACTTTAGAGGCAGACTAAGGACACCCCCAGACACGATATTTAAAGGAATATTTCATTTTTATTGTTTCACTTTGAGCATTATTAAAATCACTGCCTCTGAAAAAACAGCTGTTTTTGAAACTTTTTTTTGCATTGATGCATGTCCCCTTGGGCAGGACCTGGTCCCCAAACACTTTTTTTGGCATATAAGCCTTTAAAATGAGCACTTTTCATTTTTCATGTTCGTCTCCAATAGACTTTAACGGTGTTCACACAAATTTTTTGCCTGTTTGCAAGTTCTGGTGCGAACCGGGAAGGTGTTCGGCTCATGCCTGTTTTTTTCCCCCTGCCAAACATATTGGTGTATGACTGATTGAAGAGATTTGATGTATGTATGAGATAGTGATATGGAGAGTGAGCAAACAAAGGTATAGAAGTCTAGGAAGGAACATCATCTTAAAAGCGGCCAACCTTCCAGACCAGGTGAATTTAAATTTAGAGAGTGAGTTTTGACATTTCTCGAGTGAGCATATGTTTTAGCGAAAAGGTGTTTTGTGGACGTAGTGAGTGTGATTCCTAGATAGGAGATACTTGTGTCGAACCATGAACAAGGGTGCAAGTTGCAAAGTAGATTGATGGTAATGCCATTTAAGCCAAGGTCTTGTATGAAATAGTGGTAAGGGGAGTGTGCAAAAGAGGTATAGAAGTCTAGGAAGGAGCATTGTCTTAAAGGCGGCCAACCTTCCAGACCAGGTGAATTCAAATTTAGAGAGTGAGTTTTGACATTTCTTGAGTGAGCATATGTTTGACTTCTGCATAGTTATTGGCGAAAAGGTGTTTGGTGGGCTTAGTGAGTGTGATTCCTAGATAGGAGATACTTGTGTCAGCCCATGAATAAGGGAACAAGTTGCCAAGTAGATTGATGGTAATGCCATCTAAGCCAAGGTCTTGTATAAAGGACTTGTTTTCATTCACCTTATAATATGAAATATTGCTAAACCTCTGTAAGAGAGATTGAACCGAAGCCAGGGAAGTAATTGGGTTGGTGATCAATAATTCACATCATCCGCAAACAAGTTAAATTTATATTTCTTGGAGCTAATTTGAAAACCAGAGATGTTGGATTGCGATCTGATATGCTCTGCGAGAGGTTCCATCATCAAGTTAAATATAAGTGGTGATAGGGGGCAGCCTTGGCGGGTTCCATTGGATATATGAAATGGTTTGGATAAAATATCTGATGTATACACTTGAGCTGATGGGGATGTGTAGAGGGCCATAATGGCTGAGATGAGAGGATAGATCCCTGAAAGCCAAACTTACATAGTGTAGCCTGGAGGTATGTCCAGCATACTCTATCAAACTCCTTCTCTGCATCCAAAGATAGGAGCAGAGGTGTTTGAGTATTCGCAGCATTGTGGATGATATTGATAATCCTTTGTGTAGCGTCAAATGTTTGGCATCCTTTTTCGTAAATCCAGATTGGTCAGGGTGTATTAATGAGGGCATAATATTCATATATTCATTAGTCTAATAGCTAGCAATTTGATATTAATTTTTGTGTCTATATTAAGTAGGGATATGGGTCTAAAGTTTTGTGGTGAGGTAGGTTCTTTCCCTGGCTTCGGTAGGGTAATGATAAGAGATTTAAGTATTTCTGGAGGAAGACAGAGCAGCATTATTGCAAAGTTGGGTCAAGAATGTTGCTAGTATTGTCTTAAATTGTGTATAGTAGTCTCCAGTGACTCCATCTGGACCTGGGGATTTATTTGAAGGTAGACTTGAGATTATCTCTATCAACTCTTGGGTCATAAATGGGGAATTTAGCTTATAGAGCTGTTCTGGGGAAATTGTAGGGAGATTAATTTCTTGTAGGAAGGTGTCAATCTCAATTTTGGATGGCTGTGGGATCGAGGTGTCCTCTTTTAGATTCTACAGTAGTCTATTGTATTAGTGGCTGAAAGCATCTGCTATAGCTTGAGGGTCAATAGGTTTATGTTTAGCTGGGTGAAACAGGTGTGATATTTTAGTTTTGTTGTGGTAGCCTTTGATTCTTAGGGCCATGGCTTTCCCTGCTTTATTGCCAGTAGTGTAATGCTTAGCTTCAAATTTTCTCTGAGATTATTGAAATTAATCTAACAGAAATTTTCTTAGTTCTTGTCTAAGAAGCACGAGTTTTGATTAAAGTGTGGGATCAGGATTAGTTTGGTTTGTCTTTTCTAGGTCTTTAATGGACCGTGTCAGGGAATCTAGACACTGCATTCTCTTTCTCTTCTCTCTAGCACTTAGTTGTATAACAATCCCCCTTATAAATGCTTTGAGGGCATTTCAAAAGATGGCATTGTCAGTTGTGGATCCCTTGTTGAGGGTGAAGTAGTCTTCTAGCTGTTCCTGTAAGTACGTGGCATATGTGGGTGATTGCAGAATTTTTTTTTTCATTGATCCATGTCCTCTGGGGCATGACCCAGGTCCCCAAACACTTTTTAGGGCAAAACTTGCATATAAGCCTTTAAAATTAGCACTTTTGATTTTTCACGTTCGTGTCCCATAGACTTTAACAGTGTTTGCGTGTTCAAACAAACTTTTTTGCATGTTCGGGTGTTCTGGTCCGAACTGAACCGGGGGGCTGTTCGACTCATCCCTAATCACAATATACCTGCCAGCTTAGACGCCAACAGAATACGATTACCATGCCTCTAAAATACCACAAGATTCCCTACCAGTGGGGGTTCCCCACTAAAATAATTGCTACCAAAAATGGGAAGAAACATACCATCTATACAGGCGACGAGGGCCTCCAACTACTCCATTCATGGGGAATTATCCCTGAACAACCAGCTCAAGCGCAAGCTATATAGAGGCAACAACCCATCTCCATCTGGACGCCAATATGCCAACACCAATACATATGTGCTAGGGATGAGCCAAACACTCCCCCCCGGTTCGGTTCGCACCAGAACATGCGAATAGACAAAAACTGTGTGCAAACATGCAAACACCGTTAAAGTCTATGGGACATGCATGTGAAAAATAAAAAAATTGTTAATTTTAAAGTCTTATATGCAAGTTATTGCCATAAAAAGTGTATGGGGACCCGGGTACTGCCCCAGGGGACATGTATCAATGCAAAAAAAAGTTTTTAAAATTGCCTTTTTTTCTGGAGCAGTGATTTTAATAATGCTTAAAGTTAAAAAATGAAAATGAAATATTCCTTTAACTATTGTGCCTGGGGGTCCCATTAGTCTGCCGGTTATGTCACTGGGTGGCCATGCCCTAGGCTATATAAGAGCTGTCACCACAAAAAGGCTGCAGACGGCGGGACGCCTCCCATGGAGGTAGAGTTTTTCTGTTTTTTTTATCTCTCGGGATCTTTGGTGCAGTGATTGAAGATGGATCTACATCGCGGGGCACTTTTTTTAAAATAAAGGAATTGTCAAAAACTGTCTGCTGTCGTTTTTACTTTTTGGACACTTTAGTGGTGAATGGGTAGGGGTACATTGTACATTCACATAGGGGGAGGGCAGGATCTGGGGGACCCCTTCCAGATTCCAATAAGCCCCCCGCCCGCAGACCCCCACAACCACCGGGCAGGGGTTGTGGAGAGGAGACCTTTGTCCCCATCAACATGCGGACAAGATGCTTTGGGGGGGACCCCAAAGCACCCTTCCCATGTTGAGGGCATGTGGCCTGGTACGGTTCAGAAGGGGGGGGCGCACTCTCGTTCCCCCCCTTTTCCTGCAGCCTGCCAGGTTGCAAACTCAGATAAGGGTCTGGTATGGATTTTGGGGGGAGACCCCCCATGGCATTTTTTGAAAAAATGTTTGTGCAGGGTTCCCCTTAAAATCCACACCAAACCTGAAGGGTCTGGTGGTATGGATTTTGAGGGGGACCCCCACGCCATTTTTTTTTTTAATTTTGGCACGGGGTTCCACTTAATATCCATACCAGACCTGAAGGGCCTGGTATGGAATTTGGGGAACCCCCACACCTTTTTCTTTTTTAAATTTTGGTTCAGGGGTTCCCCTGTGGGGAAATCCCATGCCGTTTTTATCAATGAACTTTTATGTGTATTGTCGGACCGACAATTTATTATAGCCGGCGCTAGCAATAGTACTTTTGAATTACTTTTTTTCCTTTAGAAATGTAATTTTGCTGTCAGACTGTTCTAAACACGGGAAACATGCGCCACTTTACAAGCATACTATAGTCACCCCCCAGGTATTACACTTTTATTGTTTCACTTTAAGCATTATTAAAATCACTCCTCCCGAAAAAACGTCCATTTTTGAAAACTTTTTTTTGCATTGATACATGTCCCCTGGGGCAGGACCCAGGTCCCCAAACACTTTTTATGACAATAACTTGCATATTAACCCTTAAAATTAGCACTTTTGATTTCTCCCATAAACAATTCACTATAACCGACAATTCACTATAGCCGCTGTTACTTCATGACTTTTTTCCCTTTAGAAATGTCATTTTGCTCGCGGACTATTCTAAACACGGAAATGTTTACAGGAATACTATAGACACCCCCCAGGAACGAAATTTAAAGGAATATTTCACTTTTATTGTTTCACTTTAAGCTTTATTAAAATCACAGCTCCCGAAAAAAGGGACATTTTTAAAACTTTGTTTTGCATTGATCCATGTCCCCTGGGGCAGGACCTGGGTCCCCAAACACTTTTTATGACAATAACTTGCATATAATCCTTTAAAATTAGCACTTTTGATTTGTCATGTTCGTGTCCCATAGACTTTAACAGTGTTCGCATGGGGGGGGGTGTTCGGCCCATCCCTATATATACACAGTATCTCACAAAAGTGAGTGCACCCCTCACATTTTTGTAAATATTTTATTATATCTTTTCATGTGACAACACTGAAGATATGACACTTTGCTACAATGTAAAGTAGTGAGTGTACAGCTTGTATAACAGTGTACATTTGCTGTCCCCTCAAAATAATTCAACGCACAGCCATTAATGTCTAAACATCTTTGTACATCTTTGTACATTTTGCAGCATGTATGCATTTCTTGATCATCCAATCGAGGGTGAATACTGCTGTGCAAAATGTAAGCACATTGTTTCCCTGGAAGCCCAGGTTCTGAATCTGGGGAAGCAACTGTCAGCACTGAGAAGTCCCTCCATACTAAAGGAGATCCAGGAATGTACACGGCAGGTGCCGACAGGGGCCAGCACAGAGGCGGGTGGAGACAAAGAGGTGCAGGCACTAGCAAAGAGTAGATGGGTGACACTCCTCCTTCTATCAGGCACTCAAGTAGAGTCAGTGACCTCATCATCCCCTCCCTCCTCTTCACTGTAGCAAACTTGGCAGTATGCTGCGGCTGGGGGAACATGACTGCCAGTTTCTTGTCCTTCTTGGGCACTCCCTCTCTCTAGGCTCACATTACTCCCTTCCTCAACCAGGGAACCAAAATGGGAGCCTTCTAATCGCTGCGCATCCTCCATCAGCTTGTACCCGACACTGTGGTCGAATAGTTCGGGGAACTTCTCCGTGCATGATGATGGGGCTACGGAAGGAGTGACTGTGGACAAGGAGCCAGTGGAAAAGGCCGCTTTGGCAGCTGCATTGGAACGCAAACTACTCTGAGCCTGGGTGACAGAGGATGAGGAGGATGAGGACGGCTTTGTTATCTACTCCACCAACTTTTCTGCATGTTCTGGCTCAATAACACAGCCAACAGCAGAAAAAAGGACAAGTGTGCCCCACGGCCACCTGCAGAGGATGCACCATGTCCATGACCAGCACTGTTGACTGTAGACTGTGAGCGTCTGCCTCTCCTTGGTAGCCTTCCGGACATGATGTATATTTTGTTTGGCAACACTACACTGCACTGTATTGTGTACTGTGTACACCACCAGAAAAGTAGTAGCAACTGCACTACGGTTGCACTGTATTGTGTACTGTGTACACCACCAGAAAAGTAGTAGCAACTGCACTACGGTTGCACTGTATTGTGTGCTGTGTACACCACCAGAAAAGTAGTAGCAACTGCACTACGGTTGCACTGTATTGTGTGCTGTGTACACCACCAGAAAGGTAGCAGCAACTGCACTACGGTTGCACTGTATTGTGTGCTGTGTACACCACCAGAAAAGTAGTAGCAACTGCACTATGGTTGCACTGTAGATATACGCTACACTGGATGCTGCAGTCTATACTAGACTGTCGGTATATATATATATATATATATATATATATATATATATATATATATATATATATATGTATGTAGCACTGGTAGATTTGCAATCTACCGCATGTTAGGTAAATTTAGTAAATTGTGTGTTAGGAAGGTTAAAAGTTAGCCTCTGTTCCAGCTTGGCTGACGTTGTGGGTGTTTCCGTGCTGACCGGTGGGTGTCGCTGTTACCACTGGTCAGGGTTGGAAAGGCAACGTGTTGAAGTGTATGGATGCTCCTCTGTCCCGGAGGCACGCTCGGTGGAGGTGGTCCTCCGAGTTGTATTCTGGGCGAGGGTATTTATGGGACAGACGCCATATTTTGGGGTTCGTTTTACAGCCACCTGCTGGCCCTCCTGGCCGACAGGTATGCGTTAAGGAGCTACCTCGTGGTCCTCCGTCCGGGAGGCCCACGATACTAAGGTGCAGGGGTGGGTCCAGAGGCTTGTCGAGCTTGCCACCGCAGCCGAGGAATGGTCTTGAGCTGTCGGTCCTGTGTGACGAAGCTGGACAACCGAGGAGATCCCAGGGGAGGACCCGCCTTGGAGAGATCACGCCGCATGCTGGTTTATAGAGGGGCCTGGTGACTCGGTTGGAGGACGTATCCAAAAGTAACTATACAGCATAGTGTTGCCAACTACCGCAAATCTATACATCCTGTGGCAGAGGTTTGTGCAGCATACTGGCTGCTAGACCGGTGAGAGAGGCCTATCCAGACAAGCAATGAGTGTGTCCCACGAGGGGAGAGCATTTCAAATAGTATTTGAATTATACCAAGACCTTTCGCCAAGAGGACCCTTTCAGAGAATATTTGAGTTACTTCTGCGAGTTTCCTTTCTACCTCTTTCCTGCTACTTCCTAAGTCGTTTGTTTAATAAAGCATTGAAAACGTACTTCAGTGTTGGTGCATGTGTCGTCCAGAAGTAAACTCAACGGAACCCCTAGACCCAGTGCCGGTGAAACAGAGGGAAGCAGAGTGAAGGTAACAGACCCGCTTAAACCAGCAGCTCCACCATGAGTTAGTGCTATATATATATATATATATATATATATATATATATATATATATATATATATATATATATATATCAAATACACCGCCTGAAGTATATTAGAAATAGTACACCATGGAATGCACTGTAGATATAGGCTGCTACACTGACTGGATGCTGCAGAGTATATATATATATATATATATATATATATATATACATACAGTCCCTGACAAAAGTCTTGTCGCTTGTGTACAAGTTGACCTGAAGTGCCACTAAAATATATTTCTAATCAAGATTTTGTTACAAGAAATGGGTCATTTTAATACCAACAGCTTTTGTAATAATGTTTCAGTGCAAAACGAAACTGACAAAAAGTATTCTAATATTCATAGCTTGGTAAAGCCCATTGAGTACATTTTTGCCAAGACAGTGTTGTCGCCTTGTTATATGAGCTTCACCTGTGACTAACAATGGATCAGTTGGGTCTCAGGTGTGTATAAAAAGAACACCAGTACACTAGACCTTCTCAACTGCAACTAGACCTCTGCAAACATGCCTAAGATTCACCTAAAGTGTTGATTATCAAGAGGCTGAAGACCAGATCCACTGCTGATGTGGTAGACACCTTCAATATGTCTCAGCGTCAAGTTCAGAGGATAAAAAAAAAAGATTTGAAGAGACTGGAGACGTTTTGGACAAGGCCAGATCAGGCCGACCCCGCAAGACAACTGCTCGAGAGGACCGTTTGTTGGCTCGAAAATCCAAGGCCAGCCCATTTTCCACTGCAGCAGAGCTCCACGAGACCTGGTCACCTGAAGTCCCTGTGTCAACCAGAACAGTTTGTTGGATTCTGTCTCGAAATGGCCTCCACGGTCGAATCAGTGCCCATAAGCCAGCACTAAACAAAAGACAGTTGAAAAACCGTATGGCATTTTGCCAAGGGCCACAGCCTTCTAAAAGGATGGACTCTGGAAAAGTGGCAAAAGGTGGATTTTTCAGATGAATCTTCTGTTGAATTACACCACAGTCGCCGCAGATATTGCAGGAGAACTACTGGAACCCGCATGAAGCCGAGATTTACCCAGAAATCAGTGAAGTTTGGTGGAGGCAAAATCATGGTCTGGGGTTACATCCAGTATGGGGGTTTGCGAGGGATCTGCAGGGTGGAAGGCAACATCAATAGTCTAAAATGCCAAGAAATCTTAGCTACCTCTTATATTCCCAACCATAAAAAAGGCCAAATTTTGCAGCAGGATGGTGCTCCATCGCATACTTCCATCTCCACATCAAAGTTCCTTAAGGCAAAGAAGATCAAGATGCTTCAGGATTGGCCAGCCCAGTCACCAGACATGAACATCATTGAGCATATGTGGTGTAGGATGAAAGATGAAGCATGGAAGACGAAACCAAAGAATATTGATGAACTCTGGGAGGCATGCAAGGCATGTTTTCTTTGCTATTCCTGATGACTTCATCAATAAATTGTATGAATCCTTGCCAAACCGCATGGATGCTGTCCTTCAAGCTCATGGAAGTCCTACAAGATATTAAATTTGGATCTCACAGCACCACTACTTAATTTGCTGACATATTTTTGGATTTTCAGTAAAGTTGTTCAATTTCTGTATAGGTGACAAAACTTTTGTCTTGCCAAAATTTGACCTGTCTGTCTTGATTAAATAATAAATCTTTTTTCAGTGAAACTAATTTATTTCAGTGCATTAAACATCATTTGGGAGGGCTTTAGCTTTTCATATGAGCTATTTCTAACACCAATTGATTAATTAAAAGTCAGGTTAATAGCAGGAGTTTCTACAAAATAGAGAAGCGACAAGACTTTTGTCAGGGACTGTGTATGTGTATGTATGTGTATATATATATATATATATATATATATATATATATATATATATATACTAGACTGACTGTATATATATATTAAATACACTGCCACTAACTGAATATCCTGCCTGCTTAATCTAAATGTCAATGTCTCCGTCCACACCAACACTACAAAGGGCCCCCGCGCAGGCAGCCTTATACAGTGTGAGGCGTGGACTTAGTCCCCCTGAGCCATGATTGGCCAAAGGCACCCTGCCTTTGTTCAATTATGGCTCTCTTAGCAGAGGGCGTGGGGATTAACCAAAGCATGCAGGCTTTGGCCAATCATCATACAGCAATGCACTGCGATCTCGCAGTGCATTATGGGGTGCTCCACAGCACTCCAATTTCCCATGAACGCCCCATAATGTTCGATATTCAGTGAACGGGCGAACACCCGATGATCGAGTCGAACTCACATTTGACCCAAACATCAAGCTCATCCCTAAATGTGATATGTCCACGTACAATTGTAGTTTAGTGTACGGGGTTGGAAGCTGACCAAGGTGTCTTGTTTTTGTCAGAAGTTGCTCCTTGCAAGATAAAAGTGTATTCTCATCAATACATCACCGGGGGTTTCCTTTGGGAGATGAGAGGGTTTAGTGGTTTATAATGGTTTCCATGGTAGAAATCTCTGGGAGCAGTGTGGAAATGAATTGTCTAGCATAGGCATTGAGGTCAGATGGGAGGATGGTTTCTGGTTTCTTTACATTATTGCGGCGAGACCTATCTTTTAGGTCCGCCATTTTAGCTATCATCCATTGCTGCTCATCCCCTGTGTGTTCATGAGCATCCACTAGATCAGGGGTGTCCAAACTTTTTCAAAGAGGGACAAATTTGATAAAGTGAATAAGTGTGAGGGCCAACAATTTCGCCTGACATTCTTTGAACCATTAAAATTTGGTCTAAGTGTGTTCGTCCGAGCACTAATACACTGCCCAACAAGAATACTCTTGCCTTTGTGGCTGTGTGTGTGGTGAAAAGATGAGCTCGGGCATGTTATTTGGATATATATCTTTTGTGGCCCCAACGAATCCCCGAGCGCTGCTCAGGACTAAGGATGAGCTTGGGCGTGGTATTTGGATATACCGTATTTATCAGCATATAACACATACAGGCATATAACACACAGCTTCACTTGAGACTGCAGTCTCACCATTGTCATGAATGCAGCCTCACCATTGCAATCAATGCAGACTCACCATTGCAATCAATGCAGCCTCACCAATGCAATCAATACAGCCTTACCATTGCCATAACTGCAGCCTTACCATTGCCATGAATGCAGCCTCACCTTTGCCATGAATGCAGCCTTACCATTTCCATGAATGCAGCCTCACCATTGCAATCAATGCAGCCTCACCAATGCAGCCTTACCATTGCCATAATTGCAGCCTTACTATTGCCATAATCGCAGCCTTACCATTCCCAAGAATTCAGCCTCACCATTGCCATCAGTGCATTCTGATCGACGCCCATCTGCAGCTTCAGAGGGGTCAGGGAGGGGGGCAGGACGAGCGCCAACAGATAACATACAGGAGAATCTCCTGTTTACTCAGCGGCCTCTTTATTACAAAGCCTCCTATGATAGACAGAACAGTAGTCGAATGGCAGCCCAGGAGACGGGACTTCCTATTACAGACACTGCCGAGTAGACAGGTGATTGTCTTGTATGTAATCTGATGGCACTTGTCCCGCCCCCTCTGAGGCAACGCCGATAAATACAGTAAATATTTTTTGTGGCCCTGGGGGGCCACAAAAGGTATATATCCAAATCACCAGGTGGGCCATATTAAACCGTAACACGGGCCGCAATTGGCCTGCGGGGCGGACTTAGGACATGCCTGCACTAGATCATAAACTGTCTCTGTCATGTCACCCATTTGATTTTCAATGTGGTGTACTTTTTTCCCCAGTGAGTACATTTCTGAGGTAAATGAAATGCACATAGATGAGATAGCAGTATGGAGTATCTCTTTCAGTGTGGTGTCGAGCACTGGCTGGTTTAGAGTAGGAAATTATGCTATAGGTGATGGTTGTTCTGCCTGTATGAGTGTAAGGTCTAATGGAGGGCTCACCTCAGTGCTGAGTGGGTCAGAGTCCAGACTCATCCGTGACTTTACCAGGCTGTTGCTGGTAGAGGAGGTTGAGGATGAAGGAGAGACATCTGCTGCATCTCTTGGTGAGATAATTTCAGAATTATCTATGTCTGAGAGGTCTGTATATGAGCCATCAGTAGCGTGTGCATGGCCGTGGGCGCCATTTTGACCTCTCAGCAGTTTTGTGAAGAACGCCGTCAGCTTCTGAGACGGTATTCCTTTCGCTTGCGGGATATATCGGGGTGATCTTCCCAGATTGTGGAGCCCTCAGTGGGTAAGGGATCTTGTCTGCTGAGCGGGGTTCCTGCGGTAATTCTCCGGTCCGTGCTGGAGCTGTCTGCTTAAGCGGCCATACTGCTTGGCAGTTAGCCACACCCGTAAAAAAAATTGAAAACTATTTATTGTTTTCCTTCCACTTCACAATTATGTGCCGCGCTCCGGTCGTCTCCACCGCTTACAAGAGCCATCGGTAGTGATGGAGACGATCGGGTTCTCTCCCCTCAACAGCCTGGAGCCAAGTGAGTGAAAGATGGCCCCCACTTGGCTCCATACCATTGGATGGCGGAAGCAACGTCAAACGTCACTTCCACCCATTGGTCTTTTTTTATTGCATTTTAGTGTAAATGTGAGATCTGAGGTCTTTTTGACCCCAGATCTCATATTTAAGCGGTCCTGTCATGCTTTTTTTGTATTACAAGGGATGTTTACATTCCTTGTAATAGGAGTAAAAGTGACCCACATTTTCTATTTTAAAAGGACAGTGTAAAAATAAAAAGTAAAATAAATGAAAAAAAAAAGTAAATTGAAAGCGCCCCGTCCTGCTGAGCTTGCGCGCAGAAACGAACGCATACGCAAGTCACGCCTGCATATGAAAACGATGTTCAAACCACCATGATCTAGCACTAGACCTCCCCTGTAGCTCACAACTGCTAACCTATAGAAATGCTTAAGTGAGGCCTATGGAGATTTTTAAGGGTCAAAGTTTTTTGCCATTCCACGAGCAGGCGCAATTTTGAAACGTGACATGTTGGCTATCAATTTACTCAGCGTAACATTATCTTTCGCAATATAAAAATTTGGGTTAACTTTACTGTAGTCTTATTTTTTTATTCAAAAAAGTGTATTTTTTCCAAAAAAATTGCACTGGTAAGACCGCTGAGCAAATACAGTGTGACATAAAGTATTGCAACGACTGCCATTTTATTCTCTAGGGTGTCTGAAAAAAATATATATAATGTTTGGGGGTTCTAAGTTATTTTCTAGCAAAAAAAAATTTTAACTTGTAAACACCAAGTCTGAAAAATAGGCCCGGTCTTTAGGTAGTTAATCATAGGTATATGCTTGACATTACTTTAGTAAGGCTCAATCACTTTCATAAGGCCTAGAAACTTTGAGTTTAATGAAATGATTTATTGCAAGCTAGCAAGATAAATATGTCACAGCAGGGAATATGTCAGCTCGACCTTCTAAATAGACAACAGGCCCTATCAAAATCAACACAATAGTTTATTCTGCTTGCTTGCTTTAGCTAGATTAAATATTAACTATTTGAGGAATAGTAAACAATTAATCAAGGTGGTTTTGCTTTAAATTGTACTTTAATATGATGTGGTTTTGATGTGTTATATAAAGTTGAATCATCTATCTTTTGATAATGCACGCCCAAATGTATAATTATTATCAAAGTCATACCTCCCAACTGTCCCTGATTTCGAGGGACTGTCCCTGATTTGGAGCAATGTCCCTCTGTCCCTCTTTCCTCCTCATCTGTCCCTCATTTTGGTCAGATCTACATAGTTGCATATAAAATGCACTTTTTATCTACCAAATCTAACATACCTGCTCCCCTTTCACACCCGAGACCTTGTAACACTAACGAGTCACATGACACCGGGGAGGGAAAATGGCTAATTGGGCCCAATTTGGACATTTTCACTTAGGGGTGTACTCACTTTTGTTGCCAGCGGTTTAGACAATAATGGCTGTGTGTTGAGTTATTTTGAGGGGACAGCAAATTTACACTGTTATGCAAGCTGTACACTCACTACTTTACATTGTAGACAAGTGTCATTTCTTCAGTGTTGTCACATGAAAAGATATAATGAAATATTTACAAAAATGTGAGGGGTGTACTCACTTTTGTGAGATACTGTGTGTGTGTGTGTGTGTATATATACTTTGCATTTAGCGTAGACTAGATTTTCAGTGTAGACTCTATATTCAAGTCAAGTCCATTTGATATACCGTATTTATCGGCGTATAACACACATTTTTTTCCCCTTAAAATCAGGGGAAAATCGCGGGTGCATGTTATACACTGATCCCTTGCGATCCCCCGCTGACCGTGAGCAGAGCGATCGCTGGCCGAGTTTTAAAATGGCGGCGCCGGCGCCAAAATACATATCCATGACTTGCGACGGCTCTCGGCCACTTTCGGCTCCACTTGTAGTCCCGCCCGGGATGGGCGTGACTGTGAGCGGAGCGAGCACCGCCCATATACAGACAGCCGAGTGTACTCGGCTAGGTTCGGCTAGCTCCACTCACAATCAAGCCCAGTCCCGCCCTATGATGGACACAGGGACTGGGCGTAACTGTGAGCGGAGCTAGCCGAACCTAGCCGAGTACACTCGACTATCTGTATATGGGCGGCGGTCGCTCCGCTCACAGTCACGCCCATCCTGGGTGGGACTACAAGTGGAGCCGAAAGTGGCCGAGAGCCGTCGCAAGTCACGGCTATGTATTTTGGCGCTGGTGGCGCCATTTTCAAACTGCAGTGACACTGACAAGTCACTGCAGTTTAACTGCAGCCTGGGTAAGGCTGCAAATGGACACAGACAAAGCTGCAGATGGGCACTGACAAAGCTGCAAGGCTGCAAATGGACACTGATAAGGCTGCAAATGACAGCATGGCTGCAAGGCTGCAAATGACACCAAGGCCGCAAGGCTGCAAATGACACTGGACAAGCATGCAGATGGACGCTGTGCAAGGCTGCATTGATGGGCATTTAAATGTAAGTTTTTTTCCTTAAAATTCCCCCCTAAACTTGGGGTGCGTGTTATACGCCGCCGCGTGTTATACGTTGATAAATATGGTATATATATATATATATGTATATATATATATATATATATATATATATATATATATATACAGTATATGTACCAGTATATATCTCACAGAAGTGAGTACACCCCTCACATTTTTGTAAATATTTTCTTCTATCTTTTCATGTGACAACACTGAAGAAATGACACTTTGCTCCAGTGTAAAGTAGTGAGTGTACAGCTTGTATAACAGTGTAAATTTGCTGTCCTCTCAAAATAACTCAACACACAGCCATTAATGTCTAAACCACTGGCAACAAAAGTGAGTGCACCCCTAAGTGAAAATGTCCAATTTGGGCCCAAAGTGTCAATATTTTGTGTGGCCACCATTTTTTTCCAGCACTGTCTTAACCCTCTTGGGCATGGAGTTCCCCAGAGCTTCACAGGTTGCCACTGGAGTCCTCTTCCCCTCCTCCATGACGACATCACGGAGCTGGTGGATGTTAGAGACCTTGTGCTCCTCCACCTTCCATTTGAGGATGCCCCACAGATGCTCAATAGGGTTTAGGTCTGGAGACATGCTTGGCCAGTCCATCACCTTTACCCTCAGCTTCTTTAGCAAGGCAGTGGTCATCTTGGAGGTGTGTTTGAGGTTGTTATCATGTTGGAATACTGCCCTGCAGCCCAGTGTCTCCGAAGGGAGGAGATCATGCTCTGCTTTAGTATGTCACAATATATGTTTGCATTCATGGTTCCCTCAATGAACTGTAGCTCCCCAGTGCCGGCAGCACTCATGCAGCCCCAGACCATGACACTCCCACCACCATGCTTGACTGTAGGCAAGACACACTTGTCTTTGTACTCCTCACCTGGTTGCCGCCACACACGCTTGACACCATCTGAAACAAATAAGTTTATCTTGGTCTCATCAGACCACAGGACATGGTTCCAGTAATCCATGCCCCGTACACACGGTCGGACTTTGTTTGGGACATTCCGACAACAAAATCCTAGGATTTTTTCCGACGGATGTTGGCTCAAACTTGTTTTGCCTACACACGGTCGCACAAAGTTGTCGGAATTTCCGATCGCCAACAACGCGGTGACGTACACCACGTACGACGAGACTAGAAAAGGCTGGTTCAGAACCAAGCGCGGCACCCTTTGGGCTCCTTTTGCTAATCTCGTGTTAGTAAAAGTTTGGTGAGAGACGATTCGCGCTTTTTCAGACTCGTGGCTTTCAGATCGTTTTCTGCCGTTCAGTTTGTGCTTGTGGGTTTGTATCTGCTCTTCAGTGCGTGCAGTCAGTTCGTATCGGAGTTTTCTGTGCGATCTTGCCCGCTCGTTGCTGTTTTTCAGGTCGCTCTTCACAGGCCTTGCTGTTCTTCAGTGCATTCTGTTACTTCGTTCTGAGCAGCCGACCGTTTTCTAGCCATGTTTCGTATGCGTACTCCTCGTGGAGTTCGTGCTGTGCGGGGGCTTGGTGTTGGGGTCCTGACCTTGACACAAGTCCAGTCCATGAACAGGGTGGGGAGGAGTTCATGGACCAAGAATTGGTTGCTTCAGCGTGACCAGTTCTCTCATATGCCTTTGCTCCGTGAGATCCGTGAGAATAATCCTGATGATTTCAGGAACTTTCTCCGGATGACGGACCCCGTATTTCACCGTTTGTTGGCTTCGCTGACCCCCTATATCAGCAGTCAGGATACCTGCATGAGGCAAGCCATCACTGCGGAGCAGAGGTTGGTCGCTACCTTGCGGTATTTGGCCACAGGGAAAAGTCTGCAGGACCTCAAGTTCTCCACAGGCATCTCCCCCCAGGCTCTTCTTTGTGGACATTTACTGCTTGTGTTTGTTTTAGCTGACCCTGACAGAAATGTGTGGAGTGCAGAAAATGTTGTGATTGTGTAACCTTATACAAAGCACTGTTGGCTGTTATTTACTAAATGCAAAGACACTTTTCACTACAAGTGCACTTGCAACTGCACTGAAACTGCACTTGTAGTGCAAAGTGGATTTGCCCTTAGGAAATAACCCCCATTTTCTCATAAAACAACAATTACATCACCCCAAAAGTGTTGTAGTGTTGAGACAATAATCCACACATTCTTGATGAGCAATCTTTTTAATACCTGCACAATCACATGTGCATTTACCAAAGGTTTTTCTGACAAACCAACATGTTTGTTGTATAACAATTTTTGTGGTGTCATTATCCAAAATCAAAATGTGCATTTTATCCAAAACAGGCCTGTGTAAAACCCACAAGAAAGACACAAATCTTGATCTTACAAAGTTCACATTTGGTAGAACTTGAAGGCAATATCAGACATGAGTATTTAGGAACTGTGTTTGATATTGCGTTCAGATGGGGGAAATCACCCCAGGAAAAGCCAAATTTGGAAGATGCACACAAATTTCACAATGTCAACATGTGCTACCTGCCATCACGGGGGATGAAGGGACGTGTTTTGGGGAGAAAGCCCTTCCTCACCGCTACTTTATTATTGAGGAAGGGGTTGCACCCCCAAAACGCGTCCATTGATCTCCCGTGATGGCAGATAGCACATGTTGGCACATTGTGTGCATCCTCCAAATTTGGCTTTGGGAAAAATCACAAAAACATTTCGCACATTGTAGCACACAAAAGAAGAAAGTGATTTGGAGGGGCTTTAAACTTGCCCCAAAACATCAATGATGTTTTTATATTTTGGAATAACATCATTGATGTTTTGCTTGATGTTTTCCAATTGTAAATTACACCCCATGATCTCCCCGATCACGATCTGGGCACTTTCTGATGTGAAAGGATCTTCATCCACAACCTCACGATCACCTAAAAAGAGAGGAAACCCAAAATAAATTAGGTCTAAAAAAAATGCCGCCATCCATCTCTTATCGGAGCCTGTGGTTGCAGACACTCACCTGTTGTGGTGACTAGTTCCACCACGTCTTCATCCTCCTGCTCATCTTGTGTTGGGTGGATTTCCCCTTCTTCCAGAGGGGGGGGGGGGCTCTGGTCTCCTCGGATGAGGGGTGTCCTCCGAGTCTTTTCTCCCCTATGTAAAACAAAAATGGTATAATTAGCACACAGATATTTGATGGCAGAACTATAAAGATGAAACATTGTTTGGAAGTGGGGTACAATGATCTATTTTAGCCGAGTTCCAAGATGTAGCTTTTTTAGCGTCCTTTGTCAAGCTGCAATACTTTACCTGTTTAGTACAAGCTTCACAGATGTAGCCCCCCCTATAGTATACACTGGAGCACCTGTGTGGCCCCCCTGATAAAAATGGTGTTCTTGTGTCCCACACTAGTGCTCCAGTGTCCATATGTGAAAACAGCTGCTCAGTGTCCTCTCCTTACACAGAATCTAGTTTGCATTTCATTCGAGTAACAAAGCCATCTACACAACCCAATTCTTTGAAGACAAGTATAGGGCCTCAAAATGGTGGCCAAATGCATATGGGCTAAACAATGTTATTTTATAGTCCGAAATAAAAATGTGTGATCCGAACGAATAATGTGCCCATGAACATGAAAGTTGCCATTTTAAACTGTACAACAGTTCCTTCTGGATCGGGACGTTTCAGGCTCCGGCCTTTCGTCCTCCTCCTCCTCGTTGCTGTACTTAGCACGATCCTGCTGTCTATCCGCCATGTGCTCTTCCTCCACTGCGGCGAAGAATGGATCTAGCTAAACTGAATACAGTGTATATATATACACTGTATTCAGTTTAGCTAGATCCATTCCTGTTATTCTCTTCCTACTCACAGGCAGGCAGGTGTTTTTACAGTATTTACAGCTACCTGAAGAAAATTGCTGGTGTTCTTCTGATCCTATTAGTCCTATTAGCTACAGTATTTACAGTTAGTGTAGTGCATCCTCTGCACAGTGTGCACCTAAAGCTACCTGAAGAAAATTTGTGGTGTTCTTCTGATCCTATTAGTACCGGAGGCAGCTGTAGTATTTACAAGTTAGTGTAGTGCGTCCTCTGCACAGTGTGCACCTAAAGCTACCTGAAGAAAATTGGTAGTGTTCTTCTGATCCTATTAGTACAGCTGGCAGTTGCAGTATTTACAAGTTAGTGTAGTGCGTCCTCTGCACAGTGTGCACCTAAAGCTACCTGAAGAAAATTGGTGGTGTTCTTCTAAACCTATTAGTACCACAGGCAGCTGTAGTATTTACAAGTTAGTGTAGTGCGTCCTCTGCACAGTGTGCACCTAAAGCTACCTGAAGACAATTGCTGTTGTTCTGATCCTATTAATACCACAGACAGGCAGCTACAGTATTTTTAGTTAGTGTACTGTGTCCTCTGCACAGTGTGCACCTAAAGCTACCTGAAGAAAATTGGTGGTGTTCTTCTGATCCTATTAGTAGCACAGGCAGGCAGTTGATTCTGCTAGCTGCAGTATCAGTATATATATACATCCCAGTTTTGTGCAGCTACATCTCACTGCAGGCCAATATTATGTCTGGAAGGCCAACAAGGAGAGGCAGACAGTCACAAGCCAATAAAAGAGGGAAAGCAGGCTCTGTGTCTAGAGGCAACAATGCTGGTCGTGGAGACGGTGCATCATCATCAGCACGTGGCCGTGGGACACGCTTGTCCTTTTTTTTCGGCAGCTGGCCACGTTGAGCCGTGGCCTCATCCTCTCTCACCCAGGCTCAGGGTACTTTGTCTGGCAAAGCAGCTGCCAACGCGGCCTCTTCCCTTGGCTCAATGGCATCAGTCACTCCTTCCCTAGCCCCACCATGTTCTCCTGAGGAGTCCCCTGAACTGTTTGACCACAGTGTTGGGTACATGCCCCAGGAGGATGCCCAGTGTTTTTAAGGCTCCGATGATGGTACCCAGCTAGAGGAAGGCAGTAACGTGAGCCCAGAGAGAGGGGGTGCTCAAGAAGGACAGCAATCTGGCAGTCATGTTCCCACAGCTGCAGCATACTGCCAGCTTTGTTCCAGTGATGAGGAGGGAGGGGATGATGTGGTCACTGACTCCACGTGGGTGCCTGATAGGAGAGAGGAGGAGGAGGCACATCTCCAACGAGGCAGGATGCCCTCCAAGGGCCAGCTTAAGGGCAGCACGCCAACTGCATCACACCGCAGAGCTCCGCATGTGCAGGGGGCTGCTGTCTCTGTGTTATTCCAAAAGTTCTTTGGTGTGGGCCTTTTTTGAGACAAGTGCATCAGATCCCACCGCTGCTATTTGCAACATATGTCTCAAGCGTATCTCGCGTGGCCAAAACATCACCCGCTTGGGCACCACATGCTTGACCAGACATATGTCGACCTGCCATGCAGTTCATTGGCAAGCATACCTAAAAGACCAACACCAAAGAACAAAGCGGACCTCTCCTTGCTCCTCATCAGCTGGGATCTCCAACCCCACTATACCTTCAGTCCTCTCTGAAACCTGCACTGAGAGGAATGAAGGTGTAGAATTAGGTGTGTCACAGCCAAGTACTTGCGGGCAATCTGCTATCGGTACACCGATGTCAGATTGTACCAGGCAAATTTCCCTGCCCCAGCTGCTGCACCGTCTAAAGAAGTTCGCTCCCAGCCATCCACATGCCCAGCGGTTGAATGCTAGCTTGGCTAAATTGCTAGCACTTCAACTGCTGCCTTTTCAGTTGGTAGACTCTGCCCCCTTCTGTGAGTTTGTGGAATGTGTGGTTCTTTAGTGGCAGGTTCCCAAACGCCACTTTTTCTCACGGAAAGCGATTCCGGCTCTCTACCGGCATGTGGAAGGCAATGTCTTTGCCTCGCTGGACAGGGCGGTCAGCGTTAAAGTGCATATTACCGCTGACTCATGGTCCAGCAGGCATGGACAGGGACGTTACCTATCTTTCACCACGCACTGAGTGACTCTTCTGGCAGCTGGGAAGGATGCAGGACAGGGTGCAGTAGTGTTGGAGGTTGTTCCGCCACCACGCCTCCAAAATTCTACTAGTGGTGATTCTGCCACACCTCTCTCCTCCACCCCCTCCTCTTCTTCTTCCTCCATGGCCTCTTCCTGTGCTGATTTGTCCTCGAAACCAGCGGTGCTCCGTAGGCGTTCAAGGGGCTACGCAAGCACGCAGGTAAAAAGATACCATGCGGTGCTTGAGCTGGTGTGCTTGGGGGACAGGAGCCACACTGGGGCAGAGATTCTGTCAGCTCTGCAGGGGCAGGTTCAGAGGTGGTTGACACCACGCCAGCTTAAGGCAGGTATGGTGGTTTGCGACAATGGCACAAACCTCCTCTCCACCCTCCGACAGGGACAACTGACCCATGTGCCCTGTTTGGGTCACGTCCTTAACTTGGTGGTGCAGCGGTTCTTGGGCAGGTACCCGGGCTTACAGGATGTCCAGAGGCAGGCCAGGAAAGTCTGTGTGCATTTCCACAGGTCATATAATGCCAGTGCTTGGCTGGCTGACCTCCAAAAGGAATTTAACCTGCCCAAGAACCGCCTAATCTCAGACATTTCCCACCAGGTGGAACTCAACGTTGGCCATGCTGCAGCAGCTGCACACGCAGCAGAGGGCCATCAATGAGCACCTATGCGACTATGGCACCAGGACAGGGTCAGGGGACCTTGGTTTTTTCCCTACGCCAGTGGGCTATGATCAGGGATGCATGCACTGTCCTGTCACCATTTGAGGAGGCCACGAGGATGGTGGGCAGTGACAGTGCATGCATCAGTGACACTGTCCCTCTTGTCCACCTGTTGGAGCACACGCTGCGTGGAATAATGGATAGGACACTTGAGGCAGAACAGAGGGAGGAAGTGGAAGACTTCCTTAGCTCTCAAGGCCCCCTTTATCCAGACAGTGTTCCTGCGTGCCCGCCGATCACACAGCAAGAGGACGAGGAGGATTGTGTTAGCATGGAGGTGGAGCCTGGCACTCAGCATCAGCAGCAGTCTTCAAGGGACTCTTTTTGCAGTCCGAAGAAACCCATGGACTTGTACGTGGCTTGGAGGAGGTGGCTGCGGATCATGTTCGTCCTTAGTAACCCAGAGGGTTCTGGACCAAATGCCTCAGCAAACCTGCGCTGCACGGCCTCCCTTATCCTGCAAAGCCTGCGGAAGGATCCTCGTATTCGTGGTATCAAGGGGAGGGATGATTACTGGCTGGCAACCCTCCTTGATCCACATTACAAGAGTAAGGTTGCCGACCTTATCTTGCCGTCGCAGAGGGAGCAGAGGATGAAACATCTTCGGGAGGCCTTGCAGAAAGGTTTGTGCAACACGTTTCCAGAGCCTGGGAGGTTACAATTTCCTGGTCCTCCTGGACAACTGATGTTGCTGAGGCTTCAGTCAGTCACAGAAGGAGCGGTGGAGTAGGTGGCCGTCTGACCGATGCGTTCAGACAATTTTTTAGTCCACAGCCCCAAGGTCTGATCGGTTCCAGCAACCATCGCCAGTGTCTGATTCACATGATGCAGGATTACCTAGGGGAAAGATCAGACTTGGCACCTTTCTCACCGAAAATCCTCTGGGTTACTGGGTCTTGAGGATGGATCACTGGCCAGAGCTTGCACAGTATGCAATTGAGCTACTGGCCTGTCCAGCATCCAGCGTTCTTTCAGACCGCACATTCAGTGCTGCTGGAGGCTTTGTAACCAATCACAGGGTGCGACTGTCCACCGAATCGGTCAATCGGCTGACCTTCATAAAAATGAATCAGTCTTGGATTACCAGCTCCCAAGCACCTGATGCTGATGTAACCGATTGATTTTTTTTCGAATGTAAGATCCCTTCAAGACTGCCTATGCTGATGCTGAGTGACTATCCTGTTATGCCCTTAACATGGGAAGGGTCCCCCCCAAAGCACCTTGTCCCCATGTTGATGGGGACAAAGGCCTCATCTCCGCAAACCTTGCCCAATGGTTGTGGGGGATATGTGGGCGGGGGGCTTATTGGAATCTGGAAGGGGTCCCCCAGATCCCACCCTCCCCCTATGTGAATGGGTAGGGGTACATTATACCCCTACCCATTCACCAAAAAAGTGTCAAAAAAGTAAAAACGACAGCAGACAGATTTTGACAATTCCTTTGTTACAAAAAAAGTGCCCCGCGATGTAAATCCATCTTCAATCACGGCACCAAAGGTCCCGAGAGGAAAAAACGGAAAAACTCTGCCTCCATGGGAGGCGTCCCGCCGACTGCAGCCTTTTTGCGGTGACAGCTCTAAAGGCGTGGCCACCCAGTGACATAACCGGCAGACTAAAGGGACCCCCAGGCACGATATTTAAAGGAATATTTCATTTTTATCGTTTCACTTTAAGCATTATTAAAATCACTGCTCCAGAAAAAACGGCCATTTTAAAAACTTTTTTTGCATTGATACATGTCCCCTGGGGCATCACCCGGGTCCCCATACACTTTTTATGGCAATAGCTTGCATATAAGCCTTTAAAATCAACACTTTTTTGATTTTTCACGTTCGTGTCCCATAGACTTTAAAGTGTTCGCATGTTTGCACAAATTTTTTGTCTGTTCACATGTTCTGGTGCAAACCGAACCGGGGGGGTGTTTGGCTCATCCCTAGCACAGATGTATTGGCGTCCAGATGGAGATGGGTTGTTGCCTCTATAGTTAGCTTGCGCTTGAGCTGGTTGTTCGGGGATAATTCCCCATGAATGGCGTAGTTGGAGGCCCTCCTCGACTGTTTCTTCCCATTTTTGGTAGCAATTATTTTAGTGGGGAACCCCCACTGGTAGGGAATCTTGCATCTGGGAGGTCTGTATATGAGCCATCAGTAGCGTGTGCATGGTCGTGGGTGCCACTTTGGCCTCGCCCTCTCAGCGGTTTTGTAAAGAACGCCGTCAGCTTCTGAGGCTGATGGTATTCCTTTCGCTTACGGGATATATTGGGGTGATCTTCCCAGATTGTGGAGCCCTCAGTGGGTAAGGGATCTTGTCTGCTGAGCGGTGTTCCTGCGGTAATTCCGTGCTGGAGCTGCCTGCTTAAGCGGCCATACTGCTTGGCGCCCATAAAAAAGTTGAAAACTATTTATCGTATACAGTACATGTGCACACAATATATACAATGTTATAGATGTGCACACAATATATAAAATGTTACACGTGTGTAATGTTACAATGTGTGATATTTGGTGGAACCAGATTTCTAGCCATCAGTGTCTTTTAAAAAAACAAATGTAGTGATCTACTGCCCTCTGTATTTGTAAATAGCTGTGCTATTATTTATGTATATATTAATTATGTATAGCTCTTCCTGTCTTTGGATTGTCAGGTTGGAAACCCCAGAAGGAGGAAGTGGAAAGCTCTTACTGAATACAGACCAGAATGCAGGAATTACTAGTGTAGGGAAGTGTTCTTTTGTACACTGCCTGTGAGGTTGTTTACATTCATGCCTGGTACATACCATAGAGTTCTTGTCACAAACAGATTCTTTCTGTTAAGAGGTTGTTTCCTGTCCTTGCTTAATGACCCCCTCAAGGCTATATATATATATATATATATATATATATATATATATATATATATAGATGTCTTACAGGAAGTGAAGGGAGGGAGTGGCCAGCCACATGCTCATAGTTGCCAACATTGTAAAAAAAAAATGTGGGACACTTTTGTGGCTGTAGGCGGAGCTGTCCAATAATTAGGGGGTGGGGCATTCGTCAGCAGGCGTGGCCTAGGGAAAATAGACAAGTGCGGCGCGCGAAGCGCGCCGCGCCGAAAAATGGGCGTGGTTTACGCGAAATTGTGGGCGTGGCTTAAATGGGCGTGGCTCTATAGGGTGTGGTTAGAGTCTGAAATGAATGAGGGATGGAGAGGGGGAGAGAGGGGGAGAGAGGGGGAGAGAGAGGGAAATGACGGGACAGCAGGCCCAGATCCTACACAATAGAAATATGTGTATTCTAGAAAGTTTAACAATCAGCAGATAAAGATACTCCAAACACCTGGTGTTAATGCTTCAATCATCCCGGCACCATGGTTGTTATGGTGTCAGGATGATTGAAGCGCATTATTTCTATTATTACATTGTAATATAAAATGAAATCATTCAACTCACCATAATGCAGAATCAGTGGGATCCCTGAGCGTGTCACTAGCCACGTCGCCTGCCACCAGCCGTCCGTCCTTGCTTCAGATGTCCGAGCAGAGTCCGTCCTTGCATCAGGTGCCCCCAGCGGAGCCCCCCTCACACCAGGAGTCCCCGGCGGAGCCCCCCTCACACCAGGAGTCCCAGGCGGAGCCCCCCTCACATCAGGAGTCCCCGGCGGAGCCCCCCCTCACATCAGGAGTCCCCGGCGGAGCCCCCCCTCACATCAGGAGTCCCCGGTGGAGCCCCCCTCACATCAGGTGTCCCCGGCGGAGCCCCCCCTCACACCAGGAGTCCCCGGCGGAGCCCCCCCTCACACCAGAAGTCCCCGGCGGAGCCCCCCCTCACACCAGGAGTCCCCGGCGGAGCCCCCCCTCACACCAGAAGTCCCCGGCGGAGCCCCCCCTCACACCAGGAGTCCCCGGCGGAGCCCCCCCTCACACCAGAAGTCCCCGGCGGAGCCCCCCTCACACCAGGAGTCCCCGGCGGAGCCCCCCCTCACACCAGGAGTCCCCGGCGGAGCCCCCCTCACATCAGGAGTCCCCGGCGGAGCCCCCCCTCACACCAGGAGTCCCCGGCGGAGCCCCCCTCACATCAGGAGTCCCCGGCGGAGCCCCCCCTCACATCAGGAGTCCCCGGCGGAGCCCCCCCTCACACCAGGAGTCCCCGGCGGAGCCCCCCTCACACCAGGAGTCCCCGGCGGAGCCCCCCTCACATCAGGAGTCCCCGGCGGAGCCCCCCCTCACATCAGGAGTCCCCGGCGGAGCCCCCCCTCACACCAGGAGTCCCCGGCGGAGCCCCCTCACATCAGGAGTCCCCAGCGGAGCTCCCCCTCACATCAGGAGTCCCCAGTGCCCCCCCCTCACATCAGGTGTCCCCAGTGCCCCCCCCTCACATCAGGTGTCCCCAGTGCCCCCCCCTCACATCAGGTGTCCCCAGTTCCCCCCCACTCACATCAGGTGTCCCCAGTGCCCCCCCACTCACATCAGGTGTCCCCAGTGCCCCCCCACTCACATCAGGTGTCCCCAGTGCCCCCCCCACTCACATCAGGTGTCCCCAGTGCCCCCCCCACTCACATCAGGTGTCCCCAGTGCCCCCCCCTCACATCAGGTGTCCCCAGTGCCCCCCCCACTCACATCAGGTGTCCCCAGTGCCCCCCCCTCACATCAGGTGTCCCCAGTGCCCCCCCCACTCACATCAGGTGTCCCCAGTGCCCCCCCCCACTCACATCAGGTGTCCCCAGTGCCCCCCCCACTCACATCAGGTGTCCCCAGTGCCCCCCCCCTCACATCAGGTGTCCCCAGTGCCCCCCCCACTCACATCAGGTGTCCCCCCCTCACATCAGGTGTCCCCAGTGCCCCCCCCACTCACATCGTACAGCGGTGCGCGCGCTCACCCCCCACCTAGAACCCCCGCCCCTTTCCATATCAGACTGGCAGCGGGGCGGGGGGTAGGCGGGCCAAGGCGGAGCGGGGCGAGGCGGAGCGGGGCGGGCCGAGGCGGAGCGGGGCAGGGGGTGGGCGGCGACGCAGAAGCTTCGTCTAGCCCCCCCCCCAGCCGTCTTCCTGAACTTCAACAAAATGGCGGCCGGCGGAGACAATGTCTCCGCCGGCCGCCGACCTCTAGCGGCGGTGGCGGCGGCGGTTTCAAAAACCGGAACCAAATTTTTCGGGACATTTCCCGGGACACCACAAATCCGGGAATGAAGTCCAAGTCCCGGGAATGTCCCGGGAAATTCGGGACAGTTGGCAGCTATGCATGCTGAGCAAGCCAGAAGGTGCTGCAGGCTGCCTTTGTTCTGTATCCACCCATTCAGGCTGAAAAAGGGACAATAGACAAGTGTTACTGCACTGTCCAACTCACTGTTTGTTATATTTCTGTCACTTCTGTGTGGGAATCAGAGATATCTGTCAGAGGCTTCTCTGATTCACTGAAACTTTCTATTTGCATACTGCAATATACTTGGGCTATTCTCAAGTGTATGAGAGCCAAGCTTATTTGATTATAGTGTAAATAGATAACTCCCGCGCTGTCTAAAAAATTAAACCTAGGGGACACTGCTGCAAACACCTGCTAAACTGATCCTACACAGAAAAATGGAAATAAAAATTAGAGAGTGCACTAAGAGAGAAGTATTAATAATTAGGGATGGGCCGAACTCCTCCCCTCCCCCGTTCGGCTCGCATCCAGAACATGCGAACAGGCAAAAACTTAGTTCGAACACGCAAACACCGTTAAAGTCTATGGGACACGAACTTGAAAAATAAAAAGTGCTAATTTTAAAGGCTTATGTGCAAGTTATTGTCATAAAAAGTGTTTGGGGACCCGGGTCCTGCCTCAGGGGACATGTATTAATACAAAAAAAAGTTTTAAAAACGGCCGTTTTTTCGGGAGCAGTGATTTTAATAATGCTTAAAGTGAAAAAATAAAAGTGTAATATTCCTTTAAATTTCATACCTAGGGGGTGTCTATAGTATGCCTGTAAAGCAGCGCATGTTTCCCGTGTTTAGAACAGTCTGACAGCAAAATGACATTTCTAAAGGGAAAAAAGTCATTTAAAAGTGCTAGCGCTAGTGTCGGCTATAATGAATTGTCGGTCTGGCAATACACATAAAAATTCATTGATAAAAAACGGCATGGAATTTCCCCACAGGGGAACCCTGAACCAAAATGAAAAAAAAATGCATGGTCTGGTATGGATTTTAAGGGGAACCCCGCACCAAAATTTTTTTTAAAAATGGCGTGGGGGCTCCCCTCAAAATCCATATCAGACCCTTATCCGAGCACGCAACCTGGCAGGCAGCAGGAAAAGAGGGGGGACGATAGAGCGCCCCCCCTCCTGAATTGTACCAGGCTACATGCCCTCAACATTGGGAGGGTGCTTTGGGGTAGCCCCCCAAAGCACCTTGTCCCCATGTTGATGGGGAGAAGGGCCTCATCCTCATAACCCTTGCCCGGTGGTTGTGGGGGTCTGCAGGCGGGGGGCTTATCAGAATCTGGAATCCCCCTTTAACAAGGGGTTTCCCGGATCGCAGCCACCCCCCTGTGTGAATTGGTAATGGGGTGCAAATGTACCCCTACCATTTCACAAAAAAAGTGTCAAAAATGTTAAAAAAGACGAGAGATGGTTTTTGACAAATCCTTTATTAATTTCTTCTTCTTTCTCCGTTTCTTCTTCCATCTTCTTTCTTCTGATCTTCCTTCAGTGTTCTTCTTCTTCCTCCATCTTCTTCTTCCCCCGCGTCTTCCTCCGCTTCCTTCTCTGGTCTTCTCGTCCAGCATCTTCCCCCAGCTTCTTCCTCAGTGGGAGTGTTCCGCTGTGTGACGCCTTTGTTGAGGTGACAGTTCTTATATAATGGAGGGTGGAGCCACCCGGTGACCCCGCCCCCCTCTGACACATGAGGATATCCCTATGGCTTTCCCCATGTTGTCAGAGGGGGGCGGGGTCACCCGTTTACGCCATTTTTTTTATTTTGGCGCAGGGTTCCCCTTAAAATCCATACCAGACCTGAACTCATGTTCGACCCGAACAGACAACCCATCCCTATTAATAATACATGTGTGTTAAAAAAAATATATATAAAATAAGTAAATCAAACATAAAGCTACAAATTAGTAGCGTGATAAATTCCTTAATGCAAATAAGTGACAAAACAAACAAAATGATCCAGCAAAAAAGTCAGTGTCAGTAAAAGTGACAAATCAAACAACAAAAAAGTCTGGGTAAGTATACAAAGTTAATCCCACCACCAATATGGCAAATGAAGTGTTGAAAGAAATCTTCAATACTCCTGTGTATCTGCAAGCCTCTCACCCTACTGCCATAAATTATACAGCATGGATAAATCACAGGTGCAGTGTTCAATAATTCCCTCCTGGTTTTGATAGCTTTAGTCCTTCATAGATGATCTCAGTAAGTGAGTTTAGGCATATAGAAAAAAATAAAACTCATAGCATAATTCCATAAAAGAAAGGGGAGATGGCTATGGCAGACCAAAATGATTCCACTCACTTTAAAAATAAAAGCATAGACATCAATCCACGAACGCCGAGTTCATAAGCTTCTAATGCAATCCTGGTACTGCCTTTAATCCAGAGCCCTTCTGGTGTTAACTCGATATATTGGTTTTAGAGATGGGAAAGAGAGATGCCCATAGCGTGATCCCGTTTATATAAAACAATTTATTGAATAAAACACAGTAAAACAAACTCTCATTTGGAGTAAAATAACATGCAGCCAACCACGATCGCCGAGCTTGTATCCTTCCGTCAGATGTGAATTATACCAAATGCTCCAATCCCGACGCGTGTCGTCACATCACATGACTTCCTCAGGGAATAACAATAGGTAAGAATACTGTCTTTAAATAGTGTAATCAATTAGACGGATGGCAGCCATTTTCTCATAGCCCGCCATTGAAAGGAATGGCGTCGGTCATTATACCATGGTCTTGCATAGAAACACATTGAAAAGGCCATTTTTCTTTGGTTCGTGGCACAAACTAATGCTGCAATCATGTGAGCGACTCAACACGAATACAAAGGGATAAGCAGTATAACAAGGACCACTATAATAAGCCAACATATAGCATTAGGGCAAAAATGCTTGATTAAAAGGCACAAATATTTTTCCGGCAGGGCTAGTATATAACTGAGACTTCCGAACCGCAAAAAAAATATGTATGTATAAAAATATATATATATAAGGGGGAGGAGCCACTGTGTTTTATTCAATAAATTGTTTTATATAAATGGGATCACGCTATGGGCATCTCTCTTTCCCATCTCTAAACCCAATATATCGAGTTAACACCAGAAGGGCTCTGGATTAAAAGGCAGTACCAGGATTGCATTAGAAGCTTATGAACTCGGCGTTCGTGGATTGATGTCTATGCTTTTATTTTTAAAGTGAGTGGAATCATTTTTGTCTGCCATATCCATCTCCCCTTTCTTTTATGGAATTATGCTGAGTTTTATTTTTTTCTATATGCCTAAACTCGCTTACTGAGACCATCTAAGAAGGACTAAAGCTATCAAAACCAGGAGGGAATTATTGAACAGTGCACATGTGATTTATCCATGCTATATACTTTACGGCAGTAGGGTGAGAGGCTTGCAGATACACAGGAGTCACCATTGAAGATTTCTTTCAGCACTTCATTTGCCATATTGGAGGTGGAATTCACTTTGTATACTGACACAGACTTTTTTGTTGTTTGATTTGTCACTTTTACTTTGTATACTGACACAGACTTTTTGCTGGATCATTTTGTTTGTTTTCTCACTTATTTGCACAAGGAATTTATCACGCTACTAATTTGTAGCTATATGTTTGATTTACTTGTTTTATTTGATTATATCCAAGTGACTGGTTTGCATTGAAGTGTATATCTGCCACTTCTTTATTTAACCACTTCAATACAGGGCACTTAGACACCTTCCTGCCCAGACCAATTTTCAGCTTTCAGCGCTGTCACAGTTTGAATTACAATTGCGCGGTCATGCTACACTGTACCCAAACTAAATTTTTATCATTTTGTTCCCACAAATAGAGCTTTCTTTTGGTGGCACTGGTTGGCACTGATGGGCACTGATAGGCTACACTGATGGGCAATGAAAGGAGGCGCTGCTGGGCACTGCTGGGCACTGATAGGGTGGTGCTGATAGGCGGCACTGATAGGCGGCACTGCTGGGCACTGCTGGGCACTGATGGGCACTGATACGTGGCACTGATGGGCACTGATACGCGGCACTGATATGAGGCACTGATGGGCATCCCTGGTGGCACTGGCAGTGGTAGGCATTGAAGTGGGCACTGATTGGCAGCTGCCTGGGCACAGATTGGCAGCTGCCTGGGCACACAGTGGCATTTCCCTGGGGGCCTAGGGGCATACCTGGTGGTCCAGTGTGGATCGCTTCCCTGGTGGTCCTGGGCGGCTTCCCTAGTGGTCCTGGGCGGCTTCCCTGGTGGTCCTGGGTAGGATCCGAGGGGGGCTGTGCTGATAAACAATCAGCACAGACCCCCCCCTGTCAGGAGAGCAGCCAATAGGCTCTCCTCTACTCGCGTCTGTCAGACGCGAGTGAGGAAAAGCCGATCACCGGCTCTTTCTATTTACATCGTGATCAGCCGTGATTGGACACGCTGATCACCGATGGAGACTCTTTACCTAGATTGGTGTTGCAGGGTGTCAGACTGACACCCCGCAACAACGATCGCCGCGATGCGAGCCCCCGGGCAGCTCGATATTCCTGATCACGTCATATGACGTCCGGTCAGGAATATCAAACCACTTTGCCGCCGTCATTTGGTAATAGGGCGGGTGGCAAGTGGTTAAAGAAACAGTGTCCCTTTTTGGTCTGGGGGGTTTCTAGCTAGTATTAGCCTAGGGAATGGTAAGCAGCGCAGGGTAGTGACAGGATAAGCTTCCGACGGACATTTAGAAAGGTAGCGGTCCAGCAGCATTGATAGCCTATAGTCAGGTTAGGGACCAAGAGATAGGCTAGATAGGTCTGATTTGCCTTGCAGGTGGCGTGTTCCAGACTTCTTCGCCATCATTGTGTTCGTCTGTACAGGTGTCCCCAGGAAGCCACCGCTCCACAAATGCATCAGCGTCTCAAGCCAGCTCATCAGGGGCCCCTTCAACTGAACTGTGCCATAGTGCCTAATTGGAGGTATTGGTGTTAAAGGCCTTAAGTTATATAGCCGGATATATAGATACATATATACACTGTTTTCAGACATATGTACTTTATTCCTGTTATTGCTTTGGTTGTATGTAATGCCATCACTTTATCATATATAAAGTTACACTAATCCCCTGCTGGTATGTCTGCATATCTTTACTCTTAGATATCAATGCTGGGTGTAGTAGTGCTACTTCTGTCAGTTATTTTGGGTGAGTTACTAGTTATTGTCCTAGAAAGGGATCATCTCTACATACACTGGAGCCTTGTTCTAGGTGGAAGCACTGCCAACTATATATTAATAGTCCACTCCTCCTTTAGCGAAGGCTCTGGCTCATTTGGTTACCTGCAGGTTAGCGCCATAGTCTGTGTGGAGAGGGCAACTTCATATGAGCCCACCATAACGGGGCTAGCTAAGTGCTTTTATGTTTAATAGTTTACTATTGTTACACATAGCATGTATAATATTGTATATCTAAAGCAGTGGCGGCCCGTAATTAGGCCTTTTATTAGTCAGGGAGGTGACCAAGAACCCGATGGTCACTCTGACAGAGCTCCAGCATTTCTCCGTGGAGAGAGGAGAACCTTCCAGAAGAAAAAACATCTCTGCAGTGCTCCACCAATCAGGCCTGTATGGTAGAGTGACCAGACGCAGGGCGGCACTTTGCGGGGGGGGGGGGGGCAGCGCATGAGAGAAAGCCCCCCCACCCATCTTCCCAATTCCTGGCTCCCACACACATGCAGCCTGCGGTGGCCGGCTTGCTGTAGCGGCGCCGCTGTGTATGGGCGTGCTTGGCAGAGGGTGGGGGGGCGTGTGACTCATGCCCCCATCATTTTCACTTTTCTTGATTGAGATTTGTCACAATCTGGATTGCATTGTCTATGGAAACCCTTTTTTCTATGACACTTTAGTTTTTATTAATTTAAGCACTTATATTGGATCCTATATATTTTTGTTCATTTATTTTGCACATTTCTGAAGTATTGCATGAGATTATAATTTATTATTCATATATTTTATATTGATGTTGCACAGTCCACTTTTTTGCACTTTACTTTTTAATATTTACATATTCCAGGGTATTTTTTACCTCGGTTTATGTTATACATTTATTTATTCACATTATTGTGTTATGAATCATGGGTAGGCGCTTTATTAATTTGACGGATTTTTAGAATTAATTTTTATATCAGAAGATTTTCTCCCGGATAATCATCCTTAGGGATGAGCTTCCTGGTATGGAATTTAGGGGGACCCCCCACGTAATTTTTTTTTTAAATTTTGGTTCGGGGTTCCCTTGTGGGGAATTCCAATGCCGTTTTTATCAATGAACTTTTATGTATATTGTCGGACCGACTTTTTTTCCTTTTGAAATGTCATTTTGCTGTCAGACTGTTCTAAACACGGGAAACATGCGCCCCTTTACAGGCATACTATAGACACCCCCCAGGTACGAAATTTAAAGGGATATTACACTTTTATTGTTTCACTTTAAGCATTATTAAAATCACTGCTCCCGAAAAAACTGCCGTTTTTAAAACTTTTTTTTGCATTGATCCATGTCCCCTGGGGCAGGACCCAGGTCCCCAAACAATTTTTATGACAATAACTTGCATATAAGCCTTTAAAATTAGCACTTTTGATTATTCATGTTCGTGTCCCATAGACTTTAACGGTGTTCGCGTGTTCGAATGAATTTTTTGCCTGTTCGCATGTTCTGGTGCGAACTGAACAGAGGGGTGTTCGGCTCATCCCTAATCATCCTCCCTCTGTGAGGCTCCATTAATGGTTGTTTTTGGAAGTAGGCTATTTTGGATCCATGTATTGAAGTAATTTTGATTTATTTTTATATCAGAAGATTTTCTCCCGGATAATTTTTCTCCCTTTGTGAGGTTTTCACTAATGGTTGTTTTTTGGGAGTAGGCTACTTTGGATCCATTTATTGAAGTAACTCTGATTTGCCTTCATTCATAGTTACCCAATGTGATGGATGATTAATGGTTATAGACATAAGTATTTATTGGTCTTTCCGTTATTGAATTTCCATTTATACTTAGTTGTTGCACATCCCTAATTGATTAGATTGAGCGCCACTTAATTTATTTTGTTAGACCTCTTTTATTGGTGTGGGAACACCCTTATAGTGGCAGCTTTATCAATTTAGTGGGGGGGGGGGTTACTGGCGGTTCCTCTGTGGGCTTTATGTCCAATAATTCCTCTATTGTGGTAGCAGAGTAAGTAGCATGATCAGTATTTGAAATCTGAAATACTCCTTTGTCTGACAAGCATAATACAAGATCTAATTACCTCTTTAGTACTGAGCAGATTACGCTGACAGTGGACATATATTGCAAGCTCTTGAAACCAGGCAGGAATTTTAGCACAAAAAAAAACACTTTCTGTAAAATTAGATTGTCAGTTCTTTTCATTTAAACAGCAAGCTTTAAAATTACATTTCTGTTCCAAACATTTGCACACAATAGGTCCAAGTCATTGCACTCTGTGCACGCATTTTATTTATTTATTTTATTTAACATTTTAAGCAATTTCTGATGCAGTCAGTAAAGTTTCAGATAAGACTACACACCTCCTAACAAATGGAAAATGCTGCAATCAACAAGGCTAGGTTTGGTACCACGGCAAGAGGCTGGAGGAGTCTCAGGGCTGGTAACAAAGGTGTGTGCCTGGGGACACCATTTTGTAATCAGAACTTTTTTTGTAAGGATTTCATAAGCTGGGACCAAACCACGCAATTAATAAAAGTTAGCCCATGTGGCAAAGCACACCTAAAACCTCAAATAAACGTAACTTATTTTAATACACAAGCACATTAGAGATGTTGCAGGGGATGTGGCAAAACAGGAGGTCTAAATTTGACCACAGAAACCAAATGTCCTTGAACATCTGTGTAGGCCAGAACTTCATCAAATATGATCCTTTGCTTAGGGCCACCTTGGCATGAAAACATATAAATATATGTAGGAAGGAGGCACGCTGAAGACATGCTCTAGCTTATTAGGAGGAAAACAAGGGCGTTTAGACAAGGGTCTCCAATTTGTCTATTCCCTATCCCAAAAAGATTAAATTTATATGAAACTTTAGGTCTGCTGCAGAAAGCTCTGCAGTTTCCGGACAAGTGTTATGCAAACCATCTACGCAACTGAGATAATCAAAAGAGAATGTGTAAGATGTACGGGGTGTAAGGGATGCTTACAAGGTTTGACCTTGAATTTCCCACCATAGCATGATAGCCGAGATTCTGTTCTCTTTTTGTCCCCATCAGATAAAAGGGTGTCTGGTCCTGCAGGTCATTCTACAGAAGCTACATAGAAAAGGATAAAGACCATCTGGCCTAAAAGAGTCTGAGAGAGGTGATGGACTTAGCTGTGATATATGAAGTGAACACAGGCATTAATAAAACCTGGCAGTGGTTCAAACCCTTCGAAACTCCATCCACAACTGCAGATTTGGCTTAAGATACACTTTAGGGGGTCTATTTTCACATGGGACTTACACCGATTTCACTCAGGAGTCACATGTTTTTATAATTATATTCAATTGGGGAAATATGTGAATCATGGGTGAAAGTTGTGTGAAAGTTTAACTAATTGAAAATAAAAAAATAGACAGTTTTTTTTTTTTAAGGTTTTCTTGAGTGATTTAAAACTATACTGTCTCCAATGGAAAACGTTCTCCTCCAGCCAGATGGGAAAACAAATGTGTCATTTTTTCTGGGGCTTTAAGGACATGTTTTATTACAGATATTAAAATTTGATGATGAGCCTTAGTATTCATTCTGTCATGTACCTCTGAGGTTTATCTAATATCAACAGACCTGAGGCATGGAGTCACCGTAGACCAGTGGCATACCTAGGGGGGGCCAGAGGGGGCCATGCCCCCCCCAACATTATACTGTGACCCCCCAATTAAAACGCCTTTTTTTGTGTAGCGGTTGCCTGCAGCCCCCACATCTTCCCCCGGCCGCCGCCAATCTGAAAAGGGAATGAGTCGACTCTTACAAGTGAGAGCATGCCTGTCAGCTCCTGTGGGGGATTTCTCTTTTTTTTTCTTTTTCTTACCTGAGCCTGATCGCTCCAGCGATGTGCATGACCCCAGCAGCTCCAGCCGCTGTCTTGGGTCCTCATTGGATAGATTGATAGCAGCAGGAACCAATGACTGCAGCTGCTGTCAATCAAATCAAGTGACACGGGAGCCGGGGGCGGGTCTGAGTCTTACTGTCTGTGTCAATAGATGCAGCAGCGGGACTCCGGAGCATGCCCGCTTGGGTGCCCCATGGAATGCAGCACTCGATTAAGAGGAGGAGCCAGGCACAGGCCAGGACACCTCAGAAAAGAGGATTGGGGCCACTCTGTGCAAAACTCAGTGAGTTGTTTCCTTTGCTTCAGGGATAGAAAGCAGCAGCATGGATAGTCAGTGATAGGGAGAGGGGCAGCAGCATGGATAGTCAGTGATAGAGGTGCAGCAGCATAGATAGTCAGTGATAGGGAGAGGGGCAGCAGCATGGATAGTCAGTGATAGGGAGAGGGGTAGCAGCATGGATAGTCAGTGATAGGGAGAGGGGTAGCAGCATGGATAGTCAGTGATAGGGAGAGGGGCAGCAGCATGGATAGTCAGTGATAGGGAGAGGGGCAGCAGCATGGATAGTCAGTGATAGGGAGAGGGGTGGCAGCATGGATAGTCAGGGGGCGTGGCCTGACAAGAGATGGAGTAGGACACAGAGAACGGGAGCTCCTCTTGCTGAAAACTCCTGTACACCAGCCTGACTGCAGATTACGCTGTTTAAGCGATCATACAGACACTGCTTCAACCCAGGATCGGGATCCGCTATGTCGCCAACGAAAAAAACAACGGCGATGGCAGATAAACTGGCCAAATACCGGCATGACGGAGAGGAAGTACAGGCCAAAGATGGCGCTGCTGCGTGCCCGAGTGAAGACCGCCAGACTGCTGATACGGCCAAAGTGCTGGATGCGATAGCAGCTCTTTAAACTACTCTCACAACAAAAATAGATGAGGTAAAAATAGATATTTCACTCCTCAGACAAGATCTGTCTAAAGTGAAAGACAGAGTCACAAAAACGGAAACCCGCATAAGCACTGTGGAAGACATCCTACATCCACTACAACATACTAATGAAGACATGAAGAGACAGATTCAACAGCTTTATTCTCATCAGGACGACATGGAGAATAGAATTCGCAGGTGCAACCTCAGATTTATTGGTTTGCCTGAAGAGTGGAAGGTAAAGATCCAGCAGAATTTTTGGAGAATCTCCTTATAAACACATACGGTCGGAAGGCTTTTTTAGTGTTTGCGGTGGAAAGGGAACACTGTATACCTACTAAGCCCCCACCTACAGGTGCGCCTCCCCGCACTCTTATTGCTAAGTTCCTGAACTTTAAGGACCGGGATAAGATTATGCGCCTTACAAGAGAGAAAGGAAATATACAGATAGAAAATGGCCACATGGCAGTATATCCTGATTTCTCAAGCAAGGTGCAGCGGAAGAGATCACAATTGCAGGATGTCAAACGTCGCTTGAGAGTATTGCATCTTAAATATGCGATGCTCTTTCCAGCTAGGCTCAGGGTGGAGGAGGATAACCGGGTGCAATTTTTTGAGACCCCCGCCGCGGCAATGACATGGCTGGATCGCAGAGAAAGACCGACCTAACTGTGTTACAAAACAACTGCCACTGTAAGTACGTTTGCCTACTCCCCTTACTACACAGGATCCCCAAAATGACTTTTATCCCTTACACAGGCTCAGCACGTAGTATATAACAGCACCCGGATGCTAGACGAGCCAGGGGACATGTGTTGGCAGGGATTTGAAGGAGTGTTTGGGATGGGAGGGCTCACAGGGCCGGAGAAGTATATATATTATCCCCCTCGCAATGTGAGATGTGGGGGGGGTGAAGATTTTCTTTTGAGAGGTTTTTCTAATTTTTTTTTCTTTTCTCCTTTCTCCCCCTCCCTTCCCTGCCCCCCACCAGTTTGTTTTCTTTTTCATTTTTATTCCCGGCCAGCAGCATGGATAGTCAGTGATAGGGAGAGGGGCAGCAGCATGGATAGTCAGTGATAGGGAGAGGGGCAGCAGCATGGATAGTCAGTGATAGGGAGAGGGGAAGCAGCATGGATAGTCAGTGATAGGGAGAGGGGTAGCAGCATGGATAGTCAGTGATAATGGAGAGGGGCAACAGCATGGATAGTCAGCAATAGGGAGAGGGGCAGCAGCATGGATAGTCAGTGATAGGGAAAGGGGCAGCAGCATGGATAGTCAGTGATAGGGAGAGGGGCAGCAGCATGGATAGTCAGTGATAGAGGTGCAGCAACATGGATAGTCAGTGATAGAGGTGCAGCAGCATGGATAGTCAGTGATAGGGAGAGGTGCGGCAGCATGGATAGTCAGTGATAGGGAGAGGGGCAGCAGCATGGATAGTCAGTGATAGGGAGAGGGGCAGCAGCATGGATAGTCAGTGATAGGGAGAGGAGCAGCATGGATAGTCAGTGATAGGGAGAGGAGCAGCAGCATGGTAGGTTGGTTGTTTAGTGCAGTCAGCAGAGGGGGAGGGGAACAGGAGCCATGCTCCTACAGTCTGTTCATGTTTGTTTATCCTGACACCAGGCTGTGAAAGATCTTCATCATCAGAGGGACAGAACACAGACTTGCATTCCCATTTACCAGCAGAAATCCAGTTTCTTACATAGATCTCTAACTGGAAGAAAAGAATGCAGGGTCTGTGTGTTCTGCCTCTCTGCTTCACCTTTAACCCATATGGCTCATTCATACTAGTTTTGCTTTCTAAAAAGCAATCCACATGCAGATCACTCTTCAGAAAGCTTTAGACAGGCAGTGAGGAGGTGTTGTATCACCTCCTCACCACCTGCTTTAACCTTTTGATCCCCCACACTAGTGTATCAAAACAGTGTGCATTGCACACACTTGTGGGGCTGTTGCAGAGCATTCCCATTCACTTGAAGGGGTTGTACTCAGTGGGTGGAAGCACCTGCCAGAAGCAACATAGGCTGTAATTCCTGCCATGACACTAAACATCATGGCTGCAATATGTGTACACCCCCAGCCACTACCTATGCAGTGGGTGGTGGTAAAAACTTGGCTCAACTGCAGGGTTTAACAGCCCCCTCACCACTTGTGTGAATGAGTCCTAACATTGCTGGTCTGGTTTCACAATAAGGCCCTTTTTTACACTGGCAGTCCGATCAGGTCTGTCTGTCAGTTTTTCCTTCCCCTCTCTCACTCTCCCTCACCCTCTCCCTCCCTCTCTCTCCATCCCCCCTTTTTCTCTCTCTCTCTTTCCCCCTTCTCTCTTTCCCTTTTCTCTCTCTGCTCCCCTTCTCTATCCTCTCTTGCCCCCACTCTCTCTCCCCCTCTCCCTTTCTCTCTCTCTCTCTTCCTCCCCCTCTCTATCCCCTCTCTCCCCTCTCCATCCCTCTCTCTCTCCCCCCTCTCTATCCTCTCTCTCTCTTTCTCTCCCTCTCCCCTTTCTCCCCCTCTCTTTCTCTCTCTCTCTCTCTCTCTCTCTCCCTCCCCATCTCTATCCCCTCTCTCCCCTCTCTTCTCTCTCCCCCCCTCTCTCTCCCTCCCCCTCTCTGTCTCCCCCCCTATCCTCTCTCTCTCTTTCTCTCCCTCATCCCCTTTCTCCCCCCTCTCTCTTTCTCTCCCTCATCCCCTTTCTCCCCCCTCTCTCTCTCTCTCTCTCCCTTCCCCTCTCTCTCTTCCTCCCCCTCTCCCCCCTTTTGCTCTCTCTCTCTCTCCCCCTTCTCTCTTTCCCTCTTCTCTCTCTCTGCTCCCCTTCTCTATCCTCTCTTGCCCCCACTCTCTCTCCCCCTCTCCCTTTCTCTCTCTCTCTCTTCCTCCCCCTCTCTATCCCCTCTCTCCCCTCTCCATCCCTCTCTCTATCCCCCCTCTCTATCCTCTCTCTCTCTCTTTCTCTCCCTCTCCCCTTTCTCTCCCTCTCTTTCTCTTTCTCTTTCTCTCTCTCTCTCTCTCTCTCTCTCTCTCTCTCTCTCTCTCTCTCTCTCTCTCTCCCTTCCCCTCTCTCTCTCTTCCTCCCCCTCTCCCCCCTTTTGCTCTCTCTCTCTCTCCCCCTTCTCTCTTTCCCTCTTCTCTCTCTCTGCTCCCCTTCTCTATCCTCTCTTGCCCCCACTCTCTCTCCCCCTCTCCCTTTCTCTCTCTCTCTCTTCCTCCCCCTCTCTATCCCCTCTCTCCCCTCTCCATCCCTCTCTCTATCCCCCCTCTCTATCCTCTCTCTCTCTCTTTCTCTCCCTCTCCCCTTTCTCTCCCTCTCTCTCTCTCTCTCTCTCTCTCTCTCTCTCTCTCTCTCCCCATCTCTATCCCCTCTCTCCCCTCTCTTCTCTCTCTCCCCCTCTCTCCCTCTCCCCCTCTCTGTCTCCCCCCCTTTATCCTCTCTCTCTCTTTCTCTCCCTCATCCCCTTTCTCCCCCCTCTCTTTCTCTCTCTCTCTCTCTCTCCCCCTCTCTCTCTTCCTCCCCCCTCTCTTTCGCTCTCTCTCCCCTCTCCCCCCTCTCTCTCTTCCCTCTTTCTCTCTGTCCCCGTCTCTCTCCGCCTGGCTGTGTAAAATTGGTACATGGTGGTACTTTGTATTAGTTACACACACAAAAAACATCCCCACAATTGCTTTAAACTATAAAGAAAAGATTTTGAGAGTTTTCCTCAGTCTGACGCAATGCCTGAGGAACAAAGGGAAAAGCTTGAAAGCTTGTCTTTTAAGTGTTAGGTTAGTACAATAAAAATACCACATTACTCTCATATTTTGTAATCTTATTTACAGTATCTCACAAAAGTGAGTACACCCCTCACGTTTTTGTAAATATTTTATTATATCTTTTCATGTGACAACACTGAAGAAATGACACTTTGCTACAATGTAAAGTAGTGAGTGTACAGCTTGTATAACAGTGTAAATTTGCTGTCCCCTCAAAATAACTAAACACCCAGCCATTAATGTCTAAACCGCTGGCAACAAAAGTGAGTACACCCCTAAGTGAAAATGTCCAAATTGGGCCCAATTAGCCATTTTCCCTCCCCTGTGTCATCTGACTCGTTAGTATCTCTTTATGTTCAGATGGTGTCAAGCATGTGTGGCCGCAACCAGATGAGGAGTACAAAGACAAGTGTGTCTTGCCTACAGTCAAGCATGGTGGTGGGAGTGTCATGGTCTGGGGCTGCATGAGTGCTGCCGGCACTGGGGAGCTACAGATCATTAAGGGAACCATGAATGCCGACATGTACTGTGACATACTGAAGCAGAGCATGATCCCCTCCCTTCGGAGACTGGGCCACAGGGCAGTATTCCAACATGATATTGACCCCAAATACACCTCCAAGATGACCACTGCCTTGCTAAGGAAGCTGAGGGTAAAGGTGATGGACTGGCCAAGCATGTCTCCAGACCTAAATTCTAATGAGCATCTGTGGGGCATCCGCAAACGGAAGGTGGAGGAGCGCAAGGTCTCTAACATGATAAACATATAAGGTAATCTTCTACAATTGTAGTAACGTGCCACCATAAGCATCTGTGGATAATGTATAAATGCAATACAATTAGTATCTCAGATATCATGAATTTAAGAGTCAGTGGTTTAGAATCCAAAAGGAGGTGCACTCGCCAGTATATGCTGGTCCCCAGTATATGGCGTCACCTGATCCGGTCGTATCACCACACCGGACCATGGCCAAAAAGCCCTGTCGGGTGGCATCGCACAACACTTTTGGCAATGCGTTCGGACGTCCGATTGGGGTGCATATATGGGAGGACCACTGGGGGGGGCAAAGTCAGGACTTACTACCCAGACGGCCGTCATGGAGTTTCTCCATCAGCTTAATGGCAGCATATACTGGTGAGTGCACCTCCTTTAGGATCCTAAACCACTGACTCATAAATCCATGATTTTTGAGATTCTAATTGTATCGCATTGATACATTATCCACAGATGCTTATGGTGGCACATTACTACAATTGTACCCCTTTCCTACTGGGCTACCCAGAACCCTCATGTATTCAAACGTAGAAGCTTACCTTATATGTATATCATTTACATTTCCAGCACTTTATTGTCATTGCCAGGTGAGTGTATAAGGCACCTTATCAGTCAACCAACATTATCAACACTGGGTCTTTTGTCCTACTTTTTTCCAATCATCAACTAATATATAGTATATTTATATTTTTTTCTACTTCTAGACCCAGTGACATGATGATTATATGTCCGGAAATTCAATTTGAAAAACTCTAGGGAGGATTATTTGCCTATATACATGTTTATATTGTAAGTAGGGGGGCTCCTGTCACCTATACACCCTATTTAGTTGAGTATCTTTTAGGTGCACTCTGTTCATTATCTACCCATTTATCATTATACCCTGTTAGGTCTCGGTGCCTGTAGAACACCCCCATAACTGCCTTCATGTTTTGTTATACGTCCAACAGCGTTGTTATTTTGTATTTTTTCATTACCTTTGTAAGTAAATCTGTTCTGTCCACCAGATTTCTGTTCTGATTATCTGTGTTGTTTGAAATAACATGTAAGGTTCTAATTTACATAAGTCAATGTTATGCAGAGTGCAGGCGCCATCTATCGTTCTCTCTTGGTATTGCTTCAGTTGTGCTGTATATTTGATACATTGTGTGTGTAGTTAATAAAGCTGTTAGTAAGCAGGGAATTCTGGGTAGAGTCTTCACAGGAAGTGAACCAGCCACCATTCTCTTTAGAAGTTACTGCAGGAAGCAAGACATGTCGTTCTCAATCCATCGCCATCACCCCTTAGAGAACTTAAAAAGTATGTTTTTATTATCTAATCTTGCATTGTAGAACGTTGTTTCTTTAATGTATGCAATATTGTACTTATTGAGGTCTATTTCTGTTAATTTTTAGTTTCACCTGGCTTGTTCTAATAAAACTGAGATCAAAGAAATATGGTATCTGAAGTTTATGGGACAAGAGGTTTAGCTATAAGTCCTTGAGACAGAACAGTGAAATTTTTAAGCTGACCTCTGAAGGGAAGATAAGCTGACTTCGGAAGTCTGTACAGCCTGGGGCTATGCAGTATCCATACAGTCAGAAGCCTTAAAGAAATAGGCCTGCGGCAGGCGAAGCAGGCAGCCACGCTACACAGAGACGTGCTCTGTCAAGCAGCATCGACACTAGAACGGTCTCTGTATAGCAAGACAGCTTCTTCCCCGCAGCCATGTCTCACAGTGGGACATCTTCTTGCAAAACACGTTCACGAACAAGCTCATCTAAGTCATCTTTCACAAATGTAGCAGCTATTGCTGTTCAAAAGCTGAAGCAGCAAGAGCTAGGGCCGCATTCGCAGACCAAAAGCTGCAGATGAAAAAAGAAAAGGCCCACCTTGAAGCAGAAAGGGTGAGACAGGAACAAGAGAGAGAGAAGGAAAGAATACACCTGGAGGAAGAGCTAGCCCAGCAGGAAGCATCTCTGAAATTGCAGCAAGCTAACATGGAGAATCTGGCAGTGGACCGAGACGCTGCCACCGCCGTTGCAGAAGCTTTAGAAGCAGCCGTCTACGATGAGCCAAGAGTAGGCAGCAGCATACCGGGTCTAGAGGAGGACCAAAAAGATTCTTCGCAACGCACGTCAGATTATGTCTACCAGCACTGTGACCCAAGCAGCATCCCACAAAAAGAAATTAAACATGACATCAGAGAGTCACATCAAATAAAGCAGCAACAAGACGACCTTGGACCCCAGTGCTACAAGCAAGAAAAATCTGACAGAGTTCCAGACTTTCCAGTCCCAACCAAACCTTCTACTCCACAAGGTACCCAGCCTTCATACAAACAGCAAACACCTGTCTTCACTCCAAAAAGGTATGCAACGAGCCGGTATGAACTGCCAACCTTATGCAAGTTTGAGCCCAGCACGCCTAAAGAAGAGACTTCTATCAGGTATGCCTTTACACTGCATATTAAACTAAAGACAATCAGCGCAAGCTATATTGAGTGAAGAAATGGAAATGCAAGCTGAACACTATAGGATTCACCAACCTAAAAAGAAATTTATAAAACAATGCTAGTGCAGCGCAACTATAAGAAAAGTCCTTAGGATCATATAAATAAGTAATTCCTCTTGGCTCAAAGATACTGGTTCTCTTCCATCGGGTACCAATAATCATGTAAATGCGCTTACCGGAACAGGTGGACCCCTTAATTACAGGGGGTCATACGAGCCTGAATTCCATGCGGGCTGGGAAGGTGCTGTGCTATGGAGCTGAATCACATCTAAAGACAATGATCGTCGGATAGCCCAAGTGCAGACACATGAACTGGATCTCATCTATGGAGAATGGACTCCAATCATCGGATATCCTGGATGGCAGCAAATAAAGTCTTCTGTGCAGTATATCTTATAGCCTGAGGTATGAAAACTCTGCAGCAACTTGGCACATGCCTTTACACTGCACCACAATACACCAGCAGCCTACCCCAATGCCTATCAGGCTACTATAGACTTTGCCAAGTTCCTTGCCAAAAGAAAGTTAGTTACCCAAGGACTTGTCAAATTTAGTGATCGCCCTCAAAACTACAGGGCGTGGCGATCCTCTTTCCAGAGTGCCATTCAAGGCCTAGATCTATCCTGCAGGGAACAGATAGAACTCCTCGTAAAGTGGCTTGGCAATGATTCTGCTGAACATGCTAAAAGGATCAGAAACACTAATATAAACCACACTGAGATCACCAGAGGCTATAGAAAGTACACTGTTTAAAAGGATAGAAGAATTCCTAAAAATACCTAATAGAGGTTACCAAAGACTCAGAGAATTCAGTGACCTGTGTATGGAGTTACAAGTGACTAAAGCAGAAGGGGACTTACCTGGCCTTTCTTATCTTGACTCTGCTAGAGGTATTAACTCCTTAGCACAAAAACTTCCTTATGAGTTACACAAAAGATGGATTACTCATGGCTGTAACTACAAACGAAAACACAATGTGCCTTTTCCGCCCTTTAGTGAGTTTTTGGACTTTGTAGACAGACAAACAGGAACGAAAGATGACCCCAGCTTCATTTTTCCAGTGTCTTATACCACTTCTTCTGGCCCTAAACAACTCAGAGCTCCAGTAGCAGTGCACAAAACTAACATTTCTCCCCACAGATTTGCAGAGTCTCAGCCAGAGGATCAAGACAGCGACCCTGCTAAGTTCTGCCCTCTGCATAAGATGCCACATCCTCTTCTGAAATGCAGAGCCTTCAGGACAAAGACCATCCAGGATCGCAAGGCTTTCCTCAAAGAGAACAACATCTGTTACAAGTGCTGCACTTTGTCCACACACATCGTCAAAGTCTGTAAGGTCAGTGTCAAATGTACAGAGTGTTACAGCACAGAGCACAACGCAGCTCTACACCCAAGACCTACTCCAAGAACCTTCCCACCTGTTCATGGTAACAAGGAGCAAGGCAGGGAGACCAAAGACTCTAGTACAGAAGCAATAGCAATCACTTCACAGTGCACTGAAGTCTGCAAAGGAAGTACAGGTAGCAGATCCTGCTCTAAAATCTGTCTAGTGGGAGTTTACCCAAAAGGACGCAGAGACAAAGCAGTCAAGCCCTACGTCATCTTGGATGATCAGAGTAATAAGTCACTAGCTAGACCTCTGTTTTTTGACATTCTAAACCTTAAAGGCCCCAGCAGCCCTTACTCCCTTAGGACCTGTGCAGGCACAGTGGAAAAGGCAGGGAGAAGAGCTTCTGGCCTACAAATCAAATCTATGGATGGTAAGACATGCCTACCCTTACCGACCATAATAGAGTGCAACCAGATCCCAGACAACAGATAGGAAATTCCCATGCCAGACGCAGCAGCTCACCAGACTCACTTGAACGACATAGCACATCTCATACGAGAAATAGATGATCAGGCTCAGATAATCTTACTCCTAGGGAGGGATATCTTGCAAGTTCACAAACTGGATCTCGGGTGGGTCATTATAGGTGTTGTCTACCTGGGAGGTGCACACAAACTGACATCCGTTAATACCCTGCTCACTAGTACCCTCGAAAATGGTCGTCCTGCTCTTTTCCAACCCTGTCAAAATTACATCCTCATAAAGGAACTACCACACAACAACTCTGTACCTCTTCCTTTCCTAAGTCCACTCTGTGATATCAATACCTATGATGATGACTTAAGCGACTTAGGACGCACAGTGTTCAGGAGAACAAAGGAAGACAACCAGGTAGCAATGTCCATTGAGGATAGGCTCTCTGAGGTTTTTCTGGTTCAGGGACAATGACCCCTCTGGAGACATCACAGAATACCGCATGAGGGTGCACATATTTGGCAACAGTCCTTCCCCTGCAGTTGGTATATATGGCCTCAGACACTCTGCTAGAGTGGGAGAGTCAGAGTATGGGTCAGATGTCTGTGTAGACGATTGCTTGAAATCACTACCCACAAATGAAGCCGCAATCAGTCTCCTCAAAAGAACTCAGGCAATGCTTGCTTGTTCCAACTTAAGACTCCACAAGATTGCTTCCAACAGTAGAGAAGTTTTAGAAGCCTTTCCTGCTAAAGATCATTCTAATGAGTTAAAGGACTTAGATCTAGGCACAGATTCACTTCCCATGCAACGCAGCCTTGGTTTGCTTTGGGATTTAAGATTTGACACTTACTTTCCAAGTAAACACAGAGAAAAAACCCTTTACCCGTAAAGGTGTTTTGTCACCATCCAGGGTAAAGCACTACTTAGAGACTTAACCTTTGAGTCGTTAGATTGGGACCACCCTCTCCCTGCCGACAGGAAGAACCTATGGCTAGAGTGGAAAGACTCACTAACAGCTCTATCCAACCTTAAAATTCCATGCCCATATGCTCCTCTGTCATCTGCTGATGTTCAGATGCAAAGACTTGCATCTGAACATCTTATGTGTTTTCGGATGCTTCTGTTAAAGCAATTGCTGCTGTAGCTTACCTGAAAACCATAGACACTAAAGGATAATGCCACATAGGGTTTGTAATGGGGAAAGCAAAACTTGCACCACTTCCCGAACACACCATACCCAGGCTGGAACTTTGTGCTGCAGTATTAGCTACAGAGCTAGTGGAACTAATTGCAATCAGAGGTCCAGTAAAACTCATTTGCTCTGATAGAGGGTCTAACTTTGTGGGAGCAATAAAAGAACTGCAAATTCCTTCCAACTTGAGCGTTCTCAGTATAGAAAGATACTTGAGTAAGCAAGACTGCACGTGGATCTTCAACCCACCTCACTCTTCTCCCATGGGAGGTGTTTGGGAGAGAATGATAGGCATAGCCTGCAGAATTCTTGACTCTATCTTCTTGCAAGTAGGAATTGCAAGGCTTACTCACGAATGTTTGGTGACATTTATGGCAGAGGTTACAGCTATGATTAATGCCAGACCTTTGACATCAATTTCAAGTGACTCTGAAGATCCGGTAGTTCTCACACCTGCCATGTTACTCACTCAAAAGACTGGTCTTGTCGGTGGTCCAGCTTGAGAGTTTTGTGAAAAGGACCTTTACAAACGCCAATGGAGACAAGTACAAACCCTTGCCAATACCTTCTGGAGTCGGTGGAGGCAACAATATATATCTACTTTACAACTAAGGAGAAAGTGGCACACGGAAAAGCCTAATCTTAAACCTGGTGACGTTGTGCTCATGAAAGATTGTCAGTCACCAAGGAATATGTGGCCTTTAGGTCTGGTCACCAAAGTACTGCCAAGCAAAGATAATCGCGTCTGTAAGGTCGAGGTCAAGATTTTCCAACAGAATGAGGTTAAAGTATTTTTAAGACCAGTGACCGAACTTATTCTGTTGCTTTCTATGGACGACTCTGTTAGCGATGTCACTTGACTTCTGGAGTGTTCTGTCCACCAGATTTCTGTTCTGATTATCTGTATCTGTGTTGTTTGAAATAACATGTAAGGTTCTAATTTACATAAGTCAATGTTATGCAGAGTGCAGGCGCCATCTATCGTTCTCTCTTGGTATTGCTTCAGTTGTGCTGTTTATTTGATACCTTGTGTGTGTAGTTAATAAAGCTGTTAGTAAGCAGGGAATTCTGGGTATAGTCTTCACAGGAAGTGAACCAACCACCATTCTCTTTAGAAGTTACTGCAGGAAGCAAGACATGTCTTTCTCAATCCATCGCCATCACCTCTTAGAAAACTTAAAAAGTACGTTTTTATTATCTCATCTTGCATTCTAGAACGTTGTTTCTTTAATGTATGCAATATTGTACTTATTGAGGTCTATTTCTGGTAATTTGTAGTTTCACCTGGCTTATTCTAATAAAACCGAGATCAAAGAAATAAGGTATCTGAAGTTTATGGGACAAGAAGGTTTATCTATATGTCCTTGAGACAGAACAAAATCGATTGAATTTTTCTCATGTACTTGCCTATCTAGATGTACAATACTGGTGTGTATAGTTTTGAATGTATAAGATCATTATTTGAACCTCTGTATGTTTTATCCATATAGATGTGATTAGCTCCAGAAGAAGCGCATTGCTGTGCGAAACTAGTCAAGCAACATTGAGCAATCATTGAGCCGAATTGACATACCCTGATTTGGTTTTGCTGGTCCCCAAGATCATTCTCACCAGGATAGCACTTGTACAGGTCACCTACCGTGGTATTGCTATTGGGGTACTCATCAATCTTAGGAATGCTATGGCCCTATACAGCTTTGTTTTTAACCTTCACTGAGGACTAACTTACCTTTAGTCAGTCAGCAATATTTTTAGCTCACAGTTTTTTTGGTGTATGTATTTTATACTTGTTTGTGATATATTTGTTTTTGTTATAATAAAGATTGTATACAAAAAAATTTTAATTATGCCCACAAAGTACAAAGCACAATAAATATGGCCTGAAATACATCCTTTGAGCCACCATTCATAAAATTGCTATATCCTGGCGGCAACCCACTCTATCTTTTGGGGAAGTTAAACGATGCATTACAAGCACTTTGATCAATGAGAAGCTTCTTGAAAAAGTATTCATACCCCTTGAAATTTTCCACATTTTGTCATATTACAACCAAAAACATAAATGTAATTTATTGGGATATTATGTGATAGACCAACACAAAGTGGCACATAATGGTGACGTAGAAGGAAAATGATAAATGGTTTTCAACATTGTTTACAAATAAAAATCTGAAAAGTGTGGCGTGCATTTGTATTCAGCCCCCTTTACTCTGATAGCCCTAACTAAAATCTAGTGGAACCAATTGCCTTCAGAAGTCACCTAATTAGTAAATAGAGTCCATCTGTGTGTCATTGAAACTCAGTATAAATACAGCTGTTCTGTGAAGCCCTCAGAGGTTTGTTAGAGAACCTTAGTGAACAAACAGCATCATGAAGGCCAAGGAACACACCAGCCAGGTCAGAGATAAAGTTGTGGAGAAGTATAAAGCAGGGTTAGGTTATAAAAAAAATCCCAAGCTTTAAACATCTCACGGAGCACTGTTCAATCCATCATCCGAAAATGGAAAGAGTATGGCACAACTGCAAACCTACCAAGACATGGCCGTCCACCTAAACTGATAGGCCGGGCAAGGAGAGCATTCATCAGAGAAGCAGCCAAGAGGTCCATGGTAACTCTGGAGGAGCTGCAGAGATCCACAGCTCAGGTGGGAGAATCTGTCCACAGGACAACTATTAGTCGTGTTCTCCACAAATCTATCCTTTATGGAAGAGTGGCAAGAAGAAAGCCATTGTTGAAAGAAAGTAATAAGAAGTCCTGTTTGCAGTTTGCGAGAAGCCATGTGGGGGACACAGCAAACATGTGGAAGAAGGTGCTCTGGTCAATGAGACAAAAATTTAACTTTTTGGCCTAAGATCAAAACACTATGTGTGGCAGAAAACTAATGCTGCACACAGGGGTGGAGAATAGAAGATCATGGGGCCCCCTGTGTTCCTGCCCACACTCAAGACACACCTGCACAGGGAGACACTGGGGGAGGGGAGGGAGAGCACACAGGGGGAAGCACACAAAGGGACACTGTGGGGGGGAGAAAGCACACGGGGACACTGGAGGGAGAGCACACAGGGGGACACTGGAGGGAGAGAGAGCACACACACAGGGGGACACTGGAGAGAGAGCACACACACAGGGGGACACTGGAGGGAGAGCACACATACAAGAGGTCACTGGAGGGAGAGCACACACAGGGGGGACACTGGAGGGAGAGAGCACACACACACACAGGGGGACACTGGAGGGAGAGCACACACAGGGGGGATACTGGAGAGAGAGCACACACACACAAAGGGGGACACTGGAGGGAGAGAACACACACACAGGGGGACACTGGAGGGAGAGCACACACAGGGGGACACTGGAGAGAGGGCACACACACAGGGGGACACTGGAGGGAGAGAGAACACACACACAGGGGGACACTGGAGGAAGAGAGAACACATACAGGGGGACACTGGAGGGAGAGAGCACACACACACAGGGAGACACTGGAGAGAGAGAGAACACACACAGGGGGACACTGGAGGGAGAGAGAACACACACAGGGGGACACTGGAGGGAGAGAGCACACACACACACAGGGGGACACTGGAGTGAGAGAGCGCACACACACACAGGGGGACACTGGAGGGAGAGCGCACACACACAGGAGGACACTGGAGGGAGAGAGAACACACTCACAGGGGGACACTGGAGGGAGAGCACACACACACACAGGGGGACACTGGAGGGAGAGAGAACACACACACAGGGGGACACTGGAGGGAGAGCACACACACACACAGGAGGACACTGGAGGGAGAGAGAACACACACAGGGGTACACTGGAGGGAGAGAGAACACACTCACAGGGGGACACTGGAGGGAGAGCACACACACAGGGGGCAATGGAGGGAGAGAGAACACACACACGGGGGGACACTGGAGGGAGAGAGAACACACACACAGGGGGCAATGGAGAGAGAGCACACACACAGGGGGACACTGGAGGGAGAGCACACATACAAGAGGTCACTGGAGGGAGAGCACACACAGGGGGGACACTGGAGGGAGAGAGCACACACACACACAGGGGGACACTGGAGGGAGAGCACACACAGGGGGGATACTGGAGAGAGAGCACACACACACAAAGGGGGACACTGGAGGGAGAGAACACACACACAGGGGGACACTGGAGGGAGAGCACACACAGGGGGACACTGGAGAGAGGGCACACACACAGGGGGACACTGGAGGGAGAGAGAACACACACACAGGGGGACACTGGAGGAAGAGAGAACACATACAGGGGGACACTGGAGGGAGAGAGCACACACACACAGGGAGACACTGGAGAGAGAGAGAACACACACAGGGGGACACTGGAGGGAGAGAGAACACACACAGGGGGACACTGGAGGGAGAGAGCACACACACACACAGGGGGACACTGGAGTGAGAGAGCGCACACACACACAGGGGGACACTGGAGGGAGAGCGCACACACTCACAGGGGGACACTGGAGGGAGAGCACACACACACACAGGGGGACACTGGAGGGAGAGAGAACACACACACAGGGGGACACTGGAGGGAGAGCACACACACACACAGGAGGACACTGGAGGGAGAGAGAACACACACAGGGGTACACTGGAGGGAGAGAGAACACACTCACAGGGGGACACTGGAGGGAGAGCACACACACAGGGGGCAATGGAGGGAGAGAGAACACACACACGGGGGGACACTGGAGGGAGAGAGAACACACACACAGGGGGCAATGGAGGGAGAGAGAACACACACACAGGGGGACACTGGAGGGAGAGCGAACACACACACAGGGGGACACTGGAGGGAGAGCACACACACAGGGGGGCAATGGAGGGAGAGAGAACACACACACAGGGGGACACTGGAGGGAGAGAGAACACACACTGGAGGGAGAGAGAACACACACACAGGGGGACACTGGAGGGAGAGTACACACAGGGGGGACACTGGATGGAGAGCACACACAGGGGGACACTGGAGGGAGAGAACACACACACAGGGGGACAATGGAGGGAGAGCACACACAGGGGGACACTGGAGGGACAGCACACACACACAGGGGGACAATGGAGGGAGAGAACACACACACAGGGGGACAATGGAGGGAGAGAGCACACACAGGGGGATCAGGAGAGTATCATGGGCCTTCCTGCGGTCATGTTGGGGCCTGGTCCCCAGACATCTGTACTCAGCCCCCACATCCCCCCCGATGTCTCAGCTTCACTCACCGAGTCACCCGATGCCGATAATAATACTGCTAACGGTGCGCATATCCCCGCCGACCCCTCCTATCTTCTCATCCCAGGTGATGTCACAACGCATACAGTACAAGCACCTGGGATGGACAGGAAGGAAGGAGGGGCCGGCAAGGAGCAGCACGCCGTTAGCAGTATTATTATCTGCATTATTACAGCCGCTTCGAGTGGCCTCTCATAGGGCCGAGCCCGGGCCCCTAATGGCCTTGGGCCCTCGGTTGGTGCCCAAGTGCTGACTGGTCAGTCTGCCCCTGGATCCAGTGTAAGTTCACCTTACAGATTTTTTGTAAAGGTGAACTAACACTTTAAGTTAAGTTAATAATTTTGTATTCGTTATGTTAGAATGATTCGTTTTCGGAATTTGTTTTGTATGTTCAGATTTATTTTGTATATCAAGATTTGTTTTGTATATTCAGATTATTTTAGTTTATTCGGATTTGTTTCGTATACAGTGGGGACGGAAAGTATTCAGACCCCCTTAAATTTTTCACTCTTTGTTATATTGCAGACATTTGCTAAAATCATTCAAGCTCATTTTTTTCCTCATTAATGTACACACAGCACCCCATATTGACAGAAAAACACAGAATTGTTGACATTTTTGCAGATTTATTAAAAAAGAAAAACTGAAATATCACATAATCCTAAGTATTCAGACCCTTTGCTCAGTATTTAGTAGAAGCCCCCTTTTGATCTAATACAGCCATGAGTCTTTTTGGGAAAGATGCAACAAGTTTTTCACATCTGGATTTGGGGATCCTCTGCCATTCCTCCTTGCAGATCCTCTCCAGTTCTGTCAGGTTGGATGGTAAACGTTGGTGGACGGCCATTTTTAGGTCTCTCCAGAGATGCTCAATTGGGTTTAAGTCAGGGCTCTGACTGGGCCATTCAAGAACAGTCAGGGAGTTGTTGTGAAGCCACTCCTTCATTATTTTAGCTGTGTGCTTAGGGTCATTGTCTTGTTGGAAGGTAAACCTTCTTCCCAGTCTGAGGTCCTGAGCACTCTGGAGAAGGTTTCCGTCCAGGATATGCCTCTACTTGGCCGCATTCATCTTTCCCTCGATTGCAACCAGTGGTCCTGTCCCTGCAGCTGAAAAACACCCCCACAGCATGATGCTGCCACCACCATGCTTCACTGTTGGGACTGTATTAGACAGGTGATGAGCAGTGCCTGGTTTTCTCCACACATACCGCTTAGAATTAAGGCCAAGAAGTTCTATCTTGGTCTCATCAGACCAGAGAATCTTATTTCTCACCATCTTGGAGTCCTTCAGGTGTTTTTTAGCAAACTCCATGCAGGCTTTCATGTGTTTTGCACTGAGGAGAGGCTTCCGTCGGGCCACTCTGCCATAGAGCCCCGACTGGTGGAGGGCTGCAGTGATGGTTGACTTTCTACAACTTTCTCCCATCTCCCGACTGCATCTCTGGAGCTCAGCCACAGTGATCTTTGGGTTCTTCTTTACCTCTCTCACCGAGGCTCTTCTCCCCCGATAGCTCAGTTTGGCCAGACGGCCAGCTCTAGGAAGGGTTCTGGTCGTCCCAAACTTCTTCCATTTAAGGATTATAGAGGCCACTGTGCTCTTAGGAACCTTAAGTGCAGCAGAAATATTTTTGTAACCTTGGCCAGATCTGTGCCTTGCCACAATTCTGTCTCTGAGCTCTTCAGGCAGTTCCTTTGACCTCATGATTCTCATTTGCTCTGACATGCACTGTGAGCTGTAAGGTCTTATATAGATAGGTGTGTGGCTTTCCTAATCAAGTCCAATCAGTATAATCAAAAACAACTGGACTCAAATGAAGGTGTAGAACCATCTCAAGGATGATCAGAAGAAATGGACAGCACCTGAGTTATATATATGAGTGTCACAGCAAAGGGTCTGAATACTTAGGACCATGTGATATTTCAGTTTTTCTTTTTTAATAAATCTTCAAAAATGTCAACAATTCCGTGTTTTTCTGTCAATATGGGGTGCTGTGTGTACAATATGGGGTGCTGTGTGTACATTAATGAGGAAAAAAATGAACTTAAATGATTTTAGCAAATGGCTGCAATATAACAAAGAGTGAATACTTTCCATCCCCACTGTAATCAGATTTGTTTCAAATATTCAGATTTGTTCCGTATATTCAGATTTGTTTTGTGTATTTGGATTTGTTTTTTATATTCGTATTAATTGTGTATATTTGGATTCGTTTCGCATATTCGCATTAATTTCGTATATTCGGATTTGTTTCGTATATTCAGGTTCGTTTTGTATATTCGGATTTTTTTAGTAAATTTGGATTTGTTTCTTATATTCGGATTAGTTTAGTATATTTGGATTTGTATCATATATTCAGATTAACTTTGTATATTTGGATTTGTATCGTGTATTCGGATTTGTTTTGTATCTTTGGATTCCTTTCATATATTTGGATTTGTTTCATATATTCAAATTCATTTTGGATTTGTATTTGGATTGTGTATTCAGATTAGTTTTGTATATTCAGATACGTTTTGTATATTTTGGAAGAGCAATCCCTGTTTGTTCAACCCACAAAAAGAAATGTAATGAGCTGATTTTTTTTTATAATAATGAAAAATGTTAACGCAAAATAAAAATATAATAGATTCGAAAGAACAGATGGGTCAAAATGATTTGTTTTCTATATTCGTATTCTTTTGGGCATTCGGATTTGTTTCGTTAATTTGAATTTGGATTTGTTTCTTATATTCTGATTAGTTTAGAGTATTCAGATTAGTTTAGTATATTTGGATTTGTTTCATATATTCGGATTAGTTTAGTATGTTCGGATTTGTTTCATATATTTGAATTCATTTTGTATATTTTTAGATTTGTATCATGTATTCGGATTCGTTTTGTATTTTCGGATTCGTTTCGTATATTTCGGAAGAGCAATCCCTGTTTGTTAAACCCACAAAAAGAAATGTAATGAGCTGATTTTTTTTATAATAATGAAAAATGTTAATCCTAAATAAAAATAAAATAAATCTGAAAGAACAGATGGGTCAAAAAGAATTTCAAATTAATTTGTTATGTTGTGATTTGGAGATTCTGATGGATCTACCTCCATCCAACCCAAACACAATAAGTAGGCATCATCATCTTATTTCACTTTTATACATTAATGTATTTATTGAAATATGTTTCCATTTCATATGGTAGTGTATTTTTTTAAAGATGAAAAATGCTAATAAAACATAAAAACAAAATGGATCCAAATCAAATGGGATCTTTTGTTAATTAGTTTCGTTATTTTGGATGCTTCAGGCATTTCGTTGTTACATTATAATTAATTTTGGATTTGTTGAAATTCCTTACTATTGTGATTTGAAGATGCATACACATCTAAATCTCCGAATAATGAAAATTTTGTCCGCATTTGTCCGTAACAAAACGAATCTCACGTCTATACATCAGTGCCATAGAAAAAAAAATGACATAGGAGTGTTGAGGGGAACGGTTCCCTACTGTACCTACAGCAGACTCAGGTATTTGGGGTCCTGCACAGGAAATGCTACAGTTTAGGCCTCTGAAAGATGAATTTAGCAGAAGATATCAGACCAAAGGAGAAGAAAATCTTTCATCTGAGGACACTGGAAAAAAGGATTATAATAAACTTTGTAGCAGATTGATACCTTTTGTCGCTCTGAAGAAAAAGCTGTTTTGTTTCACCATTTATTGTGCAGACGGATTCTGAATGGGAGCGTCTGGTTTATTATTAGACATGAGTACTACCAAAAAACTTGTTTGTTTTGGTTTCATTCATTTTTGGGTTTTTTTTTCCATTTTTCGGGTCATTTTGTTATGATCGAAATTCGGAAATTCAAAAATTCGGAAACTCAAAATCCGAAAATTAAAAAATTCAGAAATGCGAAAATTCAAAAATCCAAAAATAAGAAAAAAAATCCAAAAATTCGAAGGAACGAAAATCCGAAAATGCAAAAATCCAAATATGCAAAAATCTGAAAACTCAAAAATCTGAAAATCCAAAAATTCAAAAATCTGAAATAATAACTAACTAATAATAACTAACTACTAAATTATACGTATTGGAACTTCCTTTCAAATTTGGCTGTTAGTGAACGCAACGAATACGACTTTTTCCAAAATTACGAATTATCCAAAATAACGAATGGAATGTAACTAATTATTAATAATAAATAATAATAATAAAAAGTTTTTATTAGTAATATTATTATTATTTATTATTATTAATTCATTACGTTCCATTAGTTTAGATGCGGAATTCGTTATTTCGGATAATTCGTAACTTCAGGTAAATTCGAATTCATTACGTTCACTAACAGCCAAATTTGAAAGGAAATTCCTATACCTATAATTTAATAGAAAAGATGTAGCAGCGCTAAACTTAACAAACATAAATAAATTAATTGATAATCAATAGTGATGTGACAAAAAGTTCATCAATCATGCTCAGATTCCATAAACCAAGTGTAGGTATTAGTATATTGAGTGAAAAAATGAATCATCCACCGTAACCAGAGTAAAGCACCACACAAAATGCGCGCTTACCACAAGGCAAGCTATAAGAGCCTGCAGCCTATTACCCGGCTAAGGCCTTTATCCAAAGACAGGGGAAACCATTGCCACAGCTGGATCCTAGGGATGTAGTCAGCAATCAGCCCGGGTTCGGATAAGTGATCAACTCCAGGTACCGTTTAGTTGTTCCCCAGAATAGAAAATCTCACCATAGCCTAATACTGGCGGACCACCGTTTATTAAAATAGAGTAACACTTACAATTTCCAAGGTTGGAAACACATAACAGCCGGCCGGCAAATACAAATGCCCGTCCACTCGGACTCACACGCGATGACGTCAGCACGTCAGCTCCTCCCGACGCACGTTTCATCATATAATGATGTCCTCTGGGGCCCCATGCATTTTGTGTGGTGCTTCATTCTGGTTACGGTGGATGATTCATTTTTTCACTCAATATACTAATACCTAAGCTTGGTTTATGGAATCTGAGAACAATTTGTTTCCTACTAAGGGACATTTTCAATTCTGATCATCCTTAATATTAGGACTGTGTTTGCATTAATAACAATACTTTGATGAACTTTTTGTCACATCACTATTGATTATCAATTAATTTATTTATTTATGTTTGTTAAGTTTAGTGCTGCTACATTTTTTCCATTACATTTTTGTACCTGTATCTCACCCTAGCAGCTGCTCTAGTTTGATGTATATATTCCACTAGCGCGGTGTTTTTTATTATATTCTATAAATTTAATAGTTAGTGTTAATTATTATTAGTTAGTTAGTTATTATTTCAGATTTTCTCATTTTCAGGTTTTCTCATTTTCAGATTTCTGTTCTTATTTTCAGATTTTCGTTCTTTTGAATTTTTTAGGATTTTCCTACTTATTTGGATTTTCGAATTTTCAAATCTCCGAATTTCCAAATTTTCGAATTTTTGAATTGTTGAACTTTCGAATTTTTGAATATCCGAATTTTTTTAATTTTTGATTTTCATGTTTATCAGATTTTCGGATTTTTGAATTTCTGCACTTTCGGCGTTTCGACTTTCGCAAAAATTTGTTAAACGGATTTTCGTTAATTCGAATATTTCTGAATTAACAAATTTGGCGAATTTCATCGAAAAACAAATTCGGGATGATACGAATTGCACATGTCTACTTATTTTAATCGCCCGGGGCACTCTTAGCGTTCTAATGAGGAAAGTTGCAGTGTCTGCATGCCTTAAGAAGTATTTAACCGTTGGGCAGTTCCTCATCAAAATTGAAATTCCCATCACAGAAAATGTCTAAGCTTTCCTTTGTACAGACTTCTGGGAAAATAATTCACACAAGCAGGGGGAAATGTAAACATTTTCTGTTGCAATGGAGCTTGTGCCTGTACTGCCCTGATGTCATCAAGACCCGGAATTGGATGTGAAGACGCCAAGAGAAAGTCCACCAGCAGAGCATGGAGAAAAACCATCTGCCAGGACAGCAGATAAGTTATAGCAGGAAAAGAAGGTCAACTGCAGGTCAGATACACCTATCATTGATTTCTAAGTAATCTCAGAAGCATCTCAAACTGAGGCCATTGACATAAGCCCAAAGACCCTTGACACAGGTACCCTTACACTTTGTTGGCCCCATGGTACTCACACTGGGTTGTTATTGTCTGGAGAATTTCCAATTCGGATCTCAAGACCCATCATCCGTTCCATAGAGCCATCCGACCAGCCAGTGACCACAACGATATTTACTTTGTATTTCCGTTTCATGTCTAGCCTCCACCAGGGCGACTGGTCCTTATTTGTGTGGGTACAGAAGCCATTATACCAGTTTGTATCTTTCACTCTATCAATGGCCTTTAAGCGTAACCTATAGGCATAGCGCCATGATAATCTGAGCTCTGTGAGGCTTCCCCAGTTCTGGTGATATTAAAGCCTGAAGAGAGAAAAACAGAAGACCCTCAAAAATTATACATTTAGGGGTTCATGTGTAAAAAGTTGGCTGAACGAATGTGACAAACATCTGTCCACAAAACTTGCCATATTCTGTGTAATATAATTTTCTCCTATGTTAGTAAGCGCCACCTAGTGGCTGTAATGTAGTGGTTGTAAAGGCTGAAGGTTTTACCTTCATGCATTGTATGCATGAAGGTAAAAAACCTTCTCTGTGCTGCCCCCCCCCCCCCCCCACAGCCCCCCTAATACTTACCTGAGCCCCCTCCAGCGATATGCATGGGAGTCTCGTCTATCTCTCTATTCTCATTGGCTGAGACACAGCGGCAGGAGCCATTGGCTTCAACTGTTGTCAATCACAGTCAGTGAGCCAATAAGGAGAGAGCTCTATGTGTTTTATGAACACATAGAGCGGGGTCTGGGAGCGAGCACGCACCAGTGCTTCCTTAGCAAGTAGCTTGCTATTGGGGGCACTGGTCAAGAGGGAGGAGCCAGGAGCGCCGCCGGGGGAACCACGAAGAGGAGGACCTGGGCTGCTCGGTGTAAAACAATTTTACAGGGCAGGTAAGTATAAGGGTTCTTTCACATGGGCGTTCTGTATGTCCGTTTTTAATCCATCCGTTGGCAGATGAAAAACGGACATACATGTACCTCTATGGGCTAGCGGACATTAGCAGATGATCATCTGCTGACATCCGTCTCTGCTGAGCTCCGTCATATGAAAAACGGATGTTAGCGAATTATCTACTTACATCCGATTTGCTGAAATTCATTTTTAAGCCCTTTCCCCCCCTAAACACACTGTATATACCTAGTTGCTAAGGAGCGGGCTGGGAAGCTGCCGTCGCGTCCTTAACAAGCGATGAGCCATCAGCGGGCTTCCCTGCTGACAGCTGAATGTAAAACAAAAAAATTGCCGGTAAAAAAAAAATTGTGAAAAAAACAGTGTGGGGTCCCCCCCCCCCAGGTCCATACCAGGACCTTTGGGTCTAGTGTGGATTCGGAGGGGATCCCCCAATGCAAAATGTAAATAAAAAAAATGGCGTGGGGTCCCCCCAAAATCCATAGCAGACCCTTATCTGAGCATGCAGCCCGGCAGGTCAGGAAAGGGAGGGGATGAGTGAGCGCCCCCCTGATTCATACCAGTCCGCATACCCTCAACATGGGGGGGTGGGTGCTTTGCGCACCCCACCCCAAAGTACCTTGCCCCCATGTTGATGGGGACAAGGTCCTCTTCCTGACAACCCTGACCAGTGGTTGTAGGGGTCTGCGGGTGGGGGCCTTATCAGAATCTGGAAGCCCAATTTAACAAGGAGAGACCTGCTAAAGGAGCTTCTCCTCTCCTATGACTTGGGCATGCGTGGCTACACACATTTCAATTGTCCAATGTCAGGGTTCTAAATATATTGTAAACAACCTGACTGGTTCGTGGATAAAATGAAATGCTGTGTCCAGGAGAGTTGTAGTGAGTCTGGTTAGATCAGACCAGACTGGGTTTCTCAGGTCACCCTGTGCCCATAATAGACACAGAGTAACTTACACATAATAGGGGCCAGAGGAGCTGAACCGGGAGTTTCCTGACCCCTCTAAAGTAAGCTGGGTTCCACGGACCCCCCGTCCAAAGTGACAGTCAATTTTTTTTGGTAAACAACGGATGTCAGCGGACAAAAAAACTGGTGTAAAACTTTATATCCGTTTTCGATCCATTTTATTTACAAAATAAAGTGACTGAACTGAACTAAAAAACTGAACGCCCGTGTGAAAGGACCCTAACATGTTTGTTATTTAAAAAAACAAGAAAAACAAACAAACCTATAATAGCACTTTAAGTATCTCAAACAGTAACAAAATGCATTATAGCCACTAGATGGCGAACATAGGAGATAATAATTATATAGAGTTTGGTAAAATATGTTGGAGCTCTGCAGATACTAATATTAATATTTAAAATGTATCTATACCCAAAATGTTTTTTTTTCTAGATTTGGATAGAATGAGGAAATGTTAGAAGCCTTACCAGGTATACCCACGTCCCACCCACGATATAAATGAAAAACGGCTTGTTGGGAGGGCGTCCATAGACGTTCTTCAATGAGCGTTCTTCCCACGCACCCCCTGCAGCATGCATCAGCAAAGATCTATGATCGCTGTTGCCTTGGGACACAGCTGATCACAGATCGGGGTAAAGAGCCAGTCACAAGGGCTCTTTATCATGTGACCAGCTGTGATAATCAGGGCACTGATCATTAGTGTCCTGATTATCAGTGCAGCCCCAACAGTGCCCACAAGTGCTGTCAATCTATGCCCATCAGTTCTGCCAATCAGTTCTGCCTATCAGTGCCACCTATCAGTGCCCATCAGTGCCACATATCAGTGCAGCCTTATCACTGCCCATCAGCACCGCGTATCAGTGCCCATCAGTGCAGCCCTATCAGCGCCCATCAGTGAAGGAGAAAAAATACTTATTTAGAACATTTTATAACAGGAAACCTGTTTCCTTTTTTTTGTTTCAAAATTTTTGGTATTTTTTCATTTGTTCAGCAAAAAATGAAAACTCAGTGGTGATTAAATACCACCAAAAGAAATCTCTATCTGTCTCAAAAAAAAAAGATAAAAATGTTGTTTGGGTACAGTGTCATTCAATCAATGTGTGACAGTGCTGAAATCTGAAAATTGGCCTGGGCAGAAAGGGGCCTCAAGCACAAGGGCGTATGAATTTATGCTCCAAGACATGGCTCACCTGCCATGAACATAAAAATAAAAAAATACCAAAAAAAATAAAAATGATTGAGCTTCGAGGGTCGTAGTTCGGTGACCTGGGGTCACCAGGGGTAGGTAGCGGAAGTCTTACCCAACCACTGGTCAAAATTTGGGGCTACAATCTATGGTTCCAGAGATACGGGACTCCTTGTGCAGCCTGTCAGATGCTACATACAGAGCGACCAGTTTAACCACATGCCGACCAGCCGCCGCAGTTGCACTACGGCAACATGGCTCGGCTGCGCGAATCGCCGTCATGTTACATCAGTAACATGGACAGCCACTAGGGGGCGCGTGCACACCCCCTGCTCGCCCACGGAGCCGATGCGAGTGCCCGTCTATCTCTCTGTCTATACAGCAATCCTACTTTGTACTGGGAGGGGGGCAAGGTAGAAGGCCTGGACATGCTACACACATTCTGTGTACAATGATGACCTTTTTGTTCGGCATGCACAGCACTGCCAAAGTTTGCAACTGGTTAAAGTAGAGAGGTAAAAAAAAAATATGTTAACATTAGGGATGAGCTTCGAGTTCGAGTCGAACTCATGTTCGACTCGAACATCGGCTGTTCGCAAGTTCGCCGAACAGCGAACAATTGGGGTGTTCACGGCAAATTCGAATGCCGCGGAACACCCTTTAAAAGTCTATGGGAGAAATCAAAAGTGCTAATTTTAAAGGCTTATATGCAAGTTATTGTCATAAAAAGTGTTTGGGGACCTGGGTCCTGCCCCAGGGAACATGGATCAATGCAAAAAAAAAGTTTTAAAAACGGCCGTTTTTTCAGGAGCAGTGATTTTAATAATGCTTAAAGTAAAACAATAAAAGTGTAATATCCCTTTAAATTTCATAGCTGGGGGGTGTCTATAGTATGCCTGTAAAGGGGCGCATGTTTCCCATGTTTAGAACAGTCTGACAGCAAAATTACATTTCAAAGGAAAAAAGTCATTTAAAACTACTCGCGGCTATTGCATTGCCGGTCCGACAATACACATAAAAGTTAATTGATAAAAACGGCATGGGAATTCCCTACAGGGGAACCCCAAACCAAAATTAAAAAAAAAAATGACGTGGGGGTCCCCCTAAATTCCATACCAGGCCCTTCAGGTCTGGTATGGATATTAAGGGGAACCCCGGCCAAAATTTAAAAAAAAAATGACGTGGGGGTCCCCCTAAATTCCATACTAGACCCTTCAGGTCTGGTATGGATTTTAAGGGGAACCCCGCACCAAAATTAAAAAAAAAAACGGCGTGGGGTTCTCCCAAAAATCCATACCAGACCCTTATCCCAGCACACAACCTGGCAGGCCGCAGGAAAAGAGGGGGGATGAGAGAGCGCCCCTCCCCTCCTGAACCGTACCAGGCCACATGCCCTCAACATTGGGAGGGTGCTTTGGGGTAGCCCCCCAAAACACCTTGTCCCCATGTTGATGAGGACAAGGGCCTCATCCCCACAACCCTGGCCGGTGGTTGTGGGGGTCTGCGGGCGGGGGGCAGTTTTTTAGTGAAATGGTAGGGGTACCCTTACCATTTCACACAGGGGGGGCCGGGATCTGGGGGTCCCCTTGTTAAAGGGGGCTTCCAAATTCCAATAAGCTCCCCGCCCGCAGACCCCCACAACCACCGGCCAGGGTTGTGGGGATGAGGCCCTTGTCCTCATCAACATGGGGACAAGGTGTTTTGGGGGGCTACCCCAAAGCACCCTCCCAATGTTGAAGGCATGTGGCCTGGTACGGTTCAGGAGGGGGGGCGCTCTCTCGTCCCCCCTCTTTTCCTGTGGCCTGCCAGGTTGCGTGCTGGGATAAGGGTCTGGTATGGATTTTCGGGGGGACCCCACGCCGTTTTTTTTTTAAATTTTGGCGCGGGGTTCCCCTTAAAATCCATACCAGACCTGTAGGGTCTGGTATGGAATTTAGGGGGACCCCCACATAATTTTTTTTTAAATTTTGGCCAGGGTTCCCCTTAATATCCATACCAGACCTGAAGGGCCTGGTATGGAATTTTGGGGGACCCCCACGTCATTTTTTTTTTTAATTTTGGTTCGGGATTCCCCTGTGGGGAATTCCCATGCCGTTTTTATCAATGAACTTTTATGTGTATTGTCGGACCAACAATGCAATAGCCACGAGTAGTTTTAAATTACTTTTTTCCTTTGAAATGTCATTTTGCTGTCAGACTGTTCTAAACATGGGAAACATGCGCCCTTTTACAGGCATAGTATAGACACCCCCCAGCTATGAAATTTAAAGGGATATTACACTTTTATTGTTTGACTTTAAGCATTATTAAAATCACTGCTCCTGAAAAAACGGCCATTTTCAAAACTTTTTTTTTGCATTGATCCATGTCCCCTGGGGCAGGACCCGGGTCCCCAAACACTTTTTCTGACAATAACTTGCATATAAGCCTTTAAAATTAGCACTTTTGATTATTCATGTTCGTGTCCCATAGACTTTAACGGTGTTCGCGTGTTCGAACGAACTTTTTTCCTGTTCGCATGTTCTGGTGCAAACCGAACAGGGGGGTGTTCGGCTCATCCCTAGTTAACATGTTAGGTTGTTATTGTTGCCTGTATCCCCATTAGCGAGATTTAACCTCTCTTTTTTTCCCTACTTACTGTTATCCCCAAGGTCCCATTTAAGGTTGTTACCAGAAATTTTTGAAATACCTGGAGGCGTTATTTTTGAATCAGTAGCTTCAGCCATGAGAATGTATTCAGATCCCCCTCCTCATCACAGTTTTTATTTATATTTATATTATTCCTTACTTTCCTCCAGGTTCAGGGCTGCACCAAGCCAGACCCAAAGAGCCCAGGAAAAGAAAAGCCTTCAGAGTCTTCATTCTGGAGGAGACATCAGGACACACAAAGTCCATTACTATTCTGAACCAGCAAAATAATACAGAAATATATTTGACTACATTGAAAAAATCAATGGGTTATTTGAATGATCATAATAAACTACGAATAGAATACATCAGGCCATGATCCTCTCGAAAACAGATGCCATATCCAACGATAACATACCTAAATTTGAAAAAATTTGGAGTCCTTGGGTGACCCACTTTCTTTCTTCTAATTTTGACACTTCTTTACTAAGACCTTGGTAACTATATAACTTTCTTTTGAATAACTGATAAAAAGATACTATGTACATATTGTTACTAAGAAATCCCCGGAAACCTCTACTAATCCAGACTTTTTTTTTTTTCTTCTTATCTTTACTTTCCTTTAATTCTTTTCTTTTCTCCTTATTCTATCCTGTCTTCTCCTATTTATTTTTACATAACGAAATGGTATCGAAACATTCACTTTTATAATGTTCAAGTACAATACAATAATAGATAGTAAGCTCTAATGTCCTATTATAAATAACTGAATCTCGTAATAATTAATATTATTTCTTTATTATATATTACTCAAAGTTAAAAGTTTAACAACTTTTTCATTTTTTGTTGCTCTTGATTATATAATTGTTAAAATTGATTGTAACACCTTAGTCTTTCTAAAACATATAGCCTATTTAAGTCTTTCATTGCTTGTAACTACAAGAAATACTAAGATCTGATATGTAAATGCCATTAGTTGAATTTAATGTAATCAATATTTTGTTAATTGTACCAATGTTTATATTTTCAAAATCAATAAACAAATTTGACAAGAAAATAACTCAAGGAATTTCTTAATCCTCCTTCCCCGGCCAGTAAAGGATCTATATAGAGACATTCAAACAGGTGAACTTTTGCCCATTCGACCCTCTGTTCAGCTTGAACTGAGCATCATACAGTATCTCACAAAAGTGAGTACACCCTCACATTTTTGTAAATATTTTATTATATCTTTTCATGTGACAACACTGAAGAAATGACACTTTGCTACAATGTAAAGTAGTGAGTGTACAGCTTGTATAACAGTGTAAATTTGCTGTTCACTCAAAATAATTCAACACAGCCATTAATGTCTAAACCGCTGGCAACAAAAGTGAGTACACCCCTAAGTGAAAATGTCCAAATTGGGCAAAAAGTGTAAATAGTTTGTGTGGCCACCATTATTATTTAGCACTGTTTAACCCTCTTGGGCATGGAGTTTACCAGAGCTTCACAGGTTGCCACTGGAGTCCTCTTCCCCTCCTCCATGATGACATCACGGAGCTGGTGGATGTTAGAGACCTTGCACTCCTCCACCTTCCATTTGAGGATGTCCCACAGATGCCCAATAGGGATTATGTCTGGAGACATGCTTAGCCAGTCCATCACCTTTACCCTCAGCTTCTTTAGCAAGGCAGTGGTCATCTTGGAGGTGTGTTTGGTGTTGTTATAATGTTGGAATAATGCCCTGCGGTCCAGTCTCTGAAGTGAGTGGATCACGCTCTGCTTCAGTATGTCACAGTACATGTTGGCATTCATGGTTCCCTCAATAAACTGTAGCTCCCCAGTGCCGGCAGCACTCATGCAGCCCCAGACCTTGACACTCCCACCACCATGCTTGACTGTAGGCAAGACACACTTGTCTTTATACTTCTCACCTGGTTGCCGCCCCACAAGCTTCACACCATCTGAACCAAATAAGTTTATCTTGATCTCATACTTGATCCGGCACTTCTGGGTAGGGAGCACGCATTTGCACCACCACCGGCCCGCTTCCGCTGTGGTTAGTTACACACAGCTTATACCAATCAGCGGGTGCCAGGCACTGGATGTGCGCCGGCACACGCCAATCGTCAGGCAGAGGCACAGAACTGAGATCTGCCTATGTAAACAAGGCAGATCACTGATCTGACAGGAGGGAAGGCACGGATCCTGTGTCTCTGCAAAGCAGGGAATCAATTTCATGCCTTCCCTTAGTAAAAGCACCTCCCACAGTATACTAAAACACAGCTAGGCACACAGTTAACCCTTTGATTACCCCTGATGTTAACCCCTTCCCGGCCAGTGTCATTAGTACAGTGACAGTGTATATTTTTAGCACTGATCACTGTGTCACTGGGTCCCAAAAAGTGTCGAAAGTGTCAGTTAGTGTCAGAATGTCCACCGCAATATCGCAGTCCCGCTATAAGTTATAAGTAGCTGATCGCCGCCATTACTAGTAAAACATTTTTTTAAATAAATAAAAATATCCCATGGTTTGTAGACGCTATAATTTTTGTGCAAACCAATCAATATACGCTTTTTGGGATTTTTTTTTACCAAAAATATGTAGCAGAATATATATTGGCCTAAATTGATGAAGAAATTTGATTTTTTTCATTTTTTTTATTGGATGTGTTTTAAAGCAGAAAGTAAAAAATATTGTTTTTTGTTCAAAATTGTAGAGATTTTTTGTTTATAGCGCAAAAAATAAAAACCGCAGAGGTGATCAAATACCACCAAATGAAATCTCTATTTGTGGGAAAAGACAAAAATGTTATTTGGGTACAGCGTCGCACGACCACGCAATTGTCAGTTAAAGTAACGCAGTGCATTATCGCAAAAAAATGGCCCAGTCATGAAGGAGGGGTAAATCTTCTGAAGGACAAGTGGTTAATTCAGTTTCAGCTTTATGTCGTCTAATTGCAGAAATGATTGTCCCGCTTTTGTAACAAATGGTGCGGAGACCCAAATTTTGCTCATGCAGTGCAGTTTTTTTTTCTGTATCACAACTGTGGAAATAGATTTTCAGATCTTGTGAATAAAGCAGCAAGGTATCTGGTCAACGCAAGCCTAATTTTTCCCCTAAAACTGCTATTTCCTAACTGTGGAAAATAGATTTTCAGCTTTTGAAACAGAGCAAGCAAAGTAATTGAAATTTTGTTTTTAAAAAAACTCTGCAAAATTTAAATTTTTGGCACATTATTGGACGACTGCTTTTGGTGGGAGCTCGGGCTTTCACACTGGAGCGGTGCACTTGCAGGATGTTAAAAAAACTCCTGCAAGCAGCATCTTTGGAGCAGTGAAGGAGCAGTGTACACACCGCTCCTTCATCGCTCCTGCCCATTGAAATCAATGGGGCAGCGCGGCTATACCACCGGCAAAGCACCGCTGCAATGGCACTTTGCGGGTGGTTTTGACCCTTTTCGTCCGCTAGCGGGGGTTAAAACTGCCCCTCTATCGGCCGAATAGCGCCACTGAAACAACAGCAAATCATTTTACTGCCAGCGCCCGCACCGCCCCAGTGTGAAAGTGGCCTTAGGGTTAGGTTAGCAATAGTAAATATATAAAAAGGTACAGTATACTTACTTTTTTAAATGTTTTGTTACATTTCTTCAGTTGCTTCCTGGTTTCAAAAAGATGTAACTCTTCCCAGTAGTCTTCCTGGGCATTTTTTTTTTTTGTATGGAGGAGGTATTTTCTCAGCTGAGCACACACTCCTGCCTGTATGTCTTAGCCAAGGGCAGATGGATTCCAGGAAGTAAATGAGTCATCTGCCTTTTACTCAAGATGGCCACAATTAGTTAGAAATGCTAGAAATTGGGCTGTTTTTCGAAGTATTTTCTCAACAATACAAAACATGGAGACATGCATGTGTAGCCTGGAGCTGGCTATTGTGCCTGGAATTCAGAGACATAAACATGAAAAATCAAAAGTGTTAATTTTAAAGGTTAATATGCAAGTTATTGTCATAAAAAGTGTTTGGAGGTTTTAAAAACGGTTGTTTTTTCGGGAGCAGTGATTTTAATAATGCTTAAAGTGAAACAATAAAAGTGAAATATTCCTTTAAATTTCGTACCTTGTGGGTGTCTATAGTATGCCTGTAAAGTGGCGCATGTTTCCCGTGTTTATAAAAGTCTGAGAGCAAAATGACATTTCTAAAGGAAAAAAAGTCAATTAAAAGTGCTAGCGCTAGTGCCGGCTATTAATGAATTGTCGGTCCCAACAATACACATAAAAGTCATTGAAAGTCATTGAAAGATACAAAAAAAAGTGCGTGGGGGTCCCCCAAAATTCCATTACCAGGCCCTTCAGGTCTGGTATGGATATTAAGGGGAACCCCGCACCAAAATTTTTAAAAAAGTGGCGTGGGGTTCCCCCCAAAAATCCATACTAGTCCCTTCAGGTCTGGTATGGATTTTAAGGGGAACTCCGTGCCAAAATTAAAAAAAAAAAATGGCATGGGGTTCCCCCAAAAATCCACACCAGACCCTTATCTGAGCACGCAACCTGCCAGGCTGCAGGAAAAGAGGGGGGGCAAGAGAGCGCCCCCCCTCCTGAACCATGCCAGGCCACATGCCCTCAACATGAGGAGGATGTCACCATATTGATGGGGACAAGGGCCTCATCCCCACAACCCTTGCCCGGTGGTTGTGGGGGTCTGCGGGCGGGGGGCTTATCGGAATCTGGACACCCAGATCCTGCCCCCCCATGTGAATTGGTAAGGGGTACATTGTACTCCTACCATTTCACAAAAAGAAAGTGTCAAAATGTTAAAAAAACCACAGGAGAAGGCTTGGGACAAGTCCTTTATTAAAAATACAAAAATAAAAAATAAAAAAGAGATTCCAGTGATGTAATCCAATAAATCCATGCTCCTACTCCAGCGATGTAATCGAATTCTCGATCTCCAGCGAGGTATGATCTCCAGCGACTCCAGCGAGGAACATGCACAGGATCCTGCCTCCACTGTAGGCACCCAGCCAATGACGCAACGCTAGCTTGACAGCTCTTATGTAGCTGAGGGCGGGGCCACCCGGAACATGACCCCACCCCCCATTGACAAGGGGAAACGCTGAGGTATCCCAGTGATGTGTACGGGTGACCCCACCCACCTCTGATGCAAAGCAGGATTCCCGCTGCATCAGAGGGGGCGGGGTCACCCGTACACGTCACTGGGAAACCCCGGCATTTCCCCTTGTCACATGACGGGTGGCCCCACCCTCAGCTACATAAGAGCTGTCAAGCTAGCGCCGCGTCATTGCCTGGGTGCATCCAGTGGAGGCAGGATCCTGTGCGTGTTCCTTTTATGCATTGATACATGTCCCCTGGGGCAGGACTCAGGTCCCCAAACATTTTTTATGACAATAACTTGCATATTACCCCTTTAAAATTAGCACTTTAGATTTCTCCCATAAAATTTTAAAGGGTGTTCCACGGCTTTTCGAATTTGCAGCGAACACCCCAAATTGTTCGCTGTTCGGTGAACGGGCGAACACTTAGTGTTCGAGTCAAACATGAGTTCGACTCGAACACTAGCTGTTCATCCGTTCGCCGAACAGATAGCCCATCCCTACCTGACAGACAGAAATTAGAGCTGAGAAAAGCATTGTGGGATGTGTAGTGCAGGGGTCTCAATTTCAGCAGGACTGGCCTGAACTACAAACACCAGATTGCTGAGGAGGAAAGAACAGACTGCTTGGAGAGGATATAAAAAGGCTGGCTTAGGCCTAGGTCGCTCTCTTGGGATGTCGGACTGGATCTGCCAGCAGGAGCTCTGTGCCAGTCTGAGCAGCGGCCCGAATCGCGGCCTGCAAAGACGGAAGCCATAGCGGTCCGGAGGTTGATCCAGATCCTTCAGCATTACCTGAACTTCAGATCCGGGTAGGCCATGGCCTGGTGGGATTGGAAGATCGGATGCCAGGACCCAGAGGGAGAGCCTGAAATCATTATCATTTGCATAGTTGCCAGCAACTTCTGTGGTGATCGGTGAGCGGGCACCTGCCCATTTGAATCTATAGACACTGAATATAGACATCATTGTCTTTGCCCACATTTCTGACACTTGTAGTCCCACAGGAAGCAAGCTCTTTATCACAAATAGACACTGTATGCAGACATCTGTGCTTGGCTCACATCCCTGTCATCTGTGACCCTATTGGATACAATACTATTGCAACAACCTATATGGTGACCGTGTGCTTGTAGGTTATACAGGAAAAGTTTGCAATTACAAGGAGTTGATTACACAAAAGCTAAATCTGCTCTGTTCCACCACCAAAGAATTATTTCCTTCATCATACTTGAGTGCTAGCTGAAAATTTATCAGATTTCACGGAGTTACCATTAACCCCTTTTTGTTCTTTCCTCATCTTCCTAAGAGACTAATATTATTTAGCACAAAGGGGTCTGCTCACATTTTTATGGAACCTTGTTTAAAGGAGCCAGCCAACCGTAATACAAGTTTGTTGAATGTTTGTCAGTAGTTGATGTTAAGTGCCTGTGGGCTGAGGAGATAGATGGGAGTGGTCTGACATTTTAAGTGTCAGTCCCCTGCTTCTCTGCTGCCTGTTCACATAGGTTTCAAGGATTTAAAGGGGTTGCATATGTACTGGACACATTACATACTAATGCTGTATTATTATCCCTCACTGAGAAAAGCTTACCAGAAAGGTTAGTGGGGCCATCCCCAATTGTATTTGTGTAGGTAGAGGGTATCTACACTAGGGCACTGTTGGATACTGGGGCACAAGTCATGCTGCTCTACAGAGACTTTTATGACAAGTATCTGAAACACATTACTCTATGCATGCTTGAAGAACTAGATATCTGGGGAATCGGAACTGTCAAATGCCCGTATGATGGGTACATTCCCATACAAATAGCCTTTGGGCCAGCAGCTGCTGGAAAACATAGAAGCGTTTGATACACTGGCAGTCGTGTGTCTCAGGCCACCAGGGGCTGAACAGAACTCCCTACTAATCAGAATGAACACTGACTTGATAAGGAGACTGTTGTCATCTGTACTGGGAGAAGATGGCTCCATTCACAATAAGGCTCCCCCTAAGTTGCTTCAGGATTGTCGACGTGTAGCCAAGAAACAGAGCACTCCAGCCGAGGGAGTGGGATGTCTGTGGAAGCTGGAAACCAGGGAGAGAGTGTTGCAGCCTGGAGAAGTTGCTTGCCTGAAGGCTACAGTCAAGTTGACCTGGGACCAATCCGGCCCCTTCGTTGTGTTGGAGACAGATGAGCAGGCCAAAGCTGCTGGAATAGAGATGGTCCCTGAGATAGTCCCTACTAAGGATCTGTCCCTAACTGGGAAGAAGGTGCCGATCAGTTTTCGGAATGTCACAGGTCATCCGATTACCTTAGGGGCTTGTATGCTGGTGGGGCGAGTGAGTGCTGCCACCCCCAGTGCCTCCCGAACAGGCTGTTGGGAAAGAGGAATGTCAGAGGATGTAATAGGAAATTCAGCAGTGCACTCAAGCTCTGCCTCCCGCATGGCAGCGAAGAATGAAGCTACAGCTGGCTAGATGGGAGAAGATTTTCTCGGAGAATGATTTCCATGTAGGATGTGCCAAGAGTGCTCAGCATTGAATCCAGTTGCAGGAAGACAAGACCTTTCAAGAGTGAGCTCAGAGAATACCTCTCAGCAACCTAGAAGACCTTCGGAATAGTTAGCCGAGTTGAAGAAGTCCGGGGTCATTCAAGAATCTAGAAGTCCCTACGCCACTCCCATTGTGATGGTGCGAAAGAAGAATGGGTCATTGCGCATGTGTATTGACTACCGGACTTTGAATCGACATACTGTCCCTGACCAGTACACGACCCCTCACCATGAAGATGCCCTACAGTGCCTCACCGGAGCCAAATGGTCCAGCGTACTAGACTTAAAGAGTGGGCACTATCAAATTTCCATGCACCCGGAAGACAGAGAGAAGACAGCATTCATCTGCCTCTTGGGATTCTTTGAGTTCAGTCAGATGCCTTCCAGCATTTAATGGAAAGAGCAGTAGGAGACATGAATCTAATAGATGTACTAGTGTACCTGGATGACATTATTGTACTCGGGAAGACTTTGGAAGAGCATGAAGCCCGGTTAGAAAAGGTCTTTGCATGGCTCCATAAAAAAGAGTTGAAGCTGTTGTTGGAGAAGTGCCAGTTCTACAGAACTTCCGTCAAATACCTGGGCCATGTCGTCTCTGCTGGAGGGGTAGCCACGGACGGAAGGTAAAGAAGCCTGATGCTTGCAGAAAGGGAGAATCAGTGCAAGAGCAACGGACTCCCCAAAGTGGAGAGGCTTTCTGGCATCTGAAGAGGAGTCTCATTGAAGCTCCGGTATTGGCTTATGCTGACCCCGCCACGCCCCATGGACTTCATGTGGATCCCAGTAGAGATGGGCTGGGAGGAGTTTTTTACCAAGAACAAGACGGTGGCCTCAGACAAGTGGCTTACTGTATGTGCCTTGCAGTCTCACCCCATCGTAGAGAAACTATCCTGTCCACAAACTGGAGTTCCTGACTTTGAAATGGGTCGTGGTGGACAAATTGAAGGATTACTTGTATGCAGACCATCATCAGGGGAGTACAGCCCATACACCTGTAAGGGGCCTGAGTGTCTGGAAGGGCCCAGCCAGATGGGAGAAGGCAGGGGGGTGTAGGGGAGCTCCGTGGCTGCGCTGGCTTTTGGAGTGAGTGTGAGTCGGCAGCTGTGTTGTTGCGCTCACATCGGGCTCTTTGCTGCCACCTCTGCATGTGCACTCCTTGCGTGTAAGGGCTGTTCTACAATTGAAGGGGGGGTTGTGTACATGTGTGTGTGCGTCTGTGTACATGTGTATGTCTGTGTACATGTATGTGTCTGTGTACGTGTGTGTGTGTCTGTCTGTATACATGTGTGTCTGTGTACATGTGTGTGTCTGTGTACATGTTTGTGTGTCTGTGTACGTTTGTGTGTCTGTGTACATGTGTGTGTGTCTGTGTGCATGTGTGTGTCTGTGTACATGTGTGTGAACATGTGTGTGTGTCTGTGTACATGTGCTTGTGTGTGTGTCTGTGTACGTGTGTGTGTCTGTGTACATGGGTGTGTGTATGTGTGTGTGTCTGTGTACATGTGTGTGTGTCTGTGTAATGTGTGTGTGTGTACATGTGTGTGCGTGTCTGTGTACATGTGTGTGTCTGTGTATATGTGTGTCTGTGTACGTGTGTGTGTGTGTGTGTACGTGTGTGTGTGCCTGTGTATGTGTCTGTGTGTATGTGTGTGTACATGTCTGTCTGTCTGTGTGTGTGTGTGTCATATATACACATGTGAGGGGAGCTGTGAACATACAGGTGTTAGGGGGGCTGAGAATGTACAGGTGTGAGTTGGGCTGAGAGCGTATAGGTGTGAGGGGGGGCTACGAGCATACAAGTGTGAGGGGGCTGAGAGCGTACAGGTGTGGGGGGGGGCTGCGAGCATGCAGCTGCTGGATTAGGATGTCTCTTTTGGGCAAAATATAATTTCCTACTGTTAAACCTTGAAAGCACTGGTGACTTATAATACACTGTGCATTTTTATATATGACGTTGTATGAGTGTTAAAATAAAAGTGTGTGCAATGAAGGACTTGGTGGGATAGCTAGTGGGCAGATTCGGTGGGACGGCCAGTGGGCAGGCCCTGGGGAATGTTGGTGGCCAGGCCTCGGGGGGCCCAGGCCTCAAGCTGTCTAAGGGGCCCCACAAATTCTGATGGCTGCCCTGGTTGTATGGAGCCGTGTTTGTGGTGAAGACAATAATCCTTTGACCTATCTCCTATCCTCTGCCAAATTGGACATAACGGGACATAGGTGGCTGGCTTCCCTTGCAGGATTTTAGTTCAGCCCGAAGTACCAGCCTGAGATGGGGAATCGAGGCGTGGATGCATTATCCCGTAGGCCTTACTGGTGGGTGGAGTCAGAAGGGCTTATGTGACTGCAGAAGGTGTGCGTGCTTTGTGTTAAGGTATGGCCCGGCGGCAGAAATGAAGTGTAAGAGCTGAGTTCCATCCTTCTGGAGTACCCAAATGCTATTGCAGGTTGACGCAAGTACGAGGTAAGGGCCTTCCTCGGTTGTCCAAAAGAGACCTGTGAAAGGACCAGGATCAGGATTATTATTATCAGGATCTGCAGTGCCACCTGGCTATTCAAGCCCTGAGCAAGCAGGATCCAAACTTGTTGATGAAGAGCTCTGTGATTGGGCGAAGATTCTACAACGGGAATGGAATAGGTTGCAACTGAGAGATGGATTATTGTGTAGGCAAGGTCCCTCTGAGGATATGGATGAAAAATGGCAGCTATTTCTTCCCGAGAAACACAGTGCAACAGTCCTGATAGCTTTGCATGATGACCATGGACATTTAGGAACAGAGAGAACCTTTCACCTAGTTAAGGATAGGTTTTACTGGCCCAACATGAGAGGGGAAGTAGAGAGTTACTGTCACTCATATTTAGCGTTAATTCAACAAAAACTTTACCAGTTCGGGTCACTCCCATGGGACACTTGCAGAGCCAGGAGCCCCTAGAGTTGGTTTGTATTGACTTCCTGTGCCTGGAACCCGATACGGGTAGAAGAAGTAATGTCCTGGTGGTGACTGACCATTTCACCCGCTATGCGTAAGCCTATCTCAATAAGATCAGCAGGCGACTAGGGTGGCCAACGTTCTCGTTGAAAAGTTCTTCATGCATTATGGGTTGCCTGTTCGGATCCACTCTGACCAAGGACGAGACTTTGAAAGCAGGCTAGTTCATCAGTTGTGTGCCTTGCTGAGCATTAAGAAATCTCGCACCACTCCTTATCACCCACATGGGGATCCTCAACCCAAGAGATTTAACAAAACTTTGTTAAATATGCTGGGGACTTTGCCCAGAGAAGAAACAGCATTGGGGAAATCATATTGCAGCAGTAGTCCATGCTTACAACAGTAACGTGAGTGATGCCACTGGCTATTCTCCCTACCGACTTATGTTTGGGAGAGAAGCTCGCCTCCCTATTGATCTAGCTTTTGGAACATCTGCTGACAACACTTCCTTGACTTCTCATAGGGGTTATGTCGAGAGGCTGAGGAGGAATCTGAAGCAAGCATACTAAAAGGCTATGGAACATCCCTCAACCAGAGAGTTAAGAAACAAGAAGAATTTTGATTTGAAAGTGAGATTGCAGGATTTGCAGCCGGGAGATCGGGTGCTGTTGAAGAACTTGGAGGTACAAGGAAAGCCTAAACTGGCTGACCGTTGGTGATCACAACCGTTGGTTATATCTTCTGTAAAAAGCTTGCTTCCATTGTCTGATGCTGTCAGGGTGCCTCAAGTGCCCCCTTCGCCTCCTCCAAAATAAACCCCACCCAGGACCCATTCACATTGATGATTTCCTGCTCCTACTGTAACGCAAGAAGAAGAAGGGGAAGACTGTGAGGATGAGGAAATAGTACCTTACTGGCTGTGGCCTACAGAAACTGATGAAAGGCCCAGTTGAGTGACTAGAGGAAGAGAGCGAACTGGAGCAATAAGAAATTTACCTAGTCCAGGGGTTGAGATCTTACCGTCATTTTGGGAGATTGACCGAATCAAGGTTGAAAGCACCAGCCCGACTTCTGAGAAAGAAACAGGAGATCTAATCAACTTTGTTGATGAGGCTTTAATAATGCCTGAGCCAGATCACCCTTTGACATCTGAAAGTAGGGAAAGTGAAATGTCTATCCCTGAGGTCATTGAGGAGATTGATCTCCCTCTTCCACAGCCTGGTTCTGAATCACAGTTACGGATTTTCCGCTGGAATCACGCAGCCCTGTCTACACCAGGAGCCCAGCAGGGAACTCTTCCCCAATACCTGAAGAGCATTCTCCCATCCGGTTGAGACGAAATATACATCCTCCAAAGAGACTCACTTACAATACTCTAGGAGAGAGCTCTCATTAACTGATCCCTACCGGGCGGGACAACAGCCTAAAATCATTATTGATGTTTCACAAGAAGGTGCAGAATGAGACCCCAGTTCTATTCCTGTCATTGGATGCAGAAAAAGCATTTGACAGGGTAGACTGGGGTTTCATGATGGATACATTGCGGCACTTGGGTATTGGGACAAAAATGATGAAGTGGATAATAAATTTGTATAATGGCCCGACAGCAGTCGTAAAAGTAAAACGGTAGACTCTCTCCAAAAATTAATATGCAGAATGGAACACGGCAAGGCTGTCCACTGTCTCCACTATTATATGTATTGGCTTTAGAACCACTATTAGCAACACTCCGCAATAACAAAGAGGTAGAAGGAGCGAAACTAGGAGGAAAAGAGCATAAGATCGCTGCCTACGCGGACGACATCTTGATGTACGTATCCAACCCAAGAGTGTCACTCCCAAACATACTGAAAGAAATTAAAAAATACGGAGAACTGTCAAACTTCAAAATTAATCCAATAAAAACGGAAATATTAAACATAGGTCTAGAGAAAAAGGAAGTTCAGTTTTTACAAAAAGAATTCCCATTCACTTGGGTAAAAGAACTAAATTACCTTGGAATTAAAATAACTCCTAGAGTCGAAAAAATTTATCAGGCAAACTTTATTCCACTGATCAATGAGGTCAAAGAAGAAATGAAAAAGTTAAGAATACAGCCACTTTCATGGATTGGAAGAATAAATATGTTTAAGATGACGATATTACCTAAAATAAACTACAGATTACAGATGTTACCAGTAAAAATCCCGCAGAGCTTTTTTAAAATAATTAAAACAATCCTGCTAAAATACATATGGCTTAATAAAAAACCAAGAATTAAATACACGCTGATCACAAGGAAAAAGGAGCATGGAGGTCTTGCCGTCCCAGATATAAGTAGGTACTATAAAGCCATAGTTTTAACACGAATGTTAGAGTGGACAAATGAGAAAAATGAAAAAAAATGGGTGGAAATGGAAAACACAATAAGTGGAGCCACACTACATAAGAATATTTGGATTCCACGGAAATATAGAATACTGGACACCGACACGCACGAAATAACAAAAAATGTATTTAAAATTTGGGACACCATTCACTTAAAGAATGAATGGAAATATAATTCACCACTATTAGCACTCACAGGATCGAATCTCTTCACCCCTGGGAGGGAAATATTTGAAATCCAAGGAATAGGTAACCCACAACTGAAAGATATCACTAGAAATGGCAAAATAAGAACACGAGTAGAAATAGAGGAAAGGAATGGATGGAAGATGAATGAATGGAATTATACTCAAATAAGGCACCTAGTAAGCACAATACCACACCCACTGAGAGATGAAACAAAATTAACTGCACTGGAAATGCTATGTAGCAATGAAACACCATTAAAAAACGGAACATCAAAAATTTATAGTATACTGACAGATTTGGAAGCACAAGAAAGACCAGAATATATAAATCAATGGGAAAAAGAAATGAATTTAAAAATAGATAACCAAAAAGTGGAAAAAATGATAGAAATGGGATATAATAAGGCTTGGGATATGAAGACCATAGAAATGAATTATAAACTAGTATCAAGATGGTATATGACCCCAGTAAGAATACACAGATTCCATCAAGATAGAACCTCCTTGTGTTGGAGAAAATGTGGCCAAATAGCAACGATCACACACATATGGTGGGAATGCCCAATAATAATGGAGTACTGGAAGGAAGTGTTAAATAACATAAAAGGAAATAACTGGAGAAGAAATAGAACAAAATATTTGGACTTGCCTCTTCCATATCTACAATAAACCTAAGAAACAATATAGAAAATCAATAATACCTAACCTCCTGAATGCGGCCAAGGCCTTAATTCCCAAGAATTGGCTAAAAAGTGGAAAACCAGACATTAGAAACTGGCTAAAGGAAATAGATTATCATTACAAAATGGAAGGAGGAGAGAAAGGGGATAATAGTAGATGGGAAAGTTGGAAAAACTATAAAGTCTCGGATATTTATTTAGATAGGATAAAAGAAAGAATAGGTGCAGAGCCAAGTGGATAAATAAACAACATAAAGGAACGGACCAGACACAGGGGAGGGGGGGGGCGGGGGGAAATAAGAGGGACTGAGAGGGACTAAGATAATAATAGGGTTTATAATTATAGAAGGCGTTTTGTTGTCGGTTTTTAAAAATATTTAAGAATATCCTAGAAGGGAAAAATAATAAAGATGTGACGGAAACAATCCACAATGATGTGAAAAAGGAGAAGAGATAAAGTTTGACACATAAAGTTGAAATAATGTCTCTCGGAAAACTTTCGCTGAAGTGGATAAAAAAAAAAAAAAAATGAACTGATCCCTACCATTTGAAGGTCAGTTCCTGTGCCTCATCCCCCTACTGTCAATTGGGTAAGGGGTGACTCTGTTCGGACCTCTGACACCAATGGGTGGGACACGGCAATTGCCCTGGCCTGTCAGAAAACTGATTTTGAATTGACTGAAAGTGTATATAGATGGTTTCAGCAAAATCCAGATGTGTGTCAACATTTACTGAGTTTAGATTGTGGTTGATGTTATTATGAACTTGTTAACGCCTCTTTCTATTCATAATTGTTTGATTAGTTTACTTTCTCCTTCTCTTGGGGACCAAAGAATCCAAGTGGGGGGAGAATGTAGCCTGGAGCTGGCTATTGTTTCTGCAATTAAGAGACATTATGCAGTGCTGTTAATGTGGAGCTGTCTCCCTCTAGCATTGGCTTGGACTCCATATGTCATTTTCTGACAGACAGAAATTAGAGCCGAGAAAAGCATTGTGGGATGTGCAGTGCAGAGTGCTGGGGTCTCAGTTTCATCAGGACTGGCCTGAACTACAACCACCAGATTGCTGAGGAGGATAGAACAGACGGCTGGGAGAGGATATAAAAAGGCTGGCTTAGGCCTAGATCGCTCTCTTGTGACGTCAGCCTGGATCTGCCAGCAGGAGCTCTGTGCCAGTCTGAGCAGCGGCAGAATCGCAGCCTGCACAGATGGGAGCCATACAGCTGCATCCAGAGGGACATCTGTGGACAGCATCGCTTCCTAGCTGTAGAGGTCCGGAGGTTGATCCAGATCCTTCAGCATTACCTGCATTTCAGATCTAGGTAGGCCGTGCGCGGTGTGATCGGAGGATAGGATGCCATTCCCTGACCAAGGACCCAGAGGGAGAGCCTGAAATCATGATTCCTCATAATCTGCATAGTTGCCAGCAACTTCTGTGATGATCGGTGAGCGGGCACCTGCCCATTTGAATCCATAGACACTGAATATAGACATCATTGTCTTTGCCCACATTTCTGACACTTGTAATCCCACAGGAAGCAAGCTCTTTATCACAAATAGACACTGTATGCAGACATCTGTGCTTGGCTCACATCCCTGTCATCTGTGACCCTTACATAGTTACATAGTTACATAGTAGGTGAGGTTGAAAAAAGACACAAGTCCATCAAGTCCAACCTATGGACCCTATTGGATACAATACTATTGCAACAACCTATATGGTGACCATGTGCTTGTAGGTTATAAAGGAAAAGTTTGCAATTACAAGGAGATTACACAACAGATGAATCTGCTCTGTTCCACCACCAAAATTTCCTTCATCATACTTGAGTGCTAGCTGAAGATTTGCCAGATTGCACGGAGTTACCATTAACCCCTTTTTGTTCTTTCCTCATCTTCCTAAGAGGTTAATATTATTTAGCACAAAGGGGTCTGCTCACATTTCTCTGGAACTGTTTGAAGGAGCCAGCCAACCTTAATACAACAGTTTCTTAATGTTTGTCAGTAGTTGATGATAAGTGCCTGTGGGCTGAGGAGATAGAGAGGAGTGGTTTGACATAGTCCTATTAAGTGTCAGTCCCTTGCTTCTCTGCTGCCTGTTCACATAGGTTTCAAGGATTTAAAGGGATTGCATATGTACTGTGTTTCTCTGCATTCCTTTTGTGGTACTAAGTAGGGGTCTTTAGATTACACAATCACATTGCATACTAATGCTGTATTATTTCTAATAAGTTACCTTTGTGACGTACAATCTTATATTATGCTTTTCTATGTGCCACAGTAAACAAATCTAAATCATTTCACTGACATTGTGTAAGTTCATTATTTTGGTAATAGTTGGTAAAAATGGCTGAGCCCAGGGTGTTAGAGGTGTTGGAGGATTTGCAGAGTTGGGGCAATCAGTGGTGTACAGATTCTACCAGGGAACCTCACAAGGGTAGCGCTACACATGGATGGGCAGGTTTGCACTGAATCGCAGAAAAGTGTATGGCCTGGAGCTGAGTGAAACTAGGAGGAGGTCCAGCATGACTGGGGCCTGCAGTAGAGGCGGAGTATTAGTGGGTGATTTAGAATGATGCAGTCTGCCTAGCAGATTGAAGAGTTCAAGGCAGAGGGTGCGTCCTGTAGTGGGTAGAGAGGAGGGGGGGGGTCATGTCACAGCTCAGTCACAGCTCATCACAGCATCAGACAGTTTTTGCCCACCCTCCCTCCCTTGTTTTTTTTTGTTTTGGGGAGCCTCCTACTTTCTCACGGTGCTGGGGTATTTGTAGTGGGTTTTCAGGTTTTATGTTATCAGCTTGCCATTCAATTTCTTAGTGCTTTTATTTTCTTGTTATAGCAGCAGGCAGGGGGTCTATTAGGTCTTTGAAGGTGGTGCTGGGTAAATAATTGTGGAAAATTGTGGGCGGGCCCATCTAAGGTATGGGTGTCCCTTCCTAACTGTGGAAAAATGTGGGTTGGCCCATCTAAGGTATGGGTGTCCCTTCCTAATTGTGGAAAAATGGGGGTTGGGCCCATCTGAGGTATGGGTGTCCCTTCCTAACTGTGGAAAATTGTGGGTTGCGACCATCTGAGGTATAGGTGTCCCTTCCTAGCAATATGGTGGGTATCAATTAGGTTGTATCTGGTAGTACATAAGTGGCTAATTGTTCCTGAGCTGGTGTAGTTGCGGCTGGGGGCCTTTGATTGGGTGACAGATACAACCAGTTAATCGTGAGTATATAGGCTTTCAAAGACCTTAGACCTTATTTTCTTGTAATAGCAGCAGGCAGGGAGTCTATTGGGTCTTTGAAGGTGGTACTGGTTAAATAATTGTGGTGCTCAGATATAGTTATGTTACTCTTCAACCGCTTGCTGACCGCCCGCTGTCGATTGACTGCGGCAGAATGGCACTCCTGCGCAAAATGCCGTAGCTGTACGGCGGCACTTTAAGGAGGATAGGGCGCGCGCGCACGCCAGCGGCGTGACATAGGAGCTCTTGCACTTGGCCGGCGGCCCCAATGGCCGCCGGCTACTTGCGATTGCTCCTGAGAAGGGGAAAACGGAGATCTGTCAATGCAAACAGACAGATCTCCATTCTGTCAAGTTTAGGAACAAGGATCGGTCTGCTCACCCAGGCAGTCCCATCCTCCCACAGTTAGAATCACTCCCTAGGTAACACAATTAACCCCTTGATCGCCCCCCAGTATTAACCCCTTCCCTGCCAATGACATTTATACAGTAATCAGTGGTTATTTATAGCACTGTTTGCTGTATAAATGTGAATGGTCCCAAAATAGTGTCAAAAGTGTTCAATCTGTCCGCAGAAATGTCACAGTCTTGATTAACAATCACAGATCGCTGCCATTACTAGTAAAAAAAAAAAAAATAATAATAATAATAAAAATGCCATATATCTATCCCCTATTTTGTAGATGCTATAACTTTTGCGCAAACCAATCAAAACACGCTTATTGCAATTTTTTTACCAAAAATATGTAGAAGAATAAATATTGGCTTAAACTGAGGAAGAAATTAGTTTTTTTATATATTTTTTGGGGATATTTATTATAGCAAATAGAAAAAAAATTGCTTTTTTTTTTTCAAAATAGTCCGTCTTCTTTTGTTTATAGCGCAGCAAATAAAACCCGTAGATATGATCAAATACCATCAAAAGAAAGCTCTATTTGTGGGGGAAAAAAGGACGTCTACTTTGTTTGGGTGCAGCGTCGCACGACCATGCAATTTTCAGTTAAAGCGACGCAGTGCCGTATCGCAAAAAATGCCCGGTCAGGAAGGGGATAAATTCTTCCGGGGCTGAAGTGGTTAATATGGTTTTCAAACAGATATTTTTTTCACAATTGCATGATACTTTAACCTCCTCGCGACAAGGGCACACAAATATGTGGCCTCTTTGCGGCCAGGCCTTAGCACAGAGTGGCCGCATATTTGCATGCAATAGCACCGATAGAGCTGTGCCAAGAGCGTGTGCCCTGTGCTCCTGGCACAGTTACTGGTGGCCATCAGAAAGGTCCCATTCGCTGCTTGCAATCTGGAGCTTTCCATAAGCCCAGCCCCCCAACATTTTAAACCTCTTAAAGGGCCAGCAGGTGCCGGCTCTAAGGGGTTAATTCAAGAGCCATTATTAGTACCTCTGTCTCTGGGTAATCTGTGAGGTTCAGCTGTCAGTTGGACCCTCAGGGCCAGCTATGTGTATGAGTAGTGTTGGATCCATGGTTCAAACTGATAGCTCAGAAGACAACAGGTTCCAGGACAAATCGCAAAATCCAGGACAGACTGGTACATGCCCCCCGCACTGTGCCAGGCAGTGGCGGCTGGTCCTTAGGGGGGCGCACGGGCGCCGCCCCCCCCCCGTCCATGCATCAGGCCCCCTAATCTACCTGCAGGATGCCAAAATGCATGGGGGATTTTTTTTTTCTTTTTAAGCACATGGTTAGAGCCAGAGGCTTTAATAGGCTTCAAAAGGGTAGTACTGCAGAGTACTGCGCCCGAAGCCCACCCAGTTGTATGTCAATAGCGAATGAATATTCACTGATTCTGCCTCCCGGCCAATCAGGAAACAGGTCCTGAGACCCATTTCCCAATTGGCCAAAAGGAGAAGCTACCCTATTTGCTGAGGAAGGAGGAGGGAGAAGACGCACGGCAAGAACGCCGCCGTGATGCCAAGGAGGAGACTCTCAGATGCTGCTGAGGAGGACATGCACAGCGAGGACACTGCCATGATGCAGAGGAGGGAATTGTTGTGGGTGACCGACCGACTAGGGGGGAGGCTGTGCACTGTTTGCCACCCCCCCCCAAAAAAAAATTTAAAAATATACCACCGGCCGCCATTGGTGCCAGGTAAAACAGTACAGGTGGAGGGGGGCCTGTTTAAAGTGGGGGTCACTGGCAGTCTGTGGGGTACATTCCTCTATTTTGTTAGCAGAGTAAGTAGCACAATCACGGTTTAAAAGCTGAAGCTTTCTTGGATGAGCAGTGATACAAGACCTGATTACCCCTTCATACAGTACTGAGCAGATTATGCCGACAGTGGAAATAGATTGCAAGCTTTTGGAACCAGCCAGGAATTTTAGCAAAAGGAACCACATCCATTTCTTTAAACAATACACTTTATCCATAGAACTAGATTGAAAGCTCGTATGATTAAGACAGCATACTTTAGAATTAGGTTTGTGTTTCAAACAGTTGCACACAATAAATCCTATAAATAAATACAAGTCATTGCTCTCTGCAAACACATTTTATTTATTTGTTTATTTAACATTTTTAAGCAACTTCCGATACATTCAGTTATGTTTCAGATAAGACCCCACACCACCCAATAAATGAAAAATGCTGCAATCAACAAAGCTAAATTTGATAACACAGGCAAACAGCTGGAGGGGGATGTCAGGGTAACACAGGCGAAAGGCTGGAGGAGTCTCAGAACTGGTACCACAGGCAGGTGCTTGGGGACACCATTCTGTAATTTTGACAAATTTGAGCAGTTCAGTACTTTTTTTGTAAGGATTTCATGGCTCATAAGTTGGGACCAACTCACCAAATTAGAAAAAGTTGGCCCTTGCGACAAAGCAGACCTAAAGTCATAGAAAGAAGAAACTTATTTTAAGACCCAAGGACGTTGGGGGGTGTTGCAGGGAATGTGGCAAAGCAGGATGTTCACCCAACCAATCAGTGGCTTGGCCAATGAACACAGCTTTTTCCCTTTGCAGAAAAACCCACCTCACTCCTGCCACAGCGGTGTCCCACCACAAGCAGCAAAGAGGGTCAAGTGCTACTAACAGGTGAGTCTAAATTTGACCACATATTCTACAGGATGGTTGAATGTGTAAGGATAAACCACATGCCCTTAAACATCTGTGCTGGCCAAGACTTCACTAAACACATGCTTTTGAATATATGACCATTGGTGTAGAAGCCTGTAGAGATAAGGAGGAAGGTGGTACAATGAAGACTCCTGGCCTGGCTTGTTAATAGGAAAACATGGGTTTTTGTACGACGGCCCCCAATCTATCCATTCCCTATCCCAACAAGGTTACATTTATAAGAACCTTTAGGTCTGTTGCAGCAAGTTCAGCCCTTTCCGGACAAGTGTAACTGACATTGTGAAAGGAGAATGTGTAAGATTTATGGGGTGTAAGGGGTGCTTAAATGGGTTGACCTTGATTTTTCCCACCATGGTAAAAATGGTGTTCTCTTTTTGTCTCAATCAGATAAAAGGGTGTCTGGTCCTGCTAGGTTAAGGTCATTCTACAGAAGCTATATAGAAAGGGATAAAGACCATCTGGCCTAAAAGAGTTGGAGAGAGGTCATGGACTTAGCTGTGATATATGAAGCAGACACAGGCATTAATAAAACCAGACAGTGGTTTAAACCCTTCCACATTCCATCCACAACCGAAAATGAAGATTTAGCTTTAGATACTCTTGTTTAGGGGTCTATTTATACATTTTTTTTCACATGGGACTCAAAAATTTCACCCAGGAGTCAATGAGGTTCAGTTGGCAGTGGTGGCTCAGGCATTGTGGGTGCATGGCGCCGCCCTCCCTACCCCTGCCGCTGCCCCCCTATCCATGCACCCAACCTCTTTCAGGACACCGGACGCATGGACTTCTATGGCAGGGGTGGGAGGGGGTGTTTTTTTTTAAGCACCTGATTAGAGCCAGAGGATCTAATAGGCTTCAAAAAAGGGTGGGCTTGGGGCGCAGAGAGTGCGCCCTGATCCCACCCTGTTGTGTGACCATAGCGAATGACTTTTCACTATTTTTTACACCACAGTGCCTCCCTGACAATCAGGAGGCAGGTCAGTGAGACCTGTTGCCGACTGGCCAAAGCGCCAGGTGATCCTATTGGATGCCCAGAGCTTTGGGTGAAGAGGAGACACACAGGGGAGAAAGCTTGAGGAATGGACTCCTCCGCCGCCGCTGCTGCCCGCACTGAGACACAGGGGAAGAGGACCCAACAGCCCGGTAAGTGCCGGATCTCCCGTGGCGGGTGGAGTTGGTGGGGTTTGTTTTGCTCTCAGTCACCCGTGCCACACAGGGGGTTCTTTCGGTGTCGCGAGACCCGCGCCGCAGGGGGTGTAGGGGTACTGTCAGTGTGCCAGCGAGACCCGCGTGGGGGGGTGGTATGGGCAGTGCTGTCAGTCCTATCTATGATGATGATCTATATACCCTGATCTGTGATGATGATCTATATACCCTGATCCTGTGATTCTGGGGCTGTATACTCTGTCCTGTGATGCTGAGCTCTATAGTCCTGACACTATGGATAGAAGCAAGTGGAATACAGGGGACGGAGTGAGTGGATTCTATAAGGGGTGGGGCTTATGAGAAGTGAGAGGGGTCAAAAAAGAAGGGCGGGGTCTGGCGCCCCCCCATCCTAAAACTTCACCAGCCGCCACTGTCAGTTGGGGAAATATGTGAATCCTGGGTGAAAGTTGTGTGAATTTTGGGTGAAAAGATTTATAAATAGAGACCTAAGTTTCACTCACTTAAAATAAAAATATATAGACTGGTGTTTCTGAAGAGTTTCTTGAGTGAGTCAAGACTATAAAAGGTGTGGAAAACATCCTCCTCCAGTCAGATGGGAAAACATAGATGTGTCATATTTTTCTGGGGCCTTAAAGCAGAACTGCACTCTCTCAATCAACACTGACTATTTTTAATCCTTATGCTGCTAGCATTAGTAAATAGATAGGAAAGTATATCATATTAATTTGTTTTAAACTTTCTTTTTACATTTATTCAGTTACTTCCTAGTTTCCATGCCTTGGCAAATGATGTCATACATCCCAGGAGTCTTTGGGAGAGGAGGATGGGCTTTTTCAGCTAAGCAAGCCCTCCTGCCTGCATGGCTAAACTAACGGCTGATGGATTCCAGGAAGTAAATGCTGCATGAATCATCTGCTCTTACTCAAGATGGCCAAGGCCAGAAAAACTAGGCGGGGGGTTTCAAACTGATTACTCAACAAAATAAAGCAATGAAGACATGGATGGATGGGGGAGTTTGCTTTGAATATAAAAATGAATTAAATTGTGTTTTTGGTCATGCAGTGTAGTTCCACTTTAAGGACATGTTATTTCCTGGATATTAAATTTGATGATCAACTTCAGTATTCCTTCTGCCATGTTCCTCTGAGGTTTACCTAATAATAGTAGACCCGACTCATGGGGTCACCGTAGATCTCCAGCTCACAAATGGTCAGGAATTCACTGTGCCCCGGGATCACCACACTGACGTATTGACCCTCCATCCCATTACAGGAGAAAGTTGACGTAGGATCAGTATTTTGGGTGACCGTACCGCACCTGTGGAAGACAAATAAGGACCAACACAATGATACAGAAAATGGCACTTATTCACCTATAAGAGATTTACAAAATGGGTTCATAGTATACAAACGTCAATCTTTAAAAACTTCTTCAAATAACAATAAATGTGGCCAGAAATACATCTTTTTAGCCACAAGGCAGAGAATTGCTAAATCCTGGGGGCAATCTCTATCTTTTGGGTTTGCATTGCAGGCACTATGATCAATGAGATGCTTAGGGCTATTTTTAAAGATACTCATACAATGTATATCAAAGCGTGATCTCCTTGGGTGGGATATCATAGATCCATTGGATTTGACCATCTTGATATTGCCTTTTCTGCTTCTCTGTGTTCCCCCTAGTAGTAACCCCTCTTTTTCCTTCCATCCATACCTCCTCCTTTTCTTTAGTCTCTAGTTCTCCTTCTGCTTTTCTTGTTTCTCTCTTTTGCTTCCACATTCCCCTTTTTATGCTATAGCTTTTACATATTGTTTTTTTTGGGTTGTCTTCTGAGTCGGCCTATCTGTTAGGCGCCTTCTTTCTGTCTTCTTTGTTAAAGTGGATGTAAACCCGAATTTTTTTATTTTTTTTTATATCATACTGTGGAGTATAAGATTTCCTATCATTTGAGCCCATTCTTGCCACACAGAGTTAATTCATCTCTGAGCAATCCTCTTTTATTGTTCAGTGAGAAAAATATTGACAAACTGAGAAAAACTTTGTCAAATCCTCCCCCTTGCTGTGAGTGACAGCCTAAGATACAGGCATTATTTTTTAATTCCCTCCCCCACTTCAGCAGCTCTGCAAGGATTGGCTGTTCCACACCTCACCATGATTTGGCATGCTGAAGTCATGTGGTTACTTTCCTGTCTTTTCACTGGATGTTAGAGATCATAGCAGAAGTTCAGTGTTAGAAATACACAGGGGAGTGTAGAGGTGGGCAGGGAGTCTACTGACATCACGACTCCACCCACCGAGCTCCAGACAACAGACCCACCCACAGAATCTGCAGTTTTTCGGCTCTCATAACAGACAGAGGGGAGACATTTGACAGGTAAGGATACATGCAGGAGGCATGTATGTCCTTATAGATAAACCCCATGGCAGTAGTTTAGAATGGATGACATTGGGTTTACATCCACTTTAATGCTCATAAAAAGAAACAATAAAAATTTCGTAAGAGCAACTCTCAGAAATACTATCACTGAGGCTACTTTCAGACTGGGGCGTTGTGGGCGTCGGCGGTAAAGCGGTGCTATATTTAGCGCCGCTTTACTGTTGTTTTAGCAGCGCTATTCGGCCACTAGCGGGGCGGTTTTAACCCCCCGCTAGCGGCCGAAAGAGGGTTAAAACCGCTTGCTGCAGCGGTGCTTTGCCGGCGGGTTTGCGGCGCTGCCCCATTGTTTTCAATGGGAAGGGGCGTTTTAGGAGCGGTGAATACCTAAAGGGTGATATTTGGGGGGGTTTGGGATTGGAAGTTGGAAGGTGAAAGTCTATGAGCGGAGGAGTCTGTTAGTGGTGGGACGAAGAGGTAGTTGGGGTGAGGGGGAGGGGTCTGTCAGTGTGGGCTGGGGGTCTTTTGGGGGGGGGCAGTTGGTGGGGTTTGCATTGCAGTGCGGAGGAATAGCTCTATGGTTGTCCAGTTGCTGGCCACCAGGCCACTCCATGTCCCTGGAGGAACTGACTGCTCGGTCAGGAATGTCTGGGTCTGTTGTTTGTCCCAGTCCGAGCCTGCCAATGGTTCATAGATAATGTAGTCTTAACTATGGGCAGTACATGGAATTTTCTTTGCTTCCTTGTCACCTCCCACTGTTGGGAAGCAGTATGAGGAACAAGGGTGGGTACTGACAGGCAGCAAGAACAGTTCTAAATATAACCCCATACAAAGTTGGGATTGCTCTGATGTGCTTATATCAGTAGAGATGTGCTTGATGGAAAAATTTGTTTCATTTTGTTTCGTTAAGTTAATGATTTAGTTATGGCAAATTAATATTCGCTATTGTCTTCCTGATTCTCCTCCCGACCAATCAGGAAGCAGGTCCTGAGACCCGATTGGCCAAGGAGTCTTAGGACTCCCAGCCAATCGGGTCTCAGGGCCCACTTCCTGTTCGGCTGGGAGGAGAAGCAACAGCACGGAGCGAGGAGTAGCTGGAGCGAGGAGCAGCAGTCCCACCCTGGATCCTTGTCATCTGCCTCCTAAGGTAAGGAGGCCTCTTACCACTACCTTCCCGTCCGTCTCCTGGGGGGGGGGGTGATAGCCACGCCTTCCCGTTCATCTCCCATGGGAGGGGGGGGGAATTACTGCCTTCCGTCCATCTCCCCCCCCAAAAAATAGTGAGCACCAGCCGCCACTGCTTTTATACCTTCCTGTATTGCAATATTGTTCCATTTCATATGTAGTGCATTTTATTTAAATAATGAAACATTAAAAAAAAAAAATGGATCCAAATTATTTGGATCACTGTTACGTTATTTTGGATGCTTCCAACATTTCAATTAAACAAATGAATTCCATATTTAGTTTCCTTATAATTTATTTCAGATTTGTTGAAATTTCGTTGCTATTGTGATTCAGAGATTCATATACCTCCGAATCTCCGAATATGAAAATTTTGTCCGAATTTCGATTCGTAATGAAGTCTATACATCAGTGCGATAGATAAAAGAAACTACATAGGAGTGTTGAGGGGATCGGTTCCCTACTGTACCCACAGCAGACTCAGGTATTCGGGTTCTTGCACAAGAAAATGTTAGTTTATGCCTCTGAAAGATGAATTTAGCAGAAGATATCAGACCAAAGGAGAAGAAATCAGGATCAGTTAAGTCATAGCAGGCAGGGCCATCTTAATAGCATCATGGGTCCCTGGGCAAAGTAATGCTCTGGGGCCCCTACAATGGAGACAGCGCAGGTAAACAGACATCAAGTAGGTAGGAGGCAGACAAGCGGAGCTTCCCCTTTTGGGTGGAGCGCCGCATTAATTCTACATCCCAGATATCCCCCCAGCACTCAGACCCATCTACACCCCAGATATCCCCCCAACACTTTGACCCCTCTACACCCCAGATATCCCCCCAGCACTCTGACCCCTCTACACCCAATATCCCCCCAGCACTCGGACCCCTCTACACCCCAGATATCCCCCCAGCACTCTGACCCCTCTACACCCCAGATATCCCCCAGCACTCTGACCCCTCTACACCCCAGATACCCCCCCAACACTTTGACCCCTCTACACCCCAGATATCCCCCCAGCACTCTGACCCCTCTACACCCCAGATATCCCCCCAGCACTCTGACCCCTCTACACCCCAGATATCCCCCCAGCACTCTGACCCCTCTACACCCCAGATATCCCCCCAGCACTCGGACCCCTCTACACCCAATATCCCCCAGCACTCTGACCCCTCTACACCCCAGATATCCCCCCAGCACTCTGACCCCTCTACACCCCAGATATCCCCCCAGCAATCTGACCCCTCTACACCCCAGATATCCCCCCAGCACTCTGACCCCTCTACACCCCAGATATCCCCCCAGCACTCTGACCCCTCTACACCCCAGATATCCCCCCAGCACTCTGACCCCTCTACACCCCAGATATCCCCCAGCACTCTGACCCCTCTACACCCAGACACCCCCCAGGACTCTGACTCCTCTACACCCCAGATATCACCCAGCACTCTGACCCCTCTACACCCCAGATATCCCCCCAGCACTCTGACCCCTCTACACCCCAGCAGGGGCGGACTGACAACTCATGGGGCCCCCGGGCAATAGGAGATCCTGGGGCCCCCTGTCCCCACTCATGTGTTCCCACCCACACTCAAGCCACACCCACACAAATCCCCACCTACATTTTGCACTGCCCACACTACATGCGTTCGTCACAGAATTACATTAAAGAAAGTGCAACAACGGTACCTTTCCAAAATTAAAGTGATTGTAAAGGCTTGTTTTTTGTTTTTTTTTAAATAACAAACATATCATACTTACCTTCACTGTGCAGCTCGTTTCGCACAGAGTGGCCCCCGAACCTCGACATCTGGGGGTGGCTCTCGCGGCTCCTCCCCACATCAGATAAGTCCTAGGAAAAGCGCTCTCCCGGGGGAGGGGGGTTACCTTGCAGGTGGGCTCCCGTGTCCAGCATTTGCGTCTATAGACACATGTTTACATACATGTGCTCATCCTACATAAAGCTTTTCATATAGAGCATGTGCGGGGATCATGGGGGTGCTTTATATTTTTTTTTTAATTATTTTTATTAACTTTATATAATTTTCACTGATCACCAATGTAAGGAACATTCTTCCCACTGACCACCAATGTAAGGAGCATTCTTCTCACTGATCACCAATGTAAGGGACATTCTTCTCACTGATCACCAATGTAAGGAACATTCTTCTCACTGATCACCAATGTAAGGAACATTCTTCTCACTGATCACCAATGTAAGGAACATTCTTCTCACTGATCACCAATGTAAGGAACATTCTTCTCACTGACCACCAATGTAAGGAACATTCTTCCCACTGACCACCAATGTAAGGGACATTCTTCTCACTGATCACCAATGTAAGGAACATTCTTCCCACTGACCACCAATGTAAGGAGTATTCTTCTCACTGATCACCAATGTAAGGAACATTCTTCTCACTGATCACCAATGTAAGGAACATTCTTCTCACTGATCACCAATGTAAGGAACATTCTTCTCACTGATCACCAATGTAAGGAACATTCTTCTCACTGATCACCAATGTAAGGAACATTCTTCTCACTGATCACCAATGTAAGGGACATTCTTCTCACTGATCACCAATGTAAGGAACATTCTTCTCACTGATCATCAATGTAAGGAACATTCTTCCCACTGATCACCAATGTAAGGAACATTCTTCTCACTGACCACCAATGTAAGGAACATTCTTCTCACTGACCACCAATGTAAGGAACATTCTTCTCACTGACCACCAATGTAAGGAACATTCTTCCCACTGACCACCAATGTAAGGAACATTCTTCCCACTGACCACCAATGTAAGGAACATTCTTCTCACTGACCACCAATGTAAGGAACATTCTTCTCACTGACCACCAATGTAAGGAACATTCTTCTCACTGACCACCAATGTAAGAAACATTCTTATCACTGACCATCAATGAAAGGAACATTCTTCTCACTGACCACCAATGTAAGGAACATTCTTCTCACTGACCACCAATGTAAGGAACATTCTTCCCACTGACCACCAATGTAAGGAACATTCTTCTCACTTACCACCAATGTAAGGAACATTCTTCCCAATTTTTCTTTATTAAAAGTCTTGCAATCAATAAGCATAAAATCACTATATATAATATACACATATTTACATAAATGAAAATAAATATAGCAAATCTGCTCTCAAACAAAAAATGACTTTACAGCAAAAACAAAACTCATCATGAACATGTCATTATTGGGGATAATCTCACTACAACTCACACCAATACACCAGACATCTAAACTGTGAGGTCAAGAAACAAACCCGTACCCATTATGCATGCAGCCCTTCTTCAAAAAGAAGCTACTAACCAACAAAAGCTAAGGGAGTGAAACAAAAAAAAAAAAAAAAAAAAAAAAAAAAAAGGAAGAGCACCTCACCCAGAGATGGGCAGTTCACCAAAGGCAGGTCTGATATTCCTCCACGCCCTTTTCCAGACCGCCCGAGGCTCCCTGCCCCTCTCAAGACCCCGAATTTTCCCAACCTCACCAGGAATATCGTGCACCACCACCTCAACAGAGAGGACTTTTTTCCGCAGGGTAATCTGGCACCGTGCATTCCATGTGAAGTAACGAACAACTATACTAACTAAAAACAGTGTATCCAAATCAAAATCCCAGCAAGTCGGGAATGCCCCGTACACCCACTCCGCATAACTCATGCGATAGAAAAAGGGGATGCCTAGAGCCCTCCCCACCCTTTTATACACCTCTATGTTAAAGGGACACTGCAGCAAAAAGTGGTCCATAGACTCCACTTTACCAACACACTCCGCTCTAGGACAATCCCGATCATCCACAGGGCGATGCTTCAAGTTCCCTCTGACATAGAGCCTTCCATGGAAAACGAGCCAGGCTTGATCCCTAAACTTCGAGAGGATTCTTTCTAAATTGATTAAACGCAACCCCTCCCTCATTACAGAGCCTGGGCAATCCCTTAAGGCCAGTGACACACTGAAAGCAGAGCTCAAAATCCTCTTCTCCAGAAGCTTCCTGGGGAGGGACTTGATATCCTCCACTGTCACCTGCCACTGCGGAAGTATTTTCAGACACGGGGCAACATAAGCCGGGAGCTTGCCATGTCGGACTCTCAGACTTTTCACTGGCCCGCCATCTTCCCAGCATCGCAGAAAAGGCCTAAAACAAGATTGAAAAATGCCCACCCATCCCGGCGGGTTCTCTGCTAGCATGTTACCAAGATTGTACTTTAAAAGGAGCAGAGAAAAGAAAACTATTAGGTTGACCATTCCTAGGCCACCCTCCCGCCTAGACAGGTAAGTTACATTGCGTTTGATCAGGTTCAGCCTACTTCCCCATAACAGTTGGAAAAAACAGCTGTACACCCTTGCATAGAGAGATGCTGGCAAGATACAGACGAAGCTGACATATAAAAAGATTGGGACCAGGTACATTTTGATCAAGTCGACCCTCTCCCTCAAGGAAAGCTTCCATTTCTTCCAGCTTGCTACTTTGGCATTGGCACACACCAACCTGCTTTCCCAATTTCGATGACCATAGTCACCAGGACCAAATTTGATGCCCAACACTTTAATTTCCTGCTGGGCTCTGAGAAGGCATCCGGAAGTTCGAAACTTTCACCCTCCTCACCCATCCAGAAAACTTCACTCTTTTCATGGTTGACTTTAGAACCAGAAGCCTCCGTGTACTGCTCTATCATAGAGACCACCTCCTGAGCCTCCTCTGTCCCAGAGACAATAACAGACACATCATCGGCATAGGCCACGACCTTCAGAGGCGGCACACCAGCAATGCCCAAAGGCACCCCGCACAAAGATCCACTCTCTAGCCTTCTTATGAAGGGGTTGATTGCGAATACATATAACAGGGGGCTCAGAGGACATCCCTGGCGCACACCAGAGCCAACCTCAAAAGGCCTTCCAACCCAACCATTAACCAGTGGGAAGCTCTCAGCCCCTCTATATGTCTTCAGCCAATCTATAAACTTCCCCTGCAGGCCGTATCTACCAAGTAGCAAATACAGGTATTCGTGATTGACTCTATAAAAAGCCTTCGCCTGATCCAATGCATGCAAGTACTTTCTCCATCCAGCAGCCCTGCATCGTTCCAAAGCCTCCCGGACAGCTAAAACCGCTGAAAAGGTACTTCTACCTTGGACCGAGCAGTGCTGATGACTGGACAACAAATCGCCTGCTACTGACGACAAGCGCCAAAAAAGAATCTTCGCCAGGATCTTTCTATCAACATTGAGAAGACTGATGGGGAGCCAGTTCTCAATCATTGAGGGGTCTTTACCTTTTGACAGAAGAATCACAGCGGATTGCCTCATGGAGGGAGGGAGCAAACCCTCTTCTAGACAGCTGTTATAAACCTCTGCTAAAAAGGGAGCCAGAATGGACTTAAAACACTTGTAGAATTCAGCGGTCAACCCATCTGGCCCAGGCGATTTTTTGGTAGCCAGCTTCTCTATAGCATGAACTACCTCATCCACTGAAATTGGTTCTGTCAAATCCATCAAAGGCAACGTACCATTTCCCAATCCTGGAGTAGAATCCAGAAAGCTTTCCATCCTGTCCCGACAAAGGTCCTTTCTTACCAGAAGGTCTGCGTAATATGACCTGAAGATCTCCAGGATCCCTGATCTGGACTTCACCAGGGAACCCGTACTATCCCTCAGGCCTATGACCGTCTTAACTGCTATGCCTTGCTTACAGTTCTGGTAAGGATCAGGCGAGTGATATTTTCCATAATCCCTCTCCAGAACCAAGGAGGCATGCCGGTCGTATTGACACTTCCTAAGAAGAAACTTCACCTCAGAGATCTCCCCTGGATCTCCTCTATACGAAACAAGACGATCAAGCTTCCTCCGCAAATGCTGGTAGGCAATGTACATACCAAGCTGCTTCTTCTTACTTATGGCCTTGAAAAGTCCAATTGTCCTTTGTTTCACAAGCTCCCACCACTCTGACTTACTGCTGCAAAAGTCCAGAATAGAAACCTGTGCCTGAAAAAAATCCTCAAAGGATTGTCTTACCTCTACATCTTCCAGGAGAGCCGAATTCAGTTTCCAGGTACCCCTTCCCCTGGGTGGAGTGTCCGAGGCATTCAGAGTCACAGACAGCATACAGTGGTCAGAGAACTCCACCACCCTCAACTCAGGAGCCGAGAAAGCAGAGTTCTCCTTTAAAAAAAAACCTATCTATCCTACTCTGACTATTCCCTCTCTGAAATGTGAATCCCGTGCTGCCAGGGCAGTGCTTAATATGCGCATCTACCAGGCCTGCTTGTCTCACCATATCTCTAAGAAAAACGCTATCATAACCCAGCCTGTCTATGGAGCCTCTCCTGTCTTCAGGCCTAATTATGGTGTTAAAATCATCTCCAAAGACAACCTGCTGAGACGTAAAAAGGAAGGGCTTGATCTCTGTGAGGAGGCATTTCCTGCCCCATTTTGACTGCGGTCCATAGATATTGATTAGGCACAGGTCCTGCCCCCTAACAGAGACGTCTAAGACCATGCATCTCCCCATTTCTACCTCAATTACCCGCTGGCACGTTACCATATCGGTTTTTAAAAGGACCGCAACTCCGCTGCAGGGCTCAGCCGCAAGAGACCAAAAGGAGGGACCGCATCTCCACTCCCTTTTTGCTAGATGGACATCGGCCAAAGTATTGAGCCAGGTCTCTTGCAAAAATAAAATCTCGGCATCAAACTCGCTGAGCAAAAATAAGGCAATATCACGAGCTCTTGCAGATTTAATGCTGGCGACATTAATGGTCGCCACCTTTATCGGAGTGGGAACTGCCATCAGGATGATTGGGGTAGTCGTTTCTTAACCTTTGCCACACTCTCATCACCAGAAACAGCTCTCTTCAGACTACGTGACTCCCCCTCATCCATGGATGATAAAGAGAAAGATATATCAGACATATCATCACCTGACAAAACTGAAAAACTATTACCAAGAGGAACCCCTCCTGGGTCCGACCCTGACGAAGAAATTACCACTTTACTTGTCTTCCTCTTCTTCTTTTTCTTCCTCCTAAACTTCTCCCACCCCTCATCATCCGAATCCCCCTCAACAGAGGGTGAGACATGGGATATGGACACCCTTCTATCAGCCCCACCCCCACCCAGCACCCCCACATTCCCCTGACCACATTTGTGCTGCTGAGGGACAGGGACTGGAGGCCGAGAGGGAAGATCCGCCAAACCTGCCCCCCCAGCAGCTTCTGCCAGTCTGGAGGATCTACGTACAATAGGATTAGGGACCACCACATGGGGGACAGATTCAGGGACCACATTACTAGGTGAAACAGAATCCGAAACAACAGATGTAACAGACATAAGAGGGACAGACTCAGGGACCACATTACAGGGGGAAACAGAATCTGAAACAACAGATGTAACAGAAACAGGAGGGGCAATAGTTTTAGCGGCCTCATCCTCCTTATCAAGTCTCTGCAACTCAGCCTCCAATCCTGGCAAGTTATGTAATGCCTCCGGGCACTGGCTATAAGGATGACCGAGCTTTTGGCACAAATTGCACCGAATTTCAGTACAATCCTTAGCCAAATGGTCCAGATCCTGGCATAGTGAGCATTTCTTACGGGTACAAGTAGATGCAAAATGGCCTTTGTCTCCACATTTATTACAGACCTTAGGCTGACCCTGGTAAAAAATGGTCAGCCTATCCCTCCCCAGAAAAGCTGAACAGGGAAGGTGTTGAACTACATTGCCCAGCACCCCCAATTTTAGTGACACTGTCCAGGCCCCTGTCCATATTCCATGCTCATCAAGGACCTTCCGCAGTGGAGCGAGGACCTCACCATATCGGCGTAGCCATACTATCAAATCAGCCTCTGGTATGGATTCGTTGCGCACCAAGATCGTCACCAACTTTATCAGAGGCTGCCTGGAAATCACCTTTGGCACCAAACCACTCCACTGCGGAAGGCCCTTGCACCTCCTATATCGCTCCCAAAATAAATCCAGACCCTCAGGCTTTACAAAGGACAAATCAAATTCATAACTCCCCACTGGGCAAATCAAAGCAAATATATCCAATGCTTTAAACCCCATTTCTAAAACCAACTCAGCCACCCTCCCCCTTACTGGTGGGGTCCCCTCCCCCTCCCACTTCAACTGAACCACATTCCTCCTCCTGTACCCACCAACCATCCCACCACCAAGCCTCCCCAAATTGTGACCACTAATATTTACAAAATTCCCTCCACCCTCCTTGGTGCGACTCCCCAGAATAGACACATAACTGCCCACATTTCTCCTAGCAGAAGAAACATTTGTGTGTTTTGAACCGTCTGACACATTTCTAGCAGATATCGATTGTACAGATTTGGTCTGAACAATCGATGAGTCTTTCCTCTGCTGAGCAGGGAGAGCAATGTCATTTTTATTTTTCCCAGCAGTATTAACCCCTTCACCACCACCCACCACATTCATTGTTTTATCATTACTGTCATTCTTAATACTTGCTGGTATATTCACAGTTCCTGTAGTCTTCCCAACAGTGTCAGTTCCCACTGCTGTGCTGGTGGAATCTTCAGCTGGCCTGTTCTCTTCCATCAGGACAGGACTTTCAGCAGCCTGGTCTGACACATCCATGGTTTCCACTGCACATGGTGCAATGTGCTGATCCCCTCCCCCATCAGCATCAATCAGCTCTGCTGGAACACAGGGAGGCTCAGGTGAGGCAATCTCTTTGCAGGTGTCAGCCATACTGTGTGAAACACATGGAGAAAACTTGGTAGAGGAACTACTGGTCTCAGCAAATGCAGGAGTAGAAACATCCATGTTCAGGGTATTTGGTGCAGGTCCACCTTCATTCCCTGGTTTATTTTTCTTCTCATCCTCAGGGATTTCTGATGGATCATCAGAAATGGCAAACTTGTCTGCTCTCAGGGGTGACTCCATCTGCTGGATGAAGATCAGGGTGCCATGCTCACTCTCAACCCCCTGGCTGGTTGCCGCTGGCGATTCCAAGGCCTTACATGGGGGGAGAGGTCATCCATAACCTGAGGCTGCTGATCCATGCAACTTACTGACGACTGGCTGGCAAATCTCTTCTCATTGTCAAATTTTTCTTTAAAAGCTCCACTTCTGGCTTTTAACTTCTCCAACAATAAAGTTTGCTGCTTTACCTTTTCCTCCAATTCCTGTAAGGCCTCTTTCACACTGACGATCCGTATGTCCGTTTTTCATCCTTCCGTTTTCGGATGAAAAACGGACATACATTCATCCCTATGGAGCGTTGGATGTCAGCAGTGACATGTCCGCTGACATCCGACCCCGCTCCGATCCGAAAAGTGTAACGGAGGAAAAACCTACTTTTCCATCCGTTTTCGGATCGGATCGGGTGACGACGGACACTACGGTCCGTCGTCATCCGATCCCCCCATAGGGGAGAGCGGCGCTCTGACAGGTCCGCCGCTGCACAGCGTACAGCAATGCACCTGTCATCTTCCTGCTCAGCGGGGATCGGCGGAGCGATCCCCGCTGAGCCAGCGGATGTTCACAGGGCGGATCATCACTGATCCACCCCGTGAGAAAGAGGCCTAACTCAGGCTTCATGGCTGTGCGATTTCTACTCCATGCCTGGAAGTATTTGGCTCTAAAGTTTTTATGTTCAGCTTTCAAAACTTGAAGTTTCTCTTCAGCCCTTCCAATTTCCCTAAAACGATCAACAATCTTCTGTCTGAAGATACTCGCATCCATACCTGTGCCTGGACCCACAGTCAGATCCTCCACCTCCTCCTCACTAGGCCCCGTGTCATCAGGGGGATCCCTCCCTGGGCCTCCCCCAGGATCAGGCATTTTTCCTGGGCCAAACTAGCAGGCAAGGCCCAGGCTTGAAAAAAGGCTGGTTCTCACAGAGAGCTCCTTGGGTGTGTCCTCCTCCTCCTTCCCACTGACCACCAATGTAAGGAGCATTCTTCTCACTGATCACCAATGTAAGGAACATTCTTCTCATTGACCACCAATGTAAGGAACATTCTTCTCACTGACCTCCAATGTAAGGAACATTCTTCTCACTGATCACCAATGTAAGGGACATTCTTCTCACTGATCACCAATGTGAGGGACATTCTTCTCACTGATCACCAATGTAAGGAGCATTCTTCTCACTGATCACCAATGTAAGGAACATTCTTCTCACTGATCACCAATGTAAGGGACATTCTTCTCACTGATCACCAATGTAAGGAACATTCTTCCCACTGATCACCAATGTAAGGAACATTCTTCTCACTGATCACCAATGTAAGGAACATTCTTCTCACTGATCACCAATGTAAGGGACATTCTTCTCACTGATCACCAATGTGAGGGACATTCTTCTCACTGATCACCAATGTAAGGAGCATTCTTCTCACTGATCACCAATGTAAGGAACATTCTTCTCACTGATCACCAATGTAAGGAACATTCTTCTCACTGATCACCAATGTAAGGGACATTCTTCTCACTGATCACCAATGTAAGGAGCATTCTTCTCACTGATCACCAATGTAAGGGACATTCTTCTCACTGATCACCAATGTAAGGAACATTCTTCTCACTGATCACCAATGTAAGGGATATTCTTCCCACTGATCACCATTGTAAGGAACATTCTTCCCACTGATCACCAATGTAAGGAACATTCTTCCCACTGATCACCAATGTAAGGAACATTCTTCCCACTGACCCCCAATGTAAGGAACATTCTTCTCACTGATCACCAATGTAAGGAACATTCTTCTCACTGATCACCAATGTAAGGAACATTCTTCCCACTGACCACCAATGTAAGGAACATTCTTCTCACTGATCACCAATGTAAGGAACATTCTTCCCACTGATCACCAATGTAAGGAACATTCTTCTCACTTACCACCAATGTAAGGAACATTCTTCCCACTGATCACCAATGTAAGGAACATTCTTCTCACTTACCACCAATGTAAGGAACATTCTTCTCACTGATCACCAATGTAAGGAACATTCTTCTCACTGACCACCAATGTAAGGAACATTCTTCTCACTGATCACCAATGTAAGGAACATTCTTCTCACTGATCACCAATGTAAGGAACATTCTTCTCACTGATCACCAATGTAAGGATTATTCTTCTCACTGATCACCAATGTAAGGAACATTCTTCTCACTGATCACCAATGTAAGGGACATTCTTCCCACTGATCACCAATGTAAGGAACATTCTTCCCACTGATCACCAATGTAAGGGACATTCTTCTCACTGATCACCAATGTAAGGAACATTCTTCTCACTGACCACCAATGTAAGGAACATTCTTCTCACTGATCACCAATGTAAGGAACATTCTTCTCACTGATCACCAATGTAAGGAACATTCTTCTCACTGATCACCAATGTAAGGAACATTCTTCTCACTGATCACCAATGTAAGGAACATTCTTCTCACTGATCACCAATGTAAGGGACATTCTTCTCACTGACCTCCAATGTAAGGGACATTCTTCCCACTGACCTCCAATGTAAGGAACATTCTTCTCACTGACCACCAATGTAAGGAACATTCTTCTCACTGATCACCAATGTAAGGAACATTCTTCTCACTGATCACCAATGTAAGAAACATTCTTCCCACTGACCACCAATGTAAGGGGCATTCTTCCCACTATTTATTTAATCTATATTGTGCACTATATTTGGCTGCTTCTGCTTGGCCCACACGCACAATCACAATCACGCACATGATGATGAAGTCATCATCATGTGCGATTGTGCGTGTTTGCCAGGCCTAAGCAGAAGCAAACAGCCAATCAAATATAGTGCTTAATATGGATTCAATAAATATGCATAGCCATAGATATCATAAATGACTACAGGAAATGACCAGACTGAGAATGCAACTACAGGAAATAACCAGAGACTGCAAATGCGACTACAGGAGATAACCAGAGACTGCGAATGCGACTACAGGAGATGACCAGAGACTGGGGATGCGACTACAGGAAATAACCAGACTGCGAATGTGACTACAGGAGACAACCAGAGACTGGGGATGCGACTACTGGAGATAACCAGAGACTGTGAATGCGACTACAGGAAATAACCAGACTGCGAATGTGACTACAGGAAATAACCAGAGACTGCGAATGCGACTACAGGAGACAACCAGAGACTGGGGATGCGACTACTGGAGATGACCAGAGACTGTGAATGCGACTACAGGAAATAACCAGAGACTGCGAATGCGACTACAGGAAATAACCAGACTGCGAATGCGACTAGAGGAAATAACCAGACTGCGAATGTGACTACAGGAGATGACCAGAGACTGGGGATGCGACTACAGGAGATAACCAGAGACTGCGAATGCGACTACAGGAGATAACCAGAGACTGCAAATGCGACTACAGGAGATGACCAGAGACTGGGGATGCGACTACAGGAGATAACCAGACTGCGAATGCGACTACAGGAAATAACCAGAGACTGGGGATGCGACTATAGGAGATAACCAGAGACTGCGAATGCGACTACAGGAGATGACCAGAGACTGGGGATGCGACTACAGGAAATAACCAGAGACTGCGAATGCGACTACAGGAAATAACCAGACTGCGAATGTGACTACAGGAAATAACCAGACTGCGAATGCGACTATAGGAGATGACCAGAGACTGGGGATGCGACTACAGGAGATAACCAGACTGCAAATGCGACTACAGGAGACAACCAGACTGCAAATGCGACTACAGGAGATAACCAGACTGTGAATGCGACTACAGGAGATAACCAGAGACTGCGAATGCGACTACAGGAGATAACCAGACTGCGAATGTGACTACAGGAAATAACCAGAGACTGCGAATGCGACTACAGGAGATAACCAGATTGAGAATGCGACTACAGGAAATAACCAGAGACTGGGGATGCGACTATAGGAAAAAAACAGACTGCGAATGCGACTATATGGGATAACCAGACTGCGAATGCGACTACAGGAGATGACCAGAGACTGGGGATGTGAATACAGGAAATAACCAGACTGCGAATGCGACTATAGGAGATGACCAGACTGCGAATGCAACTACAGGAAATAACCAGAGACTGCGAATGCGACTACAGGAAATAACCAGACTGTGAATGCGACTACAGGAAATAACCAGACTGCGAATGTGACTACAGGAAATAACCAGAGACTGCGAATGCGACTACAGGAAATAACCAGACTGTGAATGCGACTACAGGAGATAACCAGATTGCGAATGCGACTACAGGAAATAACCAGAGACTGCGAATGCGACTACAGAAGATAACCAGATTGCGAATGCGACTACAGGAAATAACCAGAGACTGTGAATGCAACTACAGGAGATGACCAGAGACTGCGAATGCGACTATAGGAGATAACCAGACTGCAAATGCAACTACAGGAAATAACCAGAGACTGCGAATGTGACTACAGGAGATAACCAGAGACTGCGAATGTGACTACAGGAGATAACCAGAGACTGTGAATGCAACTACAGGAAATGACCAGACTGCGAATGCGACTACAGAAAATGACCAGACTGCGAATGCAACTACAGGAGATAACCAGAGACTGCGAATGCGACTACAGGAAATGACCAGACTGCGAATGCGACTACATGAAATAACCAGAGACTGGGGATGCGACTACAGGAAATGACCAGACTGCGAATGCGACTACAGGAAATGACCAGACTGCGAATGCGACTACAGGAAATAACCAGAGACTGGGGATGCGACTACAGGAAATGACCAGACTGCGAATGCGACTACAGGAAATAACCAGAGACTGGGGATGCGACTACAGGAAATGACCAGACTGAGAATGCGACTACAGGAGATAACCAGAGACTGGGGATGTGACTACAGGAGATAACCAGGTAGCCAGTTTTAAAATTTAAACTTTCAGCAATGCACAGCTATACAGGGGGGTAAACAACATTTCCAGGGATGGTTTAGGGAAAAAAAGGGGTCTACAGGCCGTGTATATACGGTGGGCAGAAGGACCTACCTGACCAGTCGGGCTCACCTCCCGCTCTCAAAGGTCCAGGGGCGGAGCTTTCGTTGATAGGGGGTGGAGCTTTCGTCGGTAGGGGGCGGAGCTTTCATCGGTAGGGGAGGTGATCTTTGTGGTTCAGAGCGGAGCTCTCAGAAGTGCAGGAGAGACGCTCTAATTAGGAACAGACTCAGACTACATGAGGAGGGGTGGGGCAGGGCAGGGTCAGAGCGTCAGTGGAGCACCCTGCCCCGCCCCTCCCTGCTGACAGAGCCTCTCTCTCTCTCTCTCCCGTAGCCGAGGTCTGCTCGGGCAGCGGGCTGGCCGCGGCGCCGGGAGCTGTTATAATCCGGGAGGACGGGTTTTCGTGCGGTGCGGCGGGTGGCTTTTTTCCGCTGCTGACTGAGCCGCTCATGGGGCCCCTCCTGACGTCGGGCCCTCGGTCGGCGACCGAGTGACCGAATGGTCAGTCCGCCCCTGCACCCCAGATATCCCCCCAGTACTCTGACCCCTCTACACCCCCGATATCCCCCCAGCACTTTGACCCCTCTACACCCCAGATATCACCCCAGCACTCTGACCCATCTTCACCCCAGATATCCCCCCAGCACTCTGACCCCTCTACACCCCAGATATCACCCAGCACTCTGACCCCTCTACACCCCAGATATCCCCCCAGCACTGTTACCATATAACAAAAGATACCACTTGTATTGTGACCCCACTACATCCCTGATACCCCCTACACTGTGACCTCTCTACATCCCTGATACCTCTAGCACTGTAGTCACCCTCAGCATTGTTTTTCCACATATACCCTTGATATCCCCTAGCACCATTATTCCATCCATGTAGTACCCCCTTTTCCAGTGGAGATACAGTGCATGTAAACTTTTGGCTATGTGCTCACCTCCAGCACTGCACTCACCTATACCAATCAAGCAGGCAGAAAGAGGGGCGGAGGAGGGAGCATCCCTCCGGGCATTCCAAGCCCTTCGGTGCAAACAGTGCTGGACAGCTGGGCTCACCATGACACCATCCATAATGCTACTTCCGCAGGTGGGTTCTCAGTGCTGCCGACTCAGCAGCTCCCTCTCCAGCTCCTACCCTGCAGCCTTTGAATCCTGAGCAAGTGCAGGGGCCCCCCATGCAACTGGGGCCCCTGGGCAATTAAGACAGCCCCGATAGCAGGTCAGATACACCTGTCATTGAATTCTAAGTGATCTCAGATGCATCTCAAACTGAGGCCATTGACATAAGCCCAAAGACCATTAATATAGGTGCCTTTACAGTTTGTTGGCCCCGTGGTACTCACACTGAGTTGGTATTGTCTGGAGAATTTCCAATTCGGACCTCTGCACCCATCAGCCGTTCCATACCAGCATCCGACCGGCCAGTGAGTACAACGGTATTTACTTTGTATTTCCGTTTCATGTCTAGCCTCCACCAGGGCGACTGGTCCTTATTTGTGTGGGTACAGAAGCCATTATACCAGTTTGTATCTTTCACACTATCAATGGCCTTGTCAGCGTAACCTATAGGTGAAGCGTCATGATAATCGGAGCTCTGTGAGGCTATCCCAGTTCTGGCGATATTAAAGGCTGAAAAAGAAAAACAGGAGACACTTAATAATTTTAAATTTTGGGGTCCGTTGGCTGAATGAATGTGATAAATATCTGTACAGCTCCGCAAAACTTATATTCTGTGTAATATATCTATCTCCTATGTTAGCAAGCGCCATCTAGTGGCTGTAATGTATTTTTTTTTCTAAATGTCTCAAACAGGAACAAAATGCATTATGGTCACTAGATGGCGCTTACAAACATAGAAGATAATTATACAGAATACGGCAAGATATGTTGGAGCTGTGCAGATATTTGTCACATTCGTTCAGCACACTTTTATACATTTAACCCATAATGTTTTTCCATTGTTCTAAAGCAGTGGCGGCTGGTGCTAAATATTTTAGGGGGGGTTGCAAACTAATGCCATCCACCCCCCGCCCGGGGAGACGGACGGGAAGGCTGGCGATCGGCGCCTATGGGAGAGATTTAGGCAGAATAAATGTTTTACTATCCAAAGTTAAAACAACAACAAGAGCAGAAGATTTAATAGATGGAAAGATGAAAAAAATTACTGAAGTTCCGCTTTAAAGTGATTGTTTTTTTTTTTTCTTTACAAACATGTCATACTTACACGCTCTGTGCAGTGGTTTTGCACAGAGTGGCCCCAATCCTTTTTTCGTGTACCCCCCCAGCGCTCTGGGCCCTTCCCCCTGGCACAGTGCCCCCATAGCAAGCCGCTTGCTGTGATGGCACTCGTGTGTGCTCGCTCCCGAGCCGACTCTCTGTGTCCATAAGCACATGCAGTAGAACCCCCCACTCAACAGACTACCAACTCTTTAGTACCCCTGTTCAGCAGATCCTCAGCTTATTAGTACTCAAGAAGTGTCTGGCGTCAATGAATCTACCTTGCATTAAACCCACCATGCCTCCTAACTCACTCTACATAGAAGGATGTCAGCTATCCCTATCTCTGGAGGTTCTCATTAGACCAAAGGGGGCTCGGGACTTCGCTACACATCTGCAGAGTTTATGCCTTTGATCTGCAGATGAATGAACAGAATGATAAAAAAGTAACAATATGTTACATATATACATTGTATTTTTCTGTAGCCTCTAAAGAAGTGTTTTATAAACACTGTCAGGCTGGGATTTTTTTTGACAGCTTAAAGCGGACCTTCAGACATTTTTTCATTTTTCCATCTATTAAATCTTCTGACTTTGTTGTTGTTTTAAGTTTGGATAGTAAAACGTTTATTTTCTGCCAGTAAATACCTTATACAGCCCACTTCCTGTTTCTTGTCTGGTCATTAGCCTAGGCTTATGACATCATACACAGCTCTCTCTCTCTCTTGTGAGAGTTTGCCAGGAAGGAGGGGGGGGTGAGTCATAAGAGGGCCAATAAGAGCTGCAGAGCTGGAGGTGTGCCATACCAGACCTGAAGGGACAAGTGCACCACAGTTATTTTTTATATTTATATTATTCCTTATTTACCTCCAGGATCAGGGCCACACCAAGCCAGACCCAAAGAGCCCAGGAAAAGAAAAGCAACCAGAGTCTTCATTCTGGAGGAGACATTAGGAAACACAAAGTCTGTTATCATTCTAAAACAGTAAAATAATACAGAAAGATATGCGTCTAGAATGAATTAATCAATAGGTTTATCGAACGATTATAATAAAAACAGTCATTAGAAAATAACTCCAGGAATGTCTTACTCCTCTTTCCCCAGTCAGTAAAGGCTTTATTCTAGGGACATTCAAACAGCTGAACTTTTTCCCATGGAACCCTCTGTTCAGCGGGAACTGAGCATCATATATACAGGTGGTATCTCTAATGCTTCTATACAGGGCCGTCTTTAATATTGATTGGACCCTGGGCAAACATTTTCTTGCCCCACCCCGCACAATTTTACTCTCCCATTACATAGGACCCCCTCCCCATACTACCCCCTTTATTAGACAGAACCCCCTCCCCTTACTACCCCATCATTACACAGGACCCCCTTACTACCCCCATCATTACACAGGACCCCCTCTCCATACTACCCCCATCATTAGACAGGACCCCTCCCCCTTATTACCCCCATCATTACACAGGACCTCCTCCCCCTTACTATCCCCATCATTAGACAGGACCCCCTCCCCCTTATTACCCCCATCATTTGACAGGCCCCCTGATTACTACCCCCATCATTACACAGGACCCCCTCCCTCATACTACCCCCATCATTACACAGGACCCCCTCCCTCATACTACCCCCATTATTACACAGGACCCCCTCCTCCTTGCTACCCCATCATTACACAGGATCTCCTTCCTCATACTACCCCCATCAGTACACAGGACCCCCTCACTACCCCCATCATTACACAGGATCTCCTCCCCCATACTACCCCTATCATTACACAGGATCTCCTCCCCCATACTACCCCATCATTACACAGGACCCCCCATACAACCCCCATTGTTTCACAGGACCCCCCATACTACCCCCAACATTACACAGGACCCTCTTCCCCATACTAACCCATTATTACAAAGAACCCCCTTCCACATACTACCCCCATCAATACACAGGACCCCCTCTCCTTCCTCCTCAGACCCTTGCATTGCCCCGCCCATAGTCTCACCTTAAGCGTGTCCCCATCATACCCACTGGTGCAGAAGTTCTTCAGCGAGCCGATGGTTTGCAGCTTGCAGGCTGCAGCGTGACGTCAGCACATCACAGGGAACTGCGCGCCCTTTGATTGGACCTGAATGCCAGCACGGAACAAACAGCTGACGGCTGTTTCTTTCTCCGGATACACGCGGAATTATACGGAGGCAACGACCATACAACAAGGGATCTTTCTCCCCGGTCGAATACAGCTACTGTCCAATGTGGAGCGGCGCTCTTGGCTACAGTCTTCCAGGGGTAGAGTAACACTATTGGTGGACGACGGACTCCTTACAGTTGGTGAGAGTATCCATATCCTACTCAGTATATGTATAGATTAGGGATGAGCTTCGAGTTCGAGTCATGTTCGACTCGAACATCGGCTGTTCGCAAGTTCGCCGAACAGCGAACAATTTGGGGTGTTCGCGGCAAATTCGAAAGCCGCAGAACACCCTTTAAAAGTCTATGGGAGAAATCTAAAGTGCTAATTTTAAAGTCTTATATGCAAGTTATTGTCATAAAAAGTGTTTGGGGACCTGGGTACATGGATCAATGCAAAAAAAAGCTTTAAAAACTGCCTTTTTTTCGGGAGCAGTTATTTTAATAATGCTTAAAGTGAAACAATAAAAGTGTAATATTCCTTTAAATTTCGTACATGGGGGTGTCTATAGTATGCCTGTAAAGGGGCGCATGTTTCCCGTGTTTCCCGTGTTTAGAAAAGTCTGACAGCAAAATGACATTTCAAAAGAAAAAAAGTCATTTAAAAGTACTCGCGGCTATATGAATTGTTGGTCCGACAATACACATAAAGGTTCATTGATAAAAATGGCATGGAATTCCCCACAGTGGAACCCCGAACCAAAATTTAAAAAAAAATGGCGTGGGGGTCCCCCTAAATTCCATACCAGGCCCCTCAGGTGTGGTATAGATATTAAGGGGAACCCCGCGCCAAAATAAAAAAAAGGCGTGGGGGGGGTCCTCCTCTGAATCCATACCAGACCCTTCAGGTCTAGGATGGAATTTAAGGGGAACCCTGCACCAAATTTTTTTTTTAAAAAAGGCGTGGGGTCCCCCCAAAAATTCATACCAGACCCTTATCCGAGCACGCAACCTGGCAGGCTGCAGGAAACGAGGGGAGGATGAGAGAGCGCCCCCCTCCTGAACCGTGCCAAGCAACATGCCCTCAAAATTGGGAGGGTGCTTTGGGATCCCCCCTAATGCACCTTGTCCCCATGTTGATGAGGACAAGAGCCTCATCCCCACAACCCTTGTCCAGTGGTTGTGGGGGTCTGCGGGCGGGGGGCTTATCGGAATCTGGAAGCCCCTTTAACAAGGGGACCCCAAATCCCTGCCCCCCTGTTTGAAATGGTAAGGGGGTACAAAAGTACACCTACCATTTCACAAAAAAAGTGTCAAAAATGTTAAAAATTACAATAGTTTTTGACAATTCCTTTTATTTAAATGCTTCTTCTTTCCATCTTCTTTCTTCTATTTTCTTTCTTCTATCTTCTATCTTCCTTCGGTTTCTTCCTCCATCCTCTTCTTCTTCTTCCTCTGATCCTCTGCTTCTTGCTCCGCTGTTCTCGTCTGGCATCTTCCTCCGCGGCGTCTTCTTCCCTTCTTCGAGCTCGGGCCGCTCCGCATCCATGATGGGAGGCTCCTGCTGTGTGACGCTTCTCGTCTTCTGACGGTTCTTAAATAACAGAGGGTGGGACCATCCGGTGACTCCGCCCCCCTCTGACATACAGGGACTTGACGGGGACTTCCCCGAGGCTTTCCCCATGATGTCAGAGGGGGCGGGATCACCAGTTACGTAATAGGTGACCCCGCCCCCTCTGATATCACGGGGAAAGCCACAGGGAAGTCCCCGTCAAGTCCCCGTGCATCAGAGGGGGCGGGATCACTGGGTGGCCCCGCCCTCCATTATTTAAGAACCGTCAGAAGACGAGAAGCGTCACACAGCATCCCATCATGGATGCGGAGCGGCCCGAGCACGAAGAAGGGAAGAAGACGCCGGACGAGAACACCGGAGCAAGAAGCAGAGGATCGAAGGAAGAAGAAGATGATGGAGGAAGAAACCGAAGGAAGATAGAAGATAGAAGAAAAAAGATAGAAGATAGAAGAAAGAAGAAACATTTAAATAAAGGAATTGTCAAAAACTGTCTCTTGTCATTTTTAACATTTTTGACACTTTTTTGGTGAAATGGTAGGGGGTCCCCTTGTTAAAGGGGGCTTCCAGATTCCGATAAGCCCCCCGCCTGCAGACCCCCACAACCACCGGGCAAGGGTTGTGGGGATGAGGCCCTTGTCCTCATCAACATGGGGACAAGGTGCTTTGGGGGGGACCCCAAAGCACCCTCCCAATGTTGAGGGCATGTGGCCTGGTATGGTTCAGGAGGGGGGGGGCGCTCTCTCATCCTCCCTCTTTTTCTGCAGCCTGCCAGGTTGCATGCTCGGATAAGGGTCTGGTATGGATTTTTGGGGGGACCCCACGTCATTTTTTAAAAAAAATTTGGCACAGGGTTCCTCTTAAAATCCATACTAGACCTGGATTTTGAGGGGGACCCCCACGCCTTTTTTTTTTTTTTATTTTGGCACGGGGTTCTCCTTAATATCCATACCAGACCTGAAGGGCATGGGAAAACCCATGCCGTTTTTATCAATGAACTTTTATGTGTATTGTCGGACCGACAATTCATATAGCCACGAGTAGTTTTAAATGACCTTATTTCCTTTGAAATGTCATTTTGCTGTCAGACTGTTCTAAACACTGGAAACATGCGCCCCTTTACAGGCATACTTTAGACACCCCCCAGGTACGAAATTTAAAGGAATATTACACTTTTATTGTTTCACTTAAAGCATTATTAAAATCACTGCTCCCGAAAAAAACGTCCGTTTTTAAAACTTTTTTTTTTTTGCATTGATCCATGTCCCCTGGGGCAGGACCCAGGTCCCCAAACACTTTTTATGACAATAACTTGCATATAAGCCTTTAAAATTAGCACTTTTTATTATTCATGTTCGAGTCCCATAGACTTTAACGGTGTTTGCGTGTTCGAATGAATTTTTTGCCTGTTCGCATGTTCTGGTGCGAACCGAACAGGGGGGTGTTCGGCTCATCCCTGGTATAGATGCATCCTAACTGAATAAAGCACTCCCCCTGCTGGTATCTGCATGAATATTCATCTGCTGCCTCTGCCTCTGCTTTTCTTATCTGGTGATAATGAACTTTTATAGCCATGCTGCTTATTTCACCTGCTGTATTGCCTGATCATCTTCATTTATACAAGATCAGTATACTCAGGTCATCTACCCTCTAAACCAGCATACCATGTATTTGGTTTGTGTTTGATGAACGTTACTATTGGGAGTCTATTTACTGGAATACTATGTTGACAAAGAACTTCTATATCCATTCCTGATTTTCAACTAGCCAAATTATTCTATCAATAGCGTATGTAAGTGGTGAATATATGGTGTGAGTGTGGTATGTGCAGCCGCGGCTCCCTATGTTTTTAACCATTTGACAACGTTGTCTTAGTTTTAAACAGTCTGTGTCAGCCATTTACCTTTGCCCTCATTTTTGTTTAATTTGCTGTGGAATTTTTTTGTACTAATAAAGCCAGTTTGTATTTACCTTAGTGTTCTGTCTTGGCCCTCTTAAGAGCACTTTTTTCTCTAATGCCCCGTACACACGGTCGGACATTGATCGGACATTCCGACAACAAAATCCATGGATTTTTTCCAACGGATGTTGGCTCAAACTTGTCTTGCATACACACGGTCACACAAAGTTGTCAGAAAATCCGATCGTTCTGAACGCGGTGATGTAAAACACGTACATCGGGACTATAAACGGGGCAGTAGCCAATAGCTTTCGTCTCTTAATTTATTCTGAGCATGCATGGCACTTTGTGCGTCGGATTTGTGTACGCACGAATCGAAAACAACGGATTTGGTTGTCGGAAAATTTTATAGCCTGCTCTCAAACTTTGCATGTTGGAAATTCCTATGGAAAATGTGTGATGGAGCCCACACACGGTAGGAATTTCCGACAACAAGGTCCTATCACACATTTTAGTCGGAAAATCCGACCGTGTGTATGGGGTATTAGTCTTTTTTGTGTGCAATTAGGGCAATCAGAACTGCATCCTACTAGGCTTAGTTGGATGAATGATATATACTCACTCGCTATTACCCTTTATACTTACTAGTACCTAATTCTGGCTGATCCAGGCAAACCCTTGTTAATTTTTGCAGCTTATTGGACATGGTGAACGAGTGGGGTTGGTGTGATTGTGCCCAGGACTGACAGATGCTCTCCCGGGGCAAAGTTTACCTTACCTAGCTGGCCAATCGCTGCACAGGCTGCAGACATAACACCCAACCAATCACCAGTGCCCCCAACATTCAGTTCCACCCTCATCTCCTGAATGTTTGCCAAATCACAACTTATCAACTATTTGCGGGCAGCGCATGCTCAAGGGGCAGCTCGGCTGTTTGGGTCCCACAACAATGACTGGGCCCAGGGCAGCTGCCCCTTTTGCCCCACATTAAAGATGGCCCTTCTTCTATATATGACAGCTTCCCACTGTTACTAAGGCAGCCTTAAATCCTCAGCGTTCCTAGCAATGACTGGCATCACCAAGAATCCCTGCCAACTAAGCAAAGGGGCGGGATAGCAGTGACATCAATGCCCAAATATAGCCATGACCAGATTGGGTCAATGATGTCACCACTATTCCCTCCCCTTCTCTCATATAGCTGATGACAGCTCAGGGAGCTGATAAGGAGTACCATTGGAATTGGTCACTTTTTTTTTTTTTTTTCAGTGGGCATCATGATTGACAATGGATTTAAAATGAGGGACTTTTTTTTTGCACATAAGTCTCACTTATGCTGCTGAAACCTTGGTGAAGAGGAGTGACAAAATTACTTTTGGTGGACTTCCATTTAAAATGAAATGTAATTTGTTGGCAAATGTAAACACGGTTTTCCTTTGTAAATGGCAGTACTACTGCAGCCTTTCCTGCACATCATAGAGATGCGCCCCTTCACAGACAATATTTGGACACCAGAGAAGCAAAATGATACCCCAGCTCCACTGCCAATATGATGATCTATGAACTGTGATCCGGTGCTCTAGCCAGGACGGACAGGCAATATATAATATATAAATTTAATTTGGGTACAGTGTTGCACGAAAAATGGCCTGGTCAGGAAGGGGGTGAAAGTGCCCAGTAGGCAAGTGGTTAAATGACAATTACAACATTGTACCCAAATTAATCTTATGTCATTTTTTTACACAAATAGAGCTTCTTTTGGTGGTAGTTAATAACCACTTTTTGCATTATAAAGGAAAAAAGATTAAACTCAAAGTTACAAATTTAATCCGACCATACTGGCATAAAAGGGAACACCCATACAAATTAATAAAAATATACAAATTTTATATAAAGATAAAGGAAAAAGATTGAATATTTTTTCTTAATTTCTGTTATAAAACTTTGCAAATTTTGGGGGAAAATGAAGAAATTAAATAAAGTAATATTTTTTTCACAATGTTGTAATTTTAACAAGTTATGTCTCACACACATCATAGGCAAACTATTGTTACACTCCAAAACACATTCTGCTGTTCCTCCTAAGTATGGGGATACTACATGTGTGAGACCTTTTCAAAACCTAGATGTGTAGAGACAGGGCCCAAAATCCAAAAAGTACCTTTGGAGGTGGGTTTTTGGAGGCCCTGGAGCACCAAGATAGTGGAAGCACCCACAAATGACCCCAAGGTATTTTCTAACTGGCATAGTGAGTGTTTTTAATACTTCATTTTTTGCCAATGCTTCAGAGTTTTTGAAAATGCAGAATGAAAATGAAAAATGAAAATGTAATTTTTACACTAAGTTGTCAATTAATAGGATGTTTCTAACACACAGCATAAGCATACTTAGAATTACACCCCAAAAAACACATTCTGCCAGTCTTTCCACGTGTGGCGAAACCACATGCGTGAGCCTTTTTCACAGCCTAACCACATAGTGAGACCCAAAATCCAAGGAGCACCTTTTACACTATGATTGCTTATACAGCCATGATGACTGTGTAAGCAATCATTTAGCTGAGATCCTTCAAAGGCTGCATTGCTGGTCAGTGAGTAGAGAAAGGGGGCACTGCTGCTTAGTGGGGGGGACAATAGGGGGCACTGGTGCTCAATCGATGAACAAGGAGTGGAAATGGCGATCAGTGGGGGGAGATGGGGGGATCTGGTGCTCAGTGGAAAGACAAGAGGAGCACTGGTGCTCTGTGGGGAGACAAGGGGGGAAACTGGTGCTCAGTGGGAGGAAAACGGGGCACTGGTGCTCAGTGGGGGAACAAGACAGGCACTAGTGCTTAGAGGGGGGACAAGGGGAGCAGTGGTGCTCCATGTTGGGACAAAGGATGGGCAGTGGTGCTCAGTTGGGAGGACAAAGAGAGCACTAGTGCTCAATGGGGGAACAAGGGGGGCAATGGTGCTCAGTGGGTGGAGACAAGTGGGGAGACAAGAGGAGCCCTAGTGCTCAGTTGGAATACAAGGGGGCACTGGTTCTCAGTGGGGGTACAACGAGAGCACTGGTGCTTAGTGAGGAGAGAAAGAGGGCACTGGTGCTCAGTGGGAAGTTAATGGGAGCAAAGGTGCTCAGTGGAGAGGGAAGGGAGCACTGGTGTTCAGTGAGGAGAGAAAGAGGGCACTGGTGCTCAGTGGGGAGTCAATGGGAGCAAAGGTGCTCAGTGGAGAGGGAAGGGAGCACTGGTGTTCGGTGAGGAGAGAAAGAGGGTACTGGTCCTCAGTGGGGAGACAAGGAGGCACTGTCGCTCAGTGGGGGGACAAAAGGGGGCACTGTTGCTCAGTGGGGGGGGACAAAAGGGGGCACTGTTGCTCAGTGGTGGGACAAGGGGAACTGGGGCTCAGTGGGGGAAATGGGGGGGTCCTGGTGCTTAGTGGGGGACAAGGGGGGCACTGGTGCTCAGTGGGGGGGTGGAGTGGTGGGGCACTGGTTCTCAATACCTGACTGCTTGAGATAGCATCTGGAATCCTGGAGATAAATTATCCCCTCTCTCACTGTTCTTGTCTGCCTTTCTTTCTCCAGAGCCAGCAGCAAACGAAGATTACCTCTACTCACTTATCTGCTGGGCTCTGACGGATGACATTATCTAATGCAGAGCCCAGCAGAGAAAGGCAGTGGTGGAAGTCTTCCTTTGTACCAGCTATTTGTTGACTTGTTGACTTGCTGTTTCTGCACTGACATAGCTCCCAACTGTCCCTGATTTGGAGGGTTTGTCCCTGCTTTGGAACAAAGTCCCTCTGTCCCTCTTTCCTCCTCATTTGTCCCTCATTTTGGTTTGATTTATATAGTTGTATATAAAATGCACCACTTATCTTATAAAAAAAGTGTTTTCCACTGCTAAATCTTTCATCCAATTTCTAAATTGCTGCATTTGAAAATTCAAAAAAACAGAATAAAGGAATAGTAGTGTTAAAAAAGCACCTGTGGGTTCAACCAATAATGTTTTTTTTCTACAATTCTCCTTTAAGGGGGCGTGGCAAGGGGGTGTGTCCTATTCCTACATACTTTTGCTAATAGATGTCCCTCATTCTCATCTCAGAAAGTTGGGACGTGTGCACTGGCATCCCTGGCATCTCTGCAGATGTGTCGGCCACAGGAATAGCGATACCACTGTCAATATTTCTGTCAGCAATGGCGTCCCTCATAATTTGGCACCCCCGGCACATGTCCCCCCTGACCCCCCCCCCCCCAAGTTTTGGCCCTGATCCTCCCTCTCTCTCCTTCACAGTTTGAAAATTATTCCTTATTCCTTTTTCATGCTGCATCACAGCATGTCCTTCATTCTTGCCTTGGGGAGAATGACGTAGTGCCCCCCACCAATGTCGATGTTTCTACAACACGCAAAAAAAATGCATCTCTTTTGCAGGCAAGCAATCGTGCACATGCCAAAATGCATGCTAGCATAGTGCCGTGTGTTTTGGTGCAGTGCAACTTAAAAAAAAAAAAGAAATATGCACTTTTGTGTGACTTTTACATTGAGGCTGGGTTCACACTGATGCGGTTGGGGGTCACAGCAGGGGGCCGGGTGCGTGGTGTCTGTTCACCGGTTCAGGTGAGCATCAGGTCCGAATTTTTGCCTGAATTCGCACCTGAAACAGAGCCAAAGAGGCACAGGACCCTTTTCCAATGCGGACCGCGGCCGCCCTGGAACTGTGTGAACCGGCTTCATTGAGAGCCGGTCACACTCTCCTGTTATGCGAATTGGATGCAGGAGAAAACCACATCCAATTTGCATCAGTGTGAACCCAGCCTTAAGGCAGCCCATTGAAATGAATAGGCTTCCCTAAAGAAGACACAAAAAATTGCACAAAAAACGCATGCGTATTGTAGAACTTACATAGATGTGAACGGATCCTAACTATTCCTTTATCTATCCTAATAGATTAAAAAATGATCAGTAGATACACTTTAATTTCCCTGATACCTTTGGGATGTCTTTGTGTCCCCTTGTGCTTTGCAACCTAAGCAGTTGCCCTCATCCCCCCCGCCAACAGGTATTTCTACATATGAAGTTCTTACCTGTACAGAGTCTTGAAGCTTCTGAAATTTTCATAGTCTCCCCTTTTTATTTATATGGGTGTTTGCTTTACATATTTCCTCCCACACCAAATTCCCTCCTCGAGCGTGGGGAACCTGATATGGATTATCCCTAAAAATCCAATGCCTAATCCTGGGGAGGGGCTGAATAAAGTCAGAAGACTGTGATTGAATTTTAGGATATACAAAGTTTATATTGTCAACCAGTTCAACAGAACTTTCAATATGTGATAATGATGTTATACATGTGCACACAATATATACAATGTTATACATGTGCACATACAGTGCCTTCAAAAAGTATTCATACCCCTTGACATTTTCCACATGTTGTCATGTTACAACCAAAAACGTAAATGTATTTTATTGGGATTTTATGTGATAGACCAACACAAAGTGACACATAATTGTGAAGTGGAAGGAAAATGATAAATAGTTTTTCAATTTTTTTTACAAATAAATATGTGAAAAGTGTGGGGGGGCATTTGTATAGCAAAGTCAATACTTTGTAGAACCGCCTTTCACTGCATTTACTCCTGCAAGTCTTTTTGGGGATGTCTCTACCACCTTTGCACATCTAGAGAGGGACATTTTTGCTCCATTCTTCTTAGTAAAATATCTCAAGCTCTGTCAGATTGGATGGAGAGCGTCTGTGAACAGCAATTTTCAAGTCTTGCCACAGATTCTCAATTGGATTTAGGTCTGGACTGTGACTGGGCCATTCTAACACATGAATATGCTTTGATCTAAACCATTCCATTGTAGCTCTGGCTGTATGTTTAGGGTCGTTGTCCTGCTGGAAGGTGAACCTCCACAGACTTTTGCAGACTCTAATGCCCCGTACACGCGGTCGGATTTTCCAACGGAAAATGTGTGATAGGACCTTGTTGTCGGAAATTCCGATTGTGTGTAGGCTCCATCACACATTTTCTATTGGATTTTCCAACACACAAAGTTTGAGAGCAGGCTATAAAATTTTCCGACAACAAAATCAGTTTTAGGAATTTCCGATCGTGTGTACACAAATCCGACGCACAAAGTGCCACGCATGCTCAGACTAAATAAAGAGATGAAAGCCATTGGCTACTGCCCCGTTTATAGTCCCGACGTACGTATTTTACGTCACCGCGTTCAGAATGATCGGATTTTCCGACAACTTTGTGTGACCGTGTGTATGCAAGACAAGTTTGAGCCAACATCCGTTGGAAAAAATCCTAGGATTTTGTTGTCGGAATGTCCGATCAATGTCCGACTGTGTGTACGGGGCATTACGGGTTTTCTTCTAAGATTGCCCTGTATTTGGCTCCATCCATCTTCCCATCAACTCTGACCAGCTTCCCAGTCCCTACTGAAGAAAAGCATACCCACAACATGATGCTGCCACCACCATGTTTCACGGTGGGAATGGTGTGCTCAGGGCAGGGCCGTAGATAATTTTTTGTTCTGGGGGGGGGGTTCAGCAGTAGTAAAAGTCTTTTTAAATAAAATAAATTGCGCCACAATTATAAAGACTGGAAAAAGGGAAACTGATATGTGTTGCCCCTAGTAAGCAATCACATCCTTAATTCTATTTTATTAGGTCCTTTAGAAAATCAATCCTGATTTAAGTTTTTTTTCTTCTTCCAGTTTCTATGAACGCTGCCCAGTAAGGTTGGCTATTGTCCAGTCTAATGCCGCGTACACACTATCGGACTTTCCGACAACAAAACCGTGGACTTTTGTCCGAAGGGTTTTGGCTCCAACTTGTCTTGCATACACACGGTCACACAAATGTTGGCCAACAATTCCAAACGTGGTGACGTTCAAGACGTACGACGAACCTATAAAAAAGGTAGTTCAACAGTCCTGCGCCACCCTTTGGGCTCCTTCTGCTAATCTAGTGTTTATCTCGTGTTAGTATAAGTTTGGTGAGAGATGATTTGCGCTTTTCAGCCTCGTGCTTTTCAGTTCGTTTCTGCTTTTCAGGTTGTGCTTGTGGGTTCGTATCTGTTCTTCAGTGCGTGCTTGTCAGGTCGTTTCTGATTTTCAGTGCGTTCTATTTATAGTTCGCTTCTGATTTTCAGTGCGTGCTTGTCAGGTTGTTTCTGATTTTCAGGTCATGCTGGTCAGGTCTTTTCTGATTTTCAGTGCGTTCTGTCAGTTCGTTCTGAGTAGCCATTCGTTTACTAGCCATGTGGCGTTCTCGTCGGAGAGATCATACTGTTGTTGGGCTTGGAGTTATTGCTTTGACCCAAGTCCAGTCCATGAACAGGGGGAGGAGGAGTTCTTGGACCAAGAATTGGTTACTTAATCGTGACCAATTCTGTCATATGCCTTTGCTGTGGGAGCTCCAAGAGAATAATCCTGATGATTTCAGGAACTATCTCCAGATGACGGACCTATTGGGTTTGCTGTCCCCTTATATTACGAAGCAGGACACCTGCATGCGGCAAGCCATCTCTCCCAAGCAAAGGCTCATTGCCACCTTGTGGTTCCTAGCGACAGGGAGAATTCTCCAGGACCTGAAGTTCATGACTGGGATCTCCCCCCAGGCTCTGGGAATCATTATTCCAGAGACCTGTTCTGTCATCATTCAGGTCCTGCAAAAGGACACATATAATATCAGTACTAAAAGAACTATTTTAAAAAAACTTAATGAAAATTGTATAAAAGCAATGTGGATAATAATGGATAATACAAATAAAAATGAGGCAGTGACATGAAAAAACACATTTAGAGCATAAGAGATACTGCAAGGACACATGACCTAAGCTAACAATTGGGGGTTGCACATGTAAAAATCTGAACAAAAAGTAATGTTTATGTGTAGTAAATTAATAAAAATGAAAATAAAAATAAAAATAAATAAAATAAAAATAAAAAATAAAAAAGAGTGGGATAATGGTTGTTAAATGGGATTGGATGAATTGACAGATGGGAGAGGGGAGCAGTCAAATTAGGCTGCTCACCTCTATTTCCTCATTCAAACCATCATGGGCAAGAGACCAAAGTGTATATCCAGTACGTTTCCCTCTGGCAGAGACATTTGAAACGCTCTGCCAGTGGGAATGTACCAGGAATGGACTCAATGATCCAGACCCTGAGGCCAGAGGAAGAGTGGTCATGATCATGAAGAAAATGTAAGGGAACACTGTGGGTGTCGTCTCCTGCTTCTACGAGATGACGGTGCTCCCCAAATCTTTTTCTCAGAGTACGTATAGTTCTTCCCACATAATAGAGCCCACAAGGACAAGTTAAGCAGTAAATTACAAATTCTGTGGAACAATTGAAGAAACTGCTAATCTGGTAAGTCTTGACCCTTGTGGGTAAACTCCTTTTGACCATGTGTGACATGGTTACATGTCAAACATAATTTTTTGTGACACTGGTACATCCCAACCAAAGGAATGAGACATGGGAATGCTGTCTTGGGACCTGATTTGGATTTGAGTTCGCTGGGTGCTATCAAGTTTTTAATATTCCTTGTTTTGCGATATGTGAATTTGGGTCTTGGTGTAATGATGGATTTGAGTTGCGGATCCTGAAGTAAGATGGGCCAATGTCTATTCAGGATGCGTTCCATGGTTTTGTATAGGGTATGGAACTGAGTCACAAATCTAACAGGTTGTATCGTGGACTGGTCCAAATCTGATACAGGTAGGGTGCTCAGACATAAAGGAATCAAAAGCTTTGTCAATCACTTTAAGTGGAAAGGCTTTGTCGAGAAATTTTTGTTTCAAAAGGGACCCTTCTGTAATGTAATCTGATTGTCTAGTGCAGTTTCTACGTAGATGGCAAAATTGGCTCTTAGGGATATTTGAGATCCATCTAGGATGGTGGCAGCTTTGGTGATGTAAAAAAGAATTGCCTGCCGTAGGTTTTGGGTAATTCTTAGCAAAAATTTTGCCATCCTGATGAAATAATGTTAGATCTAAGAATGCCAATTGAAGGGAATGATGCTCTGAGGTGAATGTAAGACCATGTTCGTTGTTATTACAGTGTGTCAAAAAGTCTAGGAATAGGGGCTCTGGGCCATCCTAAATGATGATAATATCGTCTATATACCTCCCATAGAATACTATATGGGCGGTATAGGGATTATTGAGCCAGATGTAGTTGGCCTCCCAGAACCCCATGGTTAAATTAGCATAACTGGGGGCAAAATTAGCCCCCATTGCTGTGCCTTTTAATTGGAGGTAGAATTCTCCATCTAACTCAAAGTAATTGTGGCTCAGGCAGAATTCTGTGGCCTCCAAAATAAACTCTGCCTGACCCGGATTTAATAGAGAGTCAGAAGAGAGGAAGTTGTCAATTGCTCTAAGACCTATATCATGTGGGATTGAAGTATAAAGAGAATTCACATCAAGGGAAACCCATGTGTAGTGTTCTAACAATTCTAAAAGGTGAGTACCATCGCGGATGTAAGAAGGAAATCTAATTGCAAGAGGTTGTAAAAATGGATCTATGTACTGGGAAAAGGGACTGGTGATGCTGACTATGGGTCGGCCTGAGGGGTTTATTGTGCTCTTATGTATTTTGGGGATGTGATAGAAATATGGAGTGGAGAAGTATGGTCTGTTGAAAAAAGCATATTCATATTTGGAAATGATATTGTTGTTTTTGGCTCTGTCTGTAAGTGTTTTGGCTTCTATAGTGAAGGTTGACAAAGGGTCACAGTGTAATTTTAGATATGTGTTATCATCTGACAATAGGCATCTGGCTTCTGCCAAATAATCATGACGATTTTGAATAACGATGCTTCTGCCTTTGTCTGGGGTTTTGAGAACTATATCTGAATTGTCTGTAAGATGTTTTAGAGCTGTTTTTTCCGAGGGGGTGAGATTGAAATGGTTGGAATGGCTTTCATGTGTTTGTTGACAAAGTTTTTGTAAATCAGTGAAAACCACCTGATAAAAAGTGTGTAGATAGGGTCCCTTGGAACGTGCGGGATTAAACACAGATTTGGGCCTGAATTTGCTATGTTGTACCGGAGGTGAAGTTGAAAGATGTTGCGTTAGAAGGAGCAAATCTTCAACCTCATCTTCACTCTCTATATTATATAGTTCTTTTAAGATGCTCAATTCTGGTGAATCACTGGTCTCAGAGTGGGGAGTAGACTCTGCAGGACTGGGGGGTGTATATAGCTATCTGAGGCCTTTTGGGTTTTGATATTGTAATGACGTTTAAGGGTAAGGTTACGAATAAACAGATGTAAATCTTTGAATAGACGAAATGAATTGGAAAGTGATGATGGAGCAAAGTTTAGACCTTGTTGTAAAATGGAGGCTTCAGCTGTGGACAAATTATGAGAAGATAAATTGAACATTTTTACTGTTTTTGGGACTTGGCCCTGTGATTTGTGACTCTGCTTTCTCCCTCGCTTTCCTCTTCTTCTAATTTTCTTTTTCCAGTGGTTGGACAGTGGGTCGGCGAGGGGGGAAGTACTAAAAAACCCCAGAGCCCTGTTGGATCTGGCCTGAGGGAACAAGTTCTGCTGGAACTGCCGAATCTGAATTGGAAGATGATACAAGCAACCGTATATGAGAGGGAGACCTGACTATGGGAACAATGGAACTGGTGGATCTATCCAAATCATGGGTAGCAGAAATAATGGGTGTAGTGGTTTGTAAAGTGAGATCTGAATTACTATCCTGATGTGTAGGACAGGACAAGGAGCTAGAATGGATGCTCTTATCTTGTGTGGGCCCACTGATGATGCTTGGGTTTGGATGTATATTGTTATCATTATTTCTATGAAAATGGTGATTGGATGTCTCATTGTTACATAGTTACATAGTAGGTGAGGTTGAAAAAAGACACAAGTCCATCAAGTCCAACCTATGTGTGTGATTATGTGTCAGTATTACATTACATATCCCTGTATATTGCGGTCATTCAGGTGATTATCTAATAGTTTCTTGAAGCTATCAATGCTCCCCGCTGAGACCACCGCCTGTGGAAGGGAATTCCACATCCTTGCCGCTCTTACAGTAAAGAACCCTCTACGTAGTTTAAGGTTAAACCTCTTTTCCTCTAATTGCAATGAGTGGCCACGAGTCTTATTAAACTCTCTTCTGCGAAAAAGTTTTATCCCTATTGTGGGGTCACCAGTACAGTATTTGTAAATTGAAATCATATCCCCTCTCAAGCGTCTCTTCTCCAGAGAGAATAAGTTCAGTGCTCGCAACCTTTCCTCATAACTAAGATCCTCCAGACCCTTTATTAGCTTTGTTGCCCTTCTTTGTACTCGCTCCATTTCCAGTACGTCCCTCCTGAGGACTGGTGCCCAGAACTGGACAGCATACTCCAGGTGCGGGCGGACCAGAGTCTTGTAGAGCGGGAGAATTATCGTTTTATCTCTGCAGTTGATCCCCCTTTTAATGCATGCCAATATTCTGTTTGCTTTATTAGCAGCAGCTTGGCATTGCATGCCGTTGCTGAGCCTATCATCCACTAGGACCCCCAAGTCCTTTTCCATCCTAGATTCCCCCAGAGGTTCTCCCCCCAGTGTATAGATTGCATTCATATTTTTGACACCCAAATGCATTATTTTACATTTTTCTACATTGAACCTCATTTGCCATGTAGTCGCCCACCCCATTAATTTGTTCAGGTCTTTTTGCAAGATTTCCACATCCTGCTGAGAAGTTATTGCCCTGCTTAGCTTAGTATCATCTGCAAATACAGAGATGGAACTGTTTATCCCATCCTCCAGGTCATTTATGAACAAATTAAATAGGATTGGTCCCAGCACAGAACCCTGGGGGACCCCACTACCCACCCCTGACCATTCTGAGTACTCCCCATTTATCACCACCCTCTGAACACGCCCTTGTAGCCAGTTTTCAATCCATGTACTCACCCTATGGTCCATGCCAACGCACCTTATTTTGTACAGTAAACGTTTATGGGGAACTGTGTCAAATGCTTTTGCAAAATCCAGATACACCACGTCTACGGGCCTTCCTTTATCTAGATGGCAACTCACCTCCTCATAGAAGGTTAATAGATTGGTTTGGCAAGAACGATTCTTCATGAATCCATGCTGATTACTGCTAATGATATCATTCTTATTACTAAAATCTTGTATATAGTCCCTTATCATCCCCTCCAAGAGTTTACATACTATTGATGTTAGGCTAACTGGTCTGTAATTCCCAGGGATGTTTTTTGGGCCCTTTTTAAATATTGGTGCTACATTGGCTTTTCTCCAATCAGCTGGCACCATTCCAGTCAATAGACTGTCTGTAAAAATTAGGAACAACGGTCTGGCAATCACCTGACTGAGTTCCCTAAGTACCCTCGGATGCAAGCCATCTGGTCCCGGTGATTTATTAATGTTAAGTTTCTCAAGTCTAATTTTAATTCCGTCCTCTGTTAACCATGTAGGTGCTTCCTGTGTTGTGTCATGAGGATAAACACTGCAGTTTTGGTTACTGAAGCCCCCCGATTCACTCGTGAATACTGAGGAGAAGAATAAATTCAATACCTCTGCCATCTCCCCATCCTTTGTAACCAGATGTCCTTCCTCATTCTTTATGGGGCCAATATGGTCTGTCCTCCCTTTTTTACTGTTTACATACTTAAAGAATTTCTTGGGATTTTTTTTGCTCTCCTCCGCTATGTGTCTTTCATGTTCTATCTTAGCCATCCTAATTGCACCCTTACATTTCTTATTGCATTCTTTATAAATTCTGAATGCTGTGGATGATCCCTCAACCTTGTATTTTTTGAAGGCCTTCTCCTTTGCTTTTATATGCATTTTTACATTGGAGTTAAGCCATCCAGGATGTTTGTTCGCTCTTTTAAATTTATTACCCAATGGGATACATTGGCTAATGCCCTTGTTTAATATGCTCTTAAAGCAAACCCATCTCTCCTCTGTATTCTTTGTTCCTAATATTTTATCCCAATTTATGCCTTTTAGCAAGGTTTGTAGTTTAGGGAAGTTGGCTCTTTTGAAATTCAGTGTCTTTGTGTTCCCTTCATGTCTCCTATTTGTGTGACTTATACTGAAACTAATTGACCTGTGATCGCTGTTACCTAAATTGCCCCGTATTTCCACATCTGTTATCAGGTCTGTATTGTTGGTAATCAGTAGATCTAGTAATGTTTTATTTCTAGTTGGTGCGTCTACCATCTGACCCATAAAATTGTCCTGCAAGACATTAAGGAACTGGCGAGCCTTAAATGAATGCGCGGTTCCCTCCGCCCAGTCTATGTCTGGATAATTAAAATCCCCCATTATGATAACACTTCCCATCCTTGCTGCTAATCCAATTTGTGATAGGAGATCCGTCTCCACTTCCTCCCTCAGGTTAGGGGGCCTATAGCATACTCCCAGTATTATTTTCCCCTTAGCTTCATCCCTTTGGAGCTCTACCCATAAAGATTCCACCTCCTCCCTAGCCCCCTCAGTGATGTCATCTCTCACATTCACTTGTACATTATTCTTGATATATAGGCATACCCCTCCCCCTTTTTTACCCTCTCTATCCTTGCGGTATAGGGTATACCCTTGAATGTTTGCCAGCCAATCATGAGAGCTGTTGAACCAGGTCTCTGAAATTCCCACAAAATCCAAATCCTCCTTGTACAACAGTATCTCTAGTTCACCCATCTTGTCCGCCAGGCTCCTGGCATTGGTGAACATGCCACATAGTTTAGACCGGTCGCATATTGTCCTCGTATTGGGTGTTTCAAGATTGCAACTTGGACTTGCTACTATACTCACCTTGTGTTTTTGTGCTTTGGTTAACCTACCACTAATGCCCCCAATACTACCCTCTGGAATATCTTCCGCGCTGGCTATCACTGTCTCTGGACCCTCCCCCCCATTGCCTAGTTTAAAAACCCCTCTAACTTTTTGGCCATCTTCATTCCCAGCAGATCTGCACCCTCCTCATTTAGGTGCAGTCCGTCCCTTCTATAGTACCGGTTACCGACTGAGAAGTCGGCCCAGTCCTCCAGGAACCCAAACCCCTCCTTACTACACCAGCTCTTCAGCCACTTGTTTACTTCCCTAATCTCCCTCTGCCTCTCTGGTGTGGCTCGATGTACCGGTAGTATTCCTGAGAACACTACCTTGGAGGTCCTTTTCCTCAATTTAGCTCCTAAGTCCCTAAAATCGTTCTTTAGGACACTCCATCTGCCTCTGACTTTGTCATTGGTGCCAACGTGCACCATGACAGCCGGGTCTTCCCCAGCCCCTGCCAGTAATCTGTCCACAAGATCCGTGATGTGCCGAACCCGAGCGCCCGGTAGACAACATACTGTTCGGCGCTTCAGGTCTTGGTTACAGATTGCCCTCTCTGTCCTTCTAAGAATTGAGTCCCCTACCACCAGAATCTGTCTTTCCTTTCCCTTTGCTGCTCCCCCACTCTCACTGGAGGAGTTCTTCCCCTGGCAGCTAGGAGAGTCCCTCAACTCCAGCAGTGCTGGTCCCTGACTGGTTACACCAATGTCACTCAATGGAGCGTACTTATTGGGATGTTATTGGTGTTCTGGTTGTGGCTAGGTTTTTTTGCAACACGGTTTCTAACTCTTTTGGTTGGTGTACGTTGAGGTTTAGGAGTGAGATGGCATGTTCTTAAGAGGGAAAGGGCTTAGCCCCTGGCCCACTGCTAATAGGATGCCCTTGGTGTGATGAAAGAAAGGGAAGCCTATGAGAGGGCCAGGATCTGTGACCTGGGGGATCTACAATATATTGCATGAAGGGCATGAGTTTGGTACTTGAGCTGGTTGTGTGGTTGGTATTGGGTGCACGGTGACTCTTTTTCCAATTGAACACCCTTCCTAAATTGTAATCATCCAAATCCCTCCTCATTTTACCTAGTTTCTTCTGTAATAGTGAATCCTCTTCTTTTTTGCTATGATGTTTAAGGGTATTAAACCATGAGATAGGGAAATGGGAAGATAGAGTACTAAGGTGTGTGATTTAATTTGTTCAACTAGGTCTAAATATTTTAGTTCTGTTTGCTGCATAATAATGCACATCAATTTTTGTGTACAAAATTCAGAAATCTGGGACCATTCATTGCACAACTCAGGTGTCAAAAAGGAGCACGTTTTTAGTATTCTTAGGCCCCGAGGGGAAATGGGGTGGGATATATATTGTTCTAAAAAGAACTTATCCCACCACTGGTGGTTAGCAGAAATTATGAGATGCTCTAATTTCCTGAATTGTGTACAACAACTCTTAAATGTGGAACCAGAGATGGAAAAACGGTCTTAGAAAAACCCTGTTGGAAATAATGCATACAGTTGGTCTAATATGTCATATTTGGCCGATTCAAGTTGTTGCAACCATGCCATAGTATAGTTGCTAGCCGTAAATGGGATGTAAAAAAAAAAAATTGGATGGGATAAGCACTATCCAATGGGTTGCATGTACTCACTGGACAGTGAGCTTCCTAGCAATGTCCAAAAGTGATGATAAGATTGCACCAATACAGAAAAATTACACTGTTATGGCAATGAATGTTCAATCTAAAAAGGGGTGATATATGGTGATAGATCAACTAGAGCTACTGAATGGCAATTTGCAGTTAAATAACAGGGTGGGGGAAGGGCAGGGTAAGTGAGTAACCAATATAAAGATAAAAGGGGTAGATATATATGGTGCTGTGGGATAGGGGGTGGGGATGGCAGAGGAAAGGAAATGCAAAGGGGGGGAAGGGGGGGGGAAGGGGGGAGAGGAGGAGGATGGGATGGGAAATGTAATGTACAAATGACTGTGTATGGGATAAGCAGCACAACAATATGGCTTCTTGAAAGAACACAATACAACAATAAGTAAAAGTGAGAGCTGGGCCCAACACAGTTATGGATTTAAAAAACAAGTGATTAATTGTAACGACCGGCCACTGTATATATACGTCATCAGTTTAAAGATGGATATCTCGGTAACGGCAGCAGCTGCTGCCACAACCAAGGTATCCATCTTTGTGGCCGGCGTTTCTGTACACGATAATGGTGGTCTCTGCGGCGGGTTTGCCACGAGATCACCGTTATCGGCGGTGGGAGAGGTGCCACCCCCCTCCCGCTGCTCTCCCGTGCCCTCCGCCGCTTACCGGAGCCGTCGGCAGCGGCGGAGGCGATCGGGTCCTTTCTGTGCCTGGGTATAGAGACGAGTGAGGCCAAGATGGCGCCCACCCGTCTCTATACCATAGGACGGCCGGAGCGACGTCATTACGTCGGCTCTGCCCACTTCTCTTAAAGGCACAATTTTTTTTGTGTCATTTTTTTAAACGACTTTTTTTTTTTTTTTTTTTTTTTTGCATTTTAGTCTAAATATGAGATCTGAGGACTTTTTGACCCCAGATCTCATATTTAAGAGGACCTGCCATGCTTTTTTCTATTACAAGGCATATTTACATTCCTTGTAATAGGAATAAAAGTGATCCTTTTTTTTTTTTTTTTAAACAGTGAAAAAATAAATAAAATAAAGTAAAATAAATAATAAAAAAAATATATATATTTTAAAGCGTCCTGTCCCGACCAGCTCGCGCGCAGAAGCGAACGCATACGTGAGTAGCGCCCGCATATGAAAACGGTGGTCAAACCACACATGTGAGGTATCGCCGCGATCGGTAGAGCAAGAGCAATCATTCTAGCCCTAGACCTCCTCTGTAACACAAAACATGCAACCTGTAGAATTTTTTAAACGTCGCCTATGGAGATTTTTAAGGGTAAAAGTTTGACGCAATTCCACGAGCGGGCGAAATTTTGAAGCATGACATGTTGGGTATCAATTTACTTGGTGTAACATTATATTTAACAATATAAAAAAAAATTGGGCTAACTTTACTGTTGTCTTATTTTTTTTATTCAAAAAAGTGAATCTTTTCCAAAAAAAGTGCGCTTATAAGACCGCTGCGCAAATACGGTGCAAAAAAAAGTATTGCAATGACCGCCATTTTATTCTCTAGGGTGTTAGAAAAAAAACAATATATAATGTTTGGGGGTTCTAAGTAATTTTCTAGCAAAAAAACTGTTTTAAACATGTAAACACCTAAAATACAAAACGAGGCTGGTCCTTAAGTGGTTAAGAAATAGAAATAAAACCAATGCCAATAATGAAAGAAGTTTTAAAATTGATGAACATTAATTAATCAGAAGGAAAATAATCTATAATGTCCATATAGGCTAAAAAGTTGTCCATAAATTGGATGGAGTACTGACCACATTAGAAGGCTGCCCTGTTCTAGGAAAAGAAGCGATCCTCTGGGTACTGTAGATAGAAAACTCAAGGCGCCACTCTAAGTGCAGAGATACCATAAGGTTTATTAAACAAACTAGGAAAGGCGGTACTCACAAAGGTACATGATATAAAAACATGTTTGCAGTGTTGCCGGAGTGTCCTGGAGTTTCTCTGATCCCGGTCTAGTTGGCGTTGGTGTCCGGTGGACAGGCTCGGCGGTGGATGCAGTCGCTTCCTGCCGCTGGAACGCACGCTGAGAGCCAAGGAAACCAGAGAGATGAGGTCACTTCCGGGTGGAGGGACATGTAGGCAACGCGTTTGCTGAGCTACGCTCCTTCCTCAGGCCTAATGTGTGATGTGATTGGACTGGAATATAGAGGCTAGTGGATGGCGCTGATTAGTTGAAAAAGTGAACTGTTTTGGATTTTACTGCAATCGCTCAGGCTGACACATTAGCTAGCCGGTATAGATTCCTTAGACAACAACTGCTGGAATTACTAAAATTAAACAATGCATATATAATACCAATTCTAAAAGAACTATTTATAAAAACTTAATGAAAATTGTATAAAAACAATGTGGCTAATAATGGATAATACAAATAAAAATGAAGCGGTGACATGAAAAACCACATTTAGAGCATAAGAGATGCTGCAAGGACACATGACCTAAGCTAACAATTGGGGGTTGCACATGAAAAAATCTGAACAAAAAATTATTGTTTATGTGTAGTAAATTAATAAAAATGAAAATGAAAATAAAAATAAATAAAATAAAAATAAAGATGAAAATAAAAATAAAAATTAAAAAAAGGTATATAGACGATATTCCTAGACTTTTTGACACCCAGTAATAACAATGAACATTCACCTCAGAGCATCATTCCCTTCAACTGGCATTCTTAGATTTAACATTATTTCATCAGGATGGAAAAATTTTGGCTAAGAATTACACAAAACCTACAGCAGGCAATTCTTTTTTACATCACCAAAGCTGCCACCATCCTAGGTGGATCTCAAATATCCCTAAGAGCCAATTTTGCCGTCTACGTAGAAACTGCACTAGACAATCAGATTACATTACAGAAGGATCCCTTTTGAAACAAAAATTTATCGACAAAGCCTTTCCACTTAAAGTGATTGACGAAGCTTTTGATTTCTATATGTCGGAGCACCCTACATGTATCAGAGATTTGGACGAGTCCACGATACAACCTGTTAGATTTGTGACTCAGTTCCATACCCGATACAAAACCATGGAATGCATCCTGAATAGACATTGACCCATCTTACTTCAGGATCCACAACTCAAATCCATCATTATACCAAGACCCAAATTCACATATCGCAAAACAAGGAATATTAAAAATTTGATAGCAAACTCAAATCCAAATCAGGTCCCAAGACAGCATTCCCATGTCTCATTCCTTTGGTTGGGATGTACCAGTGTCGCAAAAAATTATGTTTGACATGTAACCATGTCACACATGGTCAAAAGGAGTTTACCCACAAGGGCAAGACTTACCAGATTAGCAGTTTCTTCAATTGTTCCACAGAATTTGTAATTTACTGCTTAACTTGTCCTTGTGGGCTCTATTATGTGGGAAGAACTATACGTACTCTGAGAAAAAGATTTGGGGAGCACCGTCGTCTCGTAGAAGCAGGAGACGACACCCACAGTGTTCCCTTACATTTTCTTCATAATCATGACCACTCTTCCTCTGGCCTCAGGGTCTGGATCATTGAGTCCATTCCTGGTACGTTTCCACTGGCAGAGCGTTTCAAATGTCTCTGCCAGAGGGAAACGTACTGGATATACACTTTGGACTCTCTTGCCCATGATGGTTTGAATGAGGAAATAGAGGTGAGCAGCCTAATTTGACTGCTCCCCTCTCCCATCTGTCAATTCATTCAATCCCATTTAACAACCATTATCCCACTCTTTTTATTTTTTATTTTTATTTTCATATTTATCTTTATTTTTATTTTTAATTTTTATTTTTATTTTTATTTTATTTATTTTTATTTTCATTTTTATTTTTATTTTTATTTTTATTAATTTACTACACATAAACATTAATTTTTTGTTCAGATTTTTTCATGTGCAACCCCCAATTGTTAGCTTAGGTCATGTGTCCTTGCAGCATCTCTTATGCTCTAAATGTGGTTTTTCATGTCACCGCCTCATTTTTATTTGTATTATCCATTATTATCCACATTGTTTTTATACAATTTTCATTAAGTTTTTTAAAATAGTTCTTTTACAATTGGTATTATATACGCATTGTTTAATTTTAGTAATTCCAGCAGTTGTTGTCTAAGGGATCTATACCGTCTAGCTACTGTGCCAGCCTGAGCGATTGCAGTAAAATCCAAAACACAGAGCGCTTTTTCAACCAATCAGCGCCATCCACTAGCCTCTATATTCCAGCCCAATCACATCACACGTTAGGCCTGAGGAAGGAGCGTAGCTCAGCAAACGTTTCGCCTACACGTCCCTCCACCTAGAAGTGACCTCATCTCTCTGGTTTCCTTGGCTCTCAGCGTGCGTTCCAGCGGTAGGAAGCGACGGCATCCACCGCCGAGCCTGTCCACCGGACACCAACGCCATCCACACCGGGATCAGAGAAACTCCAGGACACTCCGGCAACACTGCAAACATGTTTTTATATCATGTACCTTTGTGAGTACCACCTTTCCTAGTTTGTTTAATAAACCTTATTGTATCTATGCACTTAGAGTGGCGCCTTGTGTTTTTCTATCTACAGTACCCAGAGGATCGCTTCTTTTCCTAGAACAGGGCAGCCTTCTAATGTGGTCAGTACTCCATCCAATTTATGGACAACATTTTAGCCTATATGAACATTATAGATTATTTTCCTTCTGATTAATGTTCGTCAATTTTAAAACTTCTTTCATCATTGGCCTTGTTTTTATTCCTATTTCTTAATATACAATTAATCACTTATTGTTTTTTAAATCCATAACTGTGTTGGGCCCATCGCTCACTTTTATTTATTGTTTTATTATGCTGTAAGCTTTTAATGCTCCTTTTTTGTCCTTCATGCATATTTAGCTTCACTAACCTCCACAGCATGCTATCCTGGGCCCATACACATCTAGCCTAGTAACTTAACAATGTATTTTGTCAGCTCCATTGTAGTGCTTACCCTAAACACCCCCTAAAATGTGTTCAAATGTTATTGTTGTCCTTAAATTCAGGCAGAGTGCAAGAGGCTATTTTTTTGGGGCCCAAACTTATTTGGAACCTCCCTCCCCCCCAACCACTAAGTCAACCGATACCAATACTCTATCTGCTGACTGTGCCAAACCCATACACACTATTATCTACCTCTTTTGTGGTGATATTTATGGATGAATTCACCAAACATGTAGTGCAAGTTCCTGCCTGAATACTTTCAAATGGTACTGTTTAAAGTTTTGTTCTCCTATTATCTTGATAGGTAATTGCAGAATGTAAAAATGTGCTTCAATTTGTACAGTGTGTATTCATATTTTTGGATTACGACACTTCTTACCTGTCCAGTGGGCTGACAATAGTGTAAGTAAGGAGGGGCTGGCCAAAGTAACAGACATTATGTATGCATTCAGCTCCCAATGAAGTGGCGTGGGTTACCTGTCCAAAACATCTACCCATCCCCTCCCACCATAACATTTTTTAAATGAGCCACCAGAGGGGGTGAGGAATCTGATAAGTTGACCTTATACTTTTGTCTTTAAATACTCATTTCAATAAATGTTATACTTATGTTCGCTAAGAATGTTTGTTTCTAATCTGCTTGCAATGTTATGTGCAAAAGTACTAATAATTTTTTTCTTGTTTTCTTGACTCCACAGTTTCCTTCCAACCCACAGGAATGGCAGACTGTGGCTTCCCAGTTTCACCACCAGTGGGACTTTCCCAATTGTGGTGGTGCTATCAATGGGAACCACGTACGGATCGTCCCACCACCCAACTTGGAGTCGTACTACTATAATTACAAGGGGTTTAGTAATTTAGTGATGTTGGTGGTGGTGATGGCCAATTATGAATTCATCTACCTGGACGTTGAGAAGAACGGCCATATCTCTGACGAAGGCATGATTGCCCAGATGGAGTCTTACCGGCGTCTACAAAATGGCACCTTGTGGTTGCCACCTCCGGAGGAGAATGTTGAGGGCCTGAATTTCGTGTTTGTGGTGGATGAGGCCTTTGCTCTGGGGGAACATCTGATGAGGCCGTTCCACGTGAGGAATATGACCCCAGAACAGAGGATTTTTAATTACTGGTTAGAGTGGTGGAGAATGCATTTGGCATAACGGCCAGTCAGTTCAGGCTCTTCCTTACGTCCATCAACCTGGCCAAATACAAACTTAACCATTTGTGTTGAGCTGCTGCATTCTGCACAACTACCTTTGAAAGAATGCAGCCAGCTATCTGGCCTCAGTTGCAACTGAGGCTGACTTTTCTGCAGCAATGATGGCTCTTGAAAGTGGCCATCCTGGCTTGCTCCCCTAAAGCGCCCATCAGGCAAAACTATGTAGATTACTTCGTGGGTAGGGGGGCAATTGATTTCCAACAAAATCTAGCGGATGTTTAATAAAATATTTTTGAAAAACAAAATTCATATTTCATTTGAATTACTGTTTGTGTAGTGCAAACATAACTTGTTTGATACATGAGGTGACAATCTCTTCTTCAGCTAACTATTATGTGGTGCTGTGGGTCTGCTACACACACACAATGTTATTGTTGTTAATGTATGTAATGCATTAATGATAAAAATATTCATCCTTTTCAACTCCATGAATTAATTGCTTGGAGTCCCTAAAATGGCCTGATTTTGGCACATTTTACAGCACAGTGGGGGTTATTTACTAAAGGCAAATCCACTTTGCACTACAAGTGCACTTGAAAGTGCACTGAGAGTGCACTTGTAGTGCAAAGTGGATTTGCCTTTAGTAAATAACCCCCATTGTCACTGTAACTACACCAACTTAACAAATAAACTAGTATTGAGCATTGAAATAAGATGCCACACATTGTTGAGTATAAAACATTTTACTCCAAGCACATTCACATGTGCGTTATAAATGGTTTTGGAACAAACCAACATCTTGGTGTATAACATGTATGTTTGACATAAATTTGCCTTTTTTGGGGCTAAACATACACATCCCCAACTCAGGAACTTACAAAGTTCGACTTTGCTAAAGTGAAGGCCATATGAGACATTAGTATGTCAAAACTGTGTTGATCTTGCCTTCATCGGATGGGGTGATCTCACCCCTCTATAAGCCAAATTTGGAAGATGCCAAATTTGGATGATAAAATCAGCAGAGCTTCCCCTCATTTCAGTTCTACCCCTCAGATTTACAGCAACTGCACTTCCAAATGCACTTGCAGTGCACTTGTAGTGCAAAGTGGATTTGCCTTTCGTAAATAACCCCCAGTGTGTCAACATGTGCTATCTCCCATCATGGGATATCAATGTATGCGTTTTGTGGGTGCAACCCCTTCCTCCAAACTAAAGTAGGTGAGAGAGGAAGGGGTTGCACCCCTGAAACACATCCATTGATCCCCCATGATAGGAGCTAGCACATGTTAACACACTGGGGTTTATTTCAGAAATGACAATCCACCTTGCCCTGCAAGTGCACTTTCAAGTGCACTTGCATTGCACTTGTAGTGCAAAGTGATTTTGCCTTTTTTAAATAAGCCCCAGTTTGTCAACATGTGCTAGCTCCCATCATGGGGGATCAATGGACGTGTTTCGGGGGTGCAACGCCTTCCTCTCACCTACTTTAGTTTGTAGGAAGGGGTTGCACCCACAAAACGCATACATTGATATCCCATGATGGGAGATAGCACATGTTGACACACTGTGTGCATCTTAAAAATTTGGCCTTGCAATTCATTTAAAACTGTAAAAACACATACAACGACAACTTTTAAAAAATTTTTGGGTTTAGATTTTGCCTAAAATATCTATGATGTTGCTCAGTCTTTTTTGAACATCATGGATGTTTTGTTGCACGATTGCACACCATGATCTCACTGATCAGGATTTGTGCACTTGCATGCTGAAATGAGTTTCTTGTTCCACAACATCCACATCACCTAAAAATAAAAAAACACACACCATTGATTATAAACATGCAGGCATCCATCTATTACCTGAAGCTGTGGTCGCAGACACTGACCTGTTGTCGACACCATTTCTACCACTTCACCCAGCACTTCCTGAACATCTGCATCCACATCTTCAGGGTGTGTGGTGAGTTGCCTTTCTTCATTTGGTGTGGGGTTACTGGTGTCCTCAGATGCCCCTATTCTTTTCTCCCCTATGTGAATACAAAAAAAGTATACTTAGCAGACACATATGTTAGGCTAGAAATAGTAATATGAAACATTGCTTGGAAGTATCTTCCAAATGTCTGTTTTGGCAGAATTCCAAGCTGAATACATGATTTGTTCACTTTCAAAACCTGGAATATATACCTGTTTTGTGCAAGTTTCACACATGGAGAGACCCCTAGTATCCACTGGAGCACCTGCGTGGGACACCATAACAAGGGTGTTATGGTGTCCCACACTAGTGCTCCTGCATCCAGATGTGTAAACAGCTGCTGGGAGTCCTCTCCTGACACTGAATAAATTTGTCATTTCATTATAGTTTTAAACACATCTAGACAACAAAGTAATAAACTTATTTTAATCAAAATAGACATGAACAAATGTAGTTAACCTGCATCTGCCAAAAACGACGTATTAGTGGTTGAGCGAACAATGTTTAATACGAACGATTCCTGTGTCCACGAACCTCAAACTTGGCATTTTAAACTGTACAACAGAAAAGAAAAGCACATGAACCAGCACGAAAGTAATAATAATAATAGGAACACACGACAAATACTTACTTTTTTGCAGCACTTTCCTAATCTTTCTATACTGATCTTGCTCCCTCAATTTCAGATAAAAGTAATAATAACTTAAAGCGCATATACAGCATACAGTATTTAGAATTAATCAGGTTGGCCAGGCATATAGTCCATGGCTAAATTGTTGGCAGCCCAGGGGTTAATAAGGGTCTGACAGTTCGGAACATATAAAGTAGGTTACATGGCTGGAATGTTGGCAGTCCAGGGGTTAATAAGGATCTGACAGTTCAGAGTATGTGGAGTGGGTTGGTGGAGCAGTGGATCTAGGAGGCGGCTGCTGTCCTCGGAGAGCTGGCTCTGTGGTATGCAAGAGAGGGTGAAGAAAGGAAGCACCACCTTAGTGCAGCATTAGTAGGTACTTTTAATGACACAAAGTAAAAAAACACTTACAAGAGACATAATTAAAAAGGCTCATCTGTAGATAGGTAATCCTGGTGAGTTCCTCGGGCTCCAGTCTGGATGGTGTGTCAGCGGTGTAAGGCTGCAGGGGAAGCTGTTTAGCAGGTGGTTCGTCCTGTGGCCATCAGGGGGAAGCTGGGGCCGGAGTGGAGCGCACAGAGGGTGTGCGTGACGTCACGGATCGTTCGGCGGCTTCCGGCTTCCGGGTACACTCCAGGGGGAGAGCTCACATCGAGGGAGGATTCAGGCAGTGGGACAGCACTGGGTAGGCTACGCGCTGCTCCTTCAATAGGCCTGAGGGGGCAGTGTGTGTGTGCTGTGCTATTTATAGGCCGGCGCTGTGGGACAACAAGGCTCAGCGCCGGCTGATAGCACAACTGAAGTAACGGAAGGAACACAAAGAGAATGACATCTGGGGAGGGGGCACATAGTGGCTGAGGGAATGTTAATAAATGCATATGAATAAATTAGATTATGAAAAATATGTAGAAAAAACAAATACAAAACTTGTATATAAATAAACTTGTATGTAATTAAAAAGTGTATTAAAAAATGTAAAAAGTATATAAAAATATATAAAAAATAAAAAATATATAAAAAATATATAAAAATATATATAAATATATATATGAACATATAATAATGCACACATATATATATATATATATAAGAGGAATTGTTATATGGAGAGTAAGGGAAATATATATGAGAATATGGGAGTATGGTAAGCCGGGGGAGGTGGGGGGGGTGTTTGTATTAGTATGCGTGTGCCTGCGCACAATGTGGTGTGTGCATATGTAAGAACGTACAAAGTCAGAAGAAGGAGGATAAGGGGGTAAAGGGGGAGGGGAAAAGGCAAAAGTGAGAAAGAAGGGGGAGGGGAGAGAGGGGGGGGAGAAGAAAGGATGGAAGGTGGTATGGGGGGGACAGGGGAGGAAGGGAGGTGGGAAAGGAAGGGGAATAGAGGAGGAAGAGAAAAGAGGGAGAGGAGGAGGGGAAAGCTGGATGGTGTGGTAGGAGGATGAGGTGGCTCATAGCAGTGTGTGTACCTCGATTTCTTTGTTTAGCCCACCGGGTGTAAGGGTGCCCAAGGAGTAGATCCAGTAGGTTTCTTGTTGGCACAGACGTTTGAAGCGTTCAGCTGTAGGGAATGTGGCGGGGATGGACTCAATAACCCACACGCCTAGGCCAGCAGTGGACCGGCCGTGGTGTGTAAGAAAATGTTTGGGGATGCTGTGATGGTCACGACCCTTTTCGATAAAGCACCGGTGTTCCCCAAATCGTGCTCTGAGTGCCCTTATGGTGCGACCAACATAGAATTGTCCACAGGGGCAGGTCAGGCAATATACGACAAAGTCCGTAGAGCAGTTGTAGAATTCTCTGAGGGTGTAACTTTTGCCTTTGACGTTAAAAGTTTTCTGACCATGTTGTACAAATGGACAAGTGAGACAGAGGGGTTTTTTGCATTGGTACATCCCTCTGAGGGGTATAAGGACAGGTTGCAGGGGGATGGGTTGGGAGGACTTGATTTTGCTGGGTGCAATTTTGCTCTTAATGTTCCTTGATCTCCTATATGTTACTTTAGGTTTTGACCCAACTGTGGCTTTCAAGTGAGGGTCTTCAAGGAGAATGGACCAGTGTGATTCTAGTATTTTTTTCCATTTTCTTATATTTGTCGTGAAACTGTGTGATGAAGCGGGTTGGTTGTTTGGCAACAGGAGAGGAGTTATGACGACTGGTTTGAGGCTTGCGGTAGTTGTTGAAGGCTGCCTCTATGAGAGGAGCAGGGTATCCTTTATCTTGAAATTTTTTGAAGAGAAGTTGGCCATGGGCTTCATAGTCTGAGTCCCTGGTGCAATTCCTCCGAAGACGGCAAAACTGGCTCCGGGGAATATTGTTCACCCATCTAGGATGGTGGCAGCTAGTATAGTGTATGAAGGAATTGCCTGCAGTAGGTTTGATGAAGTTTTTGGCATATATGGTTTCGTTGTCATGGCAAAGTTCGAGGTCTAGGAATGCCAGAGTTTCGTGCATTATTATATGTTTATATATATATATTTATATATATTTTTATATATTTTTTTATATATTTTTTATTTTTTATATATTTTTATATACTTTTTACATTTTTTAATACACTTTTTAATTACATACAAGTTTATTTATATACAAGTTTTTGTATTTGTTTTTTCCACATATTTTCATAATCTAATTTATTTATATGCATTTATTAAAATTCCCTCAGCCACTATGTGCCCCCTCCCCAGATGTCATTCTTTTTGTGTTCCTTCCGTTACTTCAGTGCTGTCTCTCACGAACTTTACTCCATAACCCCTCCCCCCTTGAGTCCACAGCACTACACCGCTCCTTAACAGTGTTGTGCTATCAGCCGGCACTGAGCCTTGTTGTCCCACAGCGCCAGCCTATAAATAGCACAGCACACACACACTGCCCCCTCAGGCCTATTGAAGGAGCAGCCGCTCCGAGCGCGTAGCCTACCCAGTGCTCTCCCACTGCCTGAATCCTCCCTCGATGTGAGCTCTCCCCCTGTAGTGTACCCGGAAGCCGGAAGCCGCCGAACAATCCGTGACGTCACGCACACCCTCTGTGCGCTCCACGCCGGCCCCAGCTTCCCCCTGATGGCCACAGGACGAACCACCTGCTGAACAGCTTCCCCTGCAGCCTTACACCACTGACACACCATCCAGACTGGAGCCCAAGGAACTCACCAGGATTACCTATCTACAGATGAGCCTTTTTAATTATGTCTCTTGTAAGTGTTTTTTTACTTTGTGTCATTAAAAATACCTACTAATGCTGCACTCAGGTGGCCCTTCCTTTCTTCACCCTCTCCCTCAATTTCAGGTCTGACCAGCGTTTCCTCTATTGATCCTTGAATCGTGATACCCCAAAATTCCTGTGAAGACTTCTCACAACTTTAGCCATGATCTTGGCCTTTTTCACATTAGGGTTTCTGTACGGCCCATGATTCCCGTCATAGTCTGTCCTCTTTAAGATGTCCACCATCTCCACCATCTCTTTAAAGGACATATTTGAGGCCTTATATCTCCTCCTGGATCTGGAACTGCCTTGCTCCGGGCTTTCGTCATTGCTCATAACAGCACACACCTGCTGTGTCTCTGCCATGTGCTCTCCCACTGCCCGGAAAGAGAAGAGGCGGGGAATACACTAGAAAGAAGGACAGGGGCAGAGTTTAACACATGCGCAGTGTATATAAAGCATAACACGTGAGCGATGTAACGGGCGTACGTACGATCTGGAAGATGGAGGATCGTTATCGCTGATCGTTCAAACGAAGGTACAATTGTAACTAGGGGGATCAGTGGTTAGTGGCCTATACTGCTTATAGATTGAGGCCTATATTGGGACAAGATTAGGAGAGTTTAGCCTGACATTAGGGTTTGTCTTGTGTTGTGTCTTGCAGATAAAATGGTTGATAAATTTACAGCCCCTGATTTCCTGCCAAACTTTATCGACAAATACAGGGAGCTGCCATGTCTCTGGCAAGTACAATGCAGGGACTATTCCAACAAGCTAAAGAGGAATGCAGTGATGGAGAAACTGTTCCAATTAGTGAAAACTGTGTATCCCACGGCAGACATCACCTATTTGAAGGCCAAAATTGGTAGCCTGAGGAGCACATATAATAGGGAGCGCAAGAAAGTCCAGGATTCCCAGAGATCTGGAGCATCAGCAGATGGCGTATATGTCCCCAGGCTGTGGTATTACCACAACCTGTGTTTTTTGTCCGACCAGACGGAACCCAGGCCATCGCTCTCAACACTTCCTTCAACATCAGCTGAGGCTCCTGAAGTCCAACCTGGGGGGCCTTCCACCCAGGAAGAAGATATGGAGGAGCCCAGCTTGACCCGGGTATAGCGTTGTTGAACATATTTCTTGGCAAAAATTGAATGATGTTATTGATCACAAATTTCTGATTAAACAAAGTGGTTTACATATCAATAGACAGTAGTAGCCAAAAATGATTGGGACAAGAAAGAAAAATGCTGGGGACAGAATGATAGTCTTTTCTATTTGTTAACATTCAATTTGCAACAAACAGTCATGAGCTCAAAATTGTGTGTGACTGATGACCAAAAACCTAAAACTATGTACCATTTTCATACACAGGAAAGTCTCAGTCTCAGCCTCAGCCAAGTGGAGGCCATGGAGGCCGTGGCAAGCAGCCAGACCGAATCACAAGTTCTTCCCCTCCGCCCTCCAACCAAAAGGACCAGGAAGGCAAGGAACCTGGAGGAGGCAACGGCTCCTTTCCTTCGACATGCTACTGTGGCTATTAGCACAGTCACTGGTGGGCAGGAGGTGTTTGGAGGCGTCACAGCCAATAAATTAAAGCAGATAGAGGGAGACCCAGCGTACTACATGTGAGGAGATAATTCTGCAGGCCCTAAACAAGGGGGTGAGGGGCGAACTCACCCGTCAAACACACCTCTGTGAGTTGGACCATGCTCCTCCACCACCTCCACCAACAACACAGCCACCCACCCACCACAGCAGCATGGAAGGAAGCATGGAAGGAAGTGTTGAGAGTGATGGCCTGAGTTTGGTGTGGTCTGGAAAAAAACACAGGCTGTTGGAAGACCACAGCCTCGGTACATATATGTCATCTGCTGCTGCTCCCAATCTCTCAGAGTCCTGGACCGTATTGTGCTCCCTTTTAAATGAACTCCTCAGGTTACCAGTTTGGACAGTTAAATAATTGATATCTGCCCTGGGGTACAAAGGCTTCACCTATTCCAACTGTTTCTCCATCGTTGCCTTCCTCTTTATTTTGTTATGACCTTGTGCTCCCTATTCAATTAAAAATTTTGGTTTTGACAAATACTTGGCTATGTGTTTTACTTCAAAAAGGACAGTTTGTTTGTGAGTAGGCAGGTACATTTCAAAAATACAATGTCAAATTAACAAGGGACACCAACATAGTTATATCTTTGAGGTTAAAAAAATACAAGATAATAATAGTGTTGTGGTAACTTGACACACAAAAGCAAAAAAAAATTATTCTGGAGATCACTCGGAAAAAAAAATATTATTATGGAGATCACTAGAAAAAAAACACAAAGAAAATTATTCTGGAGATCACTAGAAAAAAAATAAAAAAATAAAAATATTATTATGGCGATCACTAGAAAAAAAACCCAAAAAAATATTATTCTGGAGATCACTAGAAAAAAAACAAAAAAAAAATATTATTCTGGAGATCACTAGAAAAAAAACACAAAAAAAAAATTTTATTCTGGAGATCACTAGAAAAAAAAAGATATATACGTTTGTCAGAACTCTGTGAATATCAGCAGCAAAGCAGCCTCATTATTATACCATTATAAAGAAGAAGAGAATGCGATGCATTGAGAGATTCCATAATTTGGCACGTCACGAATGTGATATCTCCATTACGAACGCTAGTTTTACAAGACCGAGCGCTTCCGGCTCGTCCTTGATTCCGAGCATGGCGTGTTTGTACTTTGACTTTTGTACGACGGACTTGTGTACACACGCTCAGAAAGTCCGACAACAAACATTTGTTGGCGGAAAATTTGAGAACCTGATAGTCCAACAACAATTGTCTGATTGAGCGTACACATGGTCAGACTTTCCGCCAACAAGCTCACATCCAACATTTCCCGTCGGAAAATCCGATAGTGTGTACGCAGCATTAGAGTTCCATGATGTAATCCTGTTGGACCAAGGGAAGGGTGTCACTTTGAGACAAATAATGCCTCACTGCAGCGAAACCCAAATAATGGGGAATGCAGGTATACAAAACTGCAACATCTGCTGTTACAAGTGAAGCGCACTACCCCCGTAGGAGCTGCTGGGTAGTTCGTCCTTTCCTGAAGTGTGTTCCCGTTACCCCCTTTCCCTCACGGATTGACACGATAGACAGTCCATGAACATTTAAACTTGAAGGCTTTATTTTGTTTCTGATATTTGTTGTTGCATTGCATTGAAGAGCCACTCTGAATAACTCACAAAGATTTCGGCAATGAACATATAACACTCAATCCAGAATATGTAAAGCCTTTTTCCAATATGGGCTCCATCTTGCACTGGTTCCAAAGGTGTAATGCATCTTTCCTTCCTCCTGTTAGTCACTATTTCCTGACAGCACTTCTAATTTAACTTCAAGCACGATACTCTGAATAAAGTCCAAAGAGATGACCTTTTGGATTCCTCCAGGGTGTTAGTTCTTTAAGGCCCACTCCTATTCCTTTCCCTGGACCCGCACTCTAACCCCTTTAAGGTCTCTTAGAAGCACTGTCCCCCTGGGTTACACTCACGTGTGTTACTGAGCGACCATCCATGATTCTACAGAAGATCCTCTCCCAGTCCTTGTGTTTGTCAGTAGTAACAACCTTCTTATCACTTCTCCTGAAGTCTCATCTCCACATGCATATTCCCCCTCCCCCAAAGGGGAGAGCACCCAAGCTGCACCGGGCTCTGCATCCTTCTTCTCTGGCTCTTCACTCTCTCGAACTCCCAAAAAAAACGAAAGCCAAAAACAAAAAACCAATGGAAGCATGTGACCTAGTCTTTTTATAGAAGTCCCGCCTCTGCCCAAGCAAATCAATGATTGGCTCAGAGGGGTCTCCAGAAAACTGCCTGCCACTCTAGTCCTTTATTCCTCCCACTTCCCAGACCAGGTCATGGAAAATGAAAGAAACTACACAGGCAGAGTGTAGGTGGCCACACCTTCCTCTACTCTAATCAACCTCCCATGCCAATCAAACCCACCAGCTTACACCACAGGGTAAAACACTGGCAATTTGGCCTGACTATAAACCTAACTATCTAATCTAGCACACACCTAAGTAGGTGGGCGCTACACAAGCAAATAATCCTCATGGTAATCTACCTTCTCTAATAATCTAATAGTATACTTAGTGTCCTTCAGATATGAAGGAACCGATTTCACAAAGGGTTGTAGATGGAAACCTATGTACCGCCCTATACGAGATATGACAAGAGAGAGAGAGAGAATATGAATATCCTACATAAAGTTAACAGTATCAAAGGCCACAAAAGGGTTTAGTAGTATGAGTATGGAGTAGTGGCCATTGGTTTTAGCAGTTAGTAAGCCATTAGTGAGTTTTAGTAAGGTAGTTTTTGTGGAGTGCTGCGAGCGAAAGCCAGACTGTAAGGGGTCAAGAAGGTTGTTTTCATTGAGGTAGGAGCTCAGACAGTTGCAGTCTTGGTGTTCTGAAAGTTTAGAGGTAAAAAGGAGCAAGGGGATGGGTTTTAAGCTGTTCAGGCTGGTGGGTTCCAGTGAGGGCTTTTTAAGTATAGGGTGACCAGTGTATGATTTAGAGGGGAGAGGAAGGTGCCAGTAGAGAGCATGAGATTGAAGATGTGAGTGAGGGAGCATAAGATGAGTAAGAGGGTGACAGTAGTAGTTGAAGTAGGGAACAGGGTTCAAGGTGATAAGGCAACTGGGTGTGCAGGAGAAAACGCCCTCGTCCAGGCAAATGAGAAAGCATACAGTAGATGAGTCACAGTTTATGATCTTTAAGATATGGTACCAATGAACATGAAATTTTATGATGGGTGTAGGTACGTGTCCCCGCATTCAGGTACATTCACCCACACCCACCCAAACTGAGATCCTAAATGTTCTATGAGCCTTCCAGGTGCATAAGCTTATCCTATTGACGTGAGAGTGCTGATGTTTGTTGGATATGTGGCCACGCTATATGATCTCCTCAAGACATGTTGTGCAACAGTAATGCAGCTCTGACTGGTTGTGATTATACGAGATTAGACCGAGACCTAAAGAACCTGCTTCTTATCAGAGGATATCTGCAAAGTGTTTTTCCTGTTTCCTATTGTTACTGGCATATACATAAAGAACTAATTGTGAGCATTCATGCCTATGGACAAGTGGGCATTGTTTGGTGGTTTATCTCCACTTTCTGCATTAGATGAGATTCCCACTTCTGTATACATGAACATCATCAGATTTATCCACCTTATTAAAGAAGAACTCTACCTCTTATAAGTGTAAGCAAGTACTCTGCAATGGCTGTCCCAGTCTGGGAATCTATGCCGGCTAATATGTGTATGCTAGTGTTGGGCGAACCAGGCCAAAACTAGTGTTGGGCGAAGGGCCTGGTATGGACCCCCACGCCGTTTTTTGCTTTCTTTATTTTTCAGTAGCCGGGTGGTGGCAATTTCAACTGCGAGTCATTTTAACTCGTTAGCACTGATCGTACACACATATGCGGTCTCGGTTTTAAGGGGTTATACCGGGATGATGCCTGCAGTTGCAGGCATCCCCGATATGTTTTTTTAGAGCGAGCAGTCGGCTAGATTTACACTGTGAGGCATTCGACCCACACAAGCTCGATTGACCCACTACCGCTGGTAGGTGGGTCCACCACATCTGGTAAGAGTATCCACCCATTGTCTCACGACAGAGGATCATTTTTCTCATCCACACAGTTTTATTGTCAACCACATGTTGCACACCGTCACTTTTGATTGAAGAATCACCATTGTATGCTTATGGACATTTAAGTTGTACTCCACATTTTTCCTTTCACTTATTCATTACAGTGAATATTGTTGCACAGACCACACATTTGTTATGGTTTCAGTACACTATATCTTTAAAGTGGTGTTCCGGCCAACGTTATAGTTTTTAAATAAAAGTACCGCTATAATACACAAGCTTAATGTATTCTAGTAAAGTTAGTCTGTAAACTAAGGTCTGTTTTGTTAGTTTATAGCAGTAGTTTGTTATTTTATCAATTTACAGCAGGCCGTGGCCATCTTAAGTGTGGGCATCTGAAGCCAGACTGTATTTCTTCCTGGATCTCATCCTTGCAGATCTCGCACATGCTCAGTGCAGCACAAGCAGTGTAAAGGGTTTCAGGTCAGGTTTCCACAGCAACGGCAGTGTCAGAGGAAGTTGCCACCCCTTCCCAGAAGGCATTGCAAACAGGAAATGATGCGATGGGCCGCGGCCAGGGAGGAGGAAGTGAACAATGAATACAGCAGATATACAGTAGGTGCTGAGAAAAAAAATTTAAAAATATCCAATTTGTTTACAGTGCACAGTTTAGTGAGGGATGCTAAAGAGTTGTAAAAGTGGGTGGAACTCCACTTTAACGTTTTAGCGCTACGCTGTATTTTCATATTATATGGTCAGCTAGAAGCCGCACAGTTGTTATCACAAAGGGGCAGGAGGGGACATTCCCCCCCCTTCCGCTGCCTTCCGCAGCTCCTCCCGGGCCTCCTGTCCCACCGGGAGATCCGATCCACGATCCGGCACTTCCGCCGGCTAGAGTAAGTCTGAAACAAATCCGGAAACGGCTTGGTTCCAGTCTTCTATGTAAACACACGGAAGCCACGTCACGACTTCACTTCCGGTTTCCTCGGCTGCCCATGGCACCGATTTAAAAAAAAAATGATAGTATTCAGAATCGCCGTTTTTGGCAGTCTGAATACTTTGCAGTGCAAAGGAGGGATTTGGAGTCTTTTAGACCCCACCCCCATCCCTCCATAAAGAGTACCTGTCACCGCCTATTACTGTCACAAGGGTTGTTTACATTCTTTCTGACAGCAATAAAAGTGATCAGAATTTTTTTTTTTGTTAAAGTGACAATGTAAAAAAAAATAAAAAAATAAATAAATTTTTTAACGTGCCCCCTATCCCTGTGAGCTTGCACAGCAAAAAAAAAATGCATATGTAAGTTGCGCCCGCATATGTAAACGGTGTTCAAACCACACATGTGAGGTATCGCCACGATCGTTAGAGTGAGAGCAAAAATTCTAGCAAAAGACCTCCTCTGTAACTCTAACCTGGTAACTGTTAATTTTTTTTAAAGCGTTGCCTATGGAGATTTTTAGCTACTGTAGTTTGTCGCCATTCCACGAGCGGCCGCAATTTCATTTTTATACAAAAAAATTGGGTCAGCTTTACTGTTTTTTTTTTTTTTTTTATTCATGAAAGTGTATTTTTTCGCAAAAAAAAAGGAAAATTTATTATCAAATACTTACCGTAATTTTCCTTTCCTGATGGACTCCATGGCAGCCTACGTGTGGGTTAACCCCGCCTCCTCTCCAATGCTATAGGACCCCATTCCCATAAATGAGTACTCACCACTAGCTACTGCGTTCCGTAACTAGCCTACTCGTTGACCAATGGGTGGGAACTCTGTCTGCCATGGAGTCCATCAGGAAAGGAAAATTACGGTAAGTATTTGATAATAAATTTTCCTTTTTCCTGACAGACTCCATGGCAGCCTACGTGTGGGAAATAACTAGCCAACCACACGGGTGGGTATGCTGAACAAACATAAATTTTAATTTGTCCTATCGGTCGATTTGTAACCCAAAGTTTACAGAGGATAGTGAGGCAGGCTCTATACAATAATGCAACATGAAGGTATTAATAGAAGCCCATGAAGCTGCCTTGCAGATGGTATCTGGAGCCACGTGTCGAGCTGCTGCCCATGAGGCTGCCATTCCCCTGGTGGAATGGGCTGTCACCGCCTTTGGAGGAGCCAAGCCCTTAGCCCTGTATTCTTGTTGTATGGTCTGTACGATCCAGGACGCAATAGTCCTGGTTGAGGCTTTCTTCCCTATATTGCTGCCTGAATGAAGCACGAAGAGATGACTAGAAAGTCTAAAGGGAGAAGTAACTTTGAGATATTCTTTAATAGCTTCGCCTACATCTAGAGGGTGATTTTCAGTGGACCCTGGGGTCCTAAATGTAGGTAAAACGATCTCTTGATTGACGTGGAATACCGAAGACACTTTCGGGTTGGAACCCAGCATAGGGATGAGGACTACCCGGTCCGGGAAAAACGTTAGGAAGGGTTCTTCATGACCAAGTGATGCAATCTCAGAGACCCTTTTGGCTGAGGTAATGGCTACTAAGAAGGCCACCTTTGCTGAAAAGACCTTGATAGAGAGCGGGGAGGGCCCCGTAGTACTGAGTCCAGAGATCGAGTCGAGGACTAATGGAAGGTCCCATTTGGGGAACCTAGGCTTTCTTTGGGACTTGAGCCTCGATGCACCTCGAAAAAATTGTCTAACCAAAGGATGAACTGCCCACGAAGTGCCGGAGAAGGCCGAAAGTGCCGAAACTTGGACCCTCAGAGAGCTGACAGATAGATGTAAATCTAGGCCCGTTTGGAGGAAACTCAGAACGTCCTGGACTTTTGGATGTCTAAAAGACCTGCCCTGGGGAGAGCAGAACTCCACGAATTTGGACCAAATTCTTCCATAGACTTTATTTGTACTAGATCTTCTCGAGCTCATGAGAGTGGATATTACTTCTGAGGCACAACCTAAGGATTCCAGCCTCTCCCTCTCAAGAACCAGACCATCAGTCTCAGCACTGCAGGACAAGGGTGCAGGACTGACCCTTGAGAAAGAAGGTCCAGTCTGAGAGGGAGAGGCACTGGGTCCCGACAACTGAGCTGGACCAGGAGAGGGAACCAAGGCCTGTTCGGCCAGTAGGGAGCTATTGTCACCACCTCCACTGGCTCTGCTCGGAGCCTCTGCAGGAATCTCAGCATGACTGGCAGTGGCGGAAAGGCGTATGCACGCTTGAATCTCCATTGATCCGTCAGGGCATCTGTCCCGATGGCTTGACTGCAGAGACCCCTGGTGTAGAATTTCTTCAGCTTGCAATTGCAGGGGGAAGCAAACAGATCCACCTCTGGATCGGTCTTGAGCGACAAGATCCACCTGAACGTCTCTATGTGAAGAGACCATTCGTTGTTGTCCAACTCGGTCCGTGATAGGAAGTCCACTTGAGTGTTTTGGACCCCTGGGACAAAGACTGCCGAAATGTTGGAAAGGTTTTTCTGCACCCATGATAGGATGGGCTCGACTTCCCGCAGGAGAGTGGGACTTCGAGTGCCCCCTTGCCTCTTCACATACGACACCGCTGTGGTGTTGTCCATCCTTAACAGTACTGACTCCCCTATGAGGAGATGAGAGAAGGACTGAAGGGCACACCAGGCCGCTCGAAGTTCCAGGATGTTCGACCCTGGTTTGGGAAGACATGCACCCCACTTGCCCTGAGCCAGATTTGACCCGCAGAGGGCTCCCCAACCGGTACCGCTGGCATCGGTCGTGACCGTCACCCAAGAGATGGGAGCGATAGAATGGCAGGTCAGAAGGTTCTTGCGCTGAAGCCACCAGAAGAGGCTGTTCCTCATTGTAGAAGTTATGCGGATGACCTGATTCTTGTCTCCAGACTTCCATTGTCGAAGGAGACCTGCCTGGAAGGGTCGCAGTCTCCATAAGGCCCATTTTACCATGGGAGTCGTGGAAACCATCGTGCCGACGACTTTCAGGCACTGAGAGGCTTTCATTTGCCGGACATGTAGGGCCCGAGAGACTCTGTCTCGAACCGTAGGAATTTTCTGTAACGGAAGGGAGATAGTGTTTGCTACTGTATCGAACTGAGCTCCCAGATATATTAGACGCTGAGTTGGGGTCAGTTGACTCTTTTCTAAGTTTAGGAGCCACCCGAAGTTGGACAGCGTGGAAATCACTTGTTCCCGATGGACCAGCAACTGCTCCCTGTTCTGAGATAGCACCAGCAGGTCGTCGAGGTAGTGGTAAAGACGTACACCTCTTGATCTTATGAGTGCCACCGTAGCCAGAAGGACCTTTGAAAAAACTCGGGGGATGTCGTCAGACCGAAGGGGAGGCAGATAAATTGTAGATGATCCGACCCTATTTGGAAACGGAGGTATTTGTGTAAATCTTTCTCCACTGGGACGTGGAAGTACGCATCCTTCAGGTCGATCGATAACATCCAGTCGCCTGGCTGTATAGCTTTCCATATAGGTTTCCATTTTGAACCTTACGTTCTCTATGAATTTGTTGAGATATGTGAAGTCTATGACTGGGCGCCAAGAGCCCCCCTTTTTCTGCACTAGGAAGAGAGGGGAGTATATCCCCTGGAGCCATTCGTCCTGTGGGACATGTACCACTGCTCCTTGAGTTTTCAGGAGGTCCACATAGGACAGCAAAATTTGTTTCTGATCCTCTGCCCGAGGGAGAAGAGTGGAGACGAACCTTGGGTGAGGAGTACTGGAAAAGGCCCATCTGTGGCCTGACGAGACCGTCCTTATGACCCAGAAGTCTGAGATCGAGGCCACCCAGACGTGCCGGAAGAGGAGCAGACGAGCCCCCACCCGGCCCGCCTGGGCGGGCGTAATCTCAAAAAGATTTAGCCTGATCACGAGCACTGGACGTTTGATTTTTAACAGGTTTGCGGAAGGATGTCTGCCCTCTGCTCCAATTCTTCCTAAAGTCCCGACCAGGCTTGTAGGAGCGTGCTTCCCTGGAGCGCTCCGGGCTTCGTCTTCTGAACTGGGGCTTCTTTCGACCCAGCATGCGCCTGTCCTGGGGGAGAAAACCCGATTTACCACCTGTGGCTCGCGTAATGGCATTGTCAAGCTTATTGCCAAACAGTGAGGACCCCTCAAACGGAATTTTACACCATGCTTGCTTAGAACCTGGGTCAGCAAGCCAGGGACGCAACCAGAGGGCTCTCTTGGCCGTAACTGAGGACAGCATAATACGAGCCAGAAGGCGGATCAAGTCAATGGACGCCTCCCCCAGGAAGACCGCTGCAAGCTTCAGCTCTGCGGCTGCTGAACTTCCGGCCAGCTCTTCTGATACGCCCTTAAGGAAGGACTCCACGTTCTCCGTCCAGGCCTCCATGGCCTAGGACATGGCCGCTAGTGCCAGGGCTGGTTTACAGGCCATACCAGCGAGCCCATAGATTCTTTTTAGATCTAGATCTATCTTCCTCTCGAGCCCATCTTTGAAAGATACTGCGTCTTCTAGAGGAAGAGTCACATGTTTGGCCAGACGCATAAGAGCTGCGTCCACAAGGGGAGTATTCTCCAAACTCTTTACTTTTTCCGACTTGAAGGGGTACAATCTGGAGGTTTTATTAGACATGGAAGACTTTTTCTCTGTTTTACTCCATTCTTCCTCAATGATTTCCTTTAGCTCCGAAAGGAGCGGAAAGTTTGAGCGGCTGTCATGGCGGTGGGAGCGGTGTCTTGAGGAGGAACGAGAGCGTCTCCCCTGGTGAGATCCGGACTGGGAGTCTCGTCTGGATGAAGATGATTTATATTGTGGCTTGGCAAGGTCATTGGCATTCTGGACCGCGTTTAGTGGGTCCGACCTAGAAGGGCTGGAGAAAAAAGAATAGGGGAAGGGGGGAGAAGAAAAGCAGAACATGGTATCAGCACGACAACTTTTGTGCATAAATCTCATCCCCTCCCCTCACGAGCACATACCTTGTGCGTGAGGGCTGGCCACTTAAAGGCGGTGAATTTTTTTAAGAATATTATTTCCACAAAAAAAATCAATCATTAGTCTATTCATATATAAATATATACCCTTTTTTTTTTTTTTTTTTTTTTAAAACAAGCAGAGGTTTCAGCCACTCACCTGGAGACCAGCAGGGATCCGCTCCTCCTTTCCCTACCAAGGGAGATCCCAACACAGCAGGACAGGAGGGCGGAATTTAAATTCCCCGCTCGTGACATCATTATCTCCTACTGCGCACGCGCAATGGGAGACCACCGTACGTCGCCTGCGCGGACAACGAACCGCCGTACTGCGCATGTGCGAGCCAAGCCTCGCTCTCAAGGTGGCTACAGCGCAGGTGCCAGCGGCGGAGACTGCCGTAACCCGGAAGTGCCGTGGCGGGCTGGAACGCACGCGAACCAGCCGCCATGAGGGGGACAGGACACACTGGACCACCAGGGAAACACAGACTACACATAAAAACACTGCCATGGAGTATGAAATACAGCCACAGACCTTGCCAGCCGTTGATGAAAACTGTCCGCCGGGCATACAGAGGCGACCACCCATCCACCAAGGGGAAACATTCAAGCCTCTTTAAGCTACTCGCCCGCTCATGGCTGGGCTTTTTGAGCTGCACCGCATAAGTATGCCAATCCTGGATCCATTCAATCCTGATGCGAACAGCATGTGTAGGTCCATAGAGGAGGACAAAAAAGGAACGCAGTAGCTAGTGGCGAGTACTCATTTATGGGAATGGGGTCCTATAGCATTGGAGAGGAGGCGGGGTTAACCCACACGTAGGCTGCCATGGAGTCTGTCAGGAAAAGTGCATTTGAAAGTAAGTGGTTAAAATCACTTCTCCTGCAAAAAACTATTTAAAAAAAAATTGCATTGATACATGTCCCCCAGGGCAGTACCCAGACCCTCACATGCTTTTTATGGCCAATACCTTGCATATAAGCCTTTAAAATGGGCAATTTTTTAAAAGGAGAGAGGCTGGTGCTATGAAAGTCAGCTAAAACATTGTTTTATTATTGCCTGTGAACAGCAGTCAAAAAGAAAGCCAACGCGTTTTGGCCATCAGGCCTTAAAGCGGAGTTTCACCCAAAAATGGAACTTACGCATTTCCATTTCCTCCACCCCCTCCGGGTTTTATTATAAAACGATGGGTAGCCGACATCAAAGGGTAAAGCAGGAAAATTCAAAATGAAACTAACAGCTCAGCCACGGTGAAGCTAGCCAGCTGATGTGTGGTGACATCAGGCCCCGTGGCTCCGTCCGACGCGGCGTTTCTCCGTAAGAGGCATCGACTGGGAGAGGAGACTCTGATGTGTGGTGACGTCAGGTCCCGTGGCTCCGTCCGACGCGGCGTTTCTCCGTAAGAGGCATCGACTGGGAGAGGAGACTCTGATGTGTGGTGACGTCAGGTCCCGTGGCTCCGTCCGACGCGGCGTTCCTCTGTAAGAGGCATTGACTGGGAGAGGAGTTTTATAATAAGAGTTTTTACCTACTACACTATGGAGGACCCTCTGTTCTTGTGATTTCTCCCTACATATTATGAGTGATCCTACAGAGGCACAGTTCATTATACTGTTACCACAGTGCTCGAGAAGGATCCAAGGTGGATTGAAGTCTGTGTGTGAAATCCAAATCAGCTGTTCCTGCCTGCAAGATCCGACATACCTGAGCCCTGAAGACCCCCGTAATAGGCGTCCTGCATATCTGGTAGGCGGCCCCCCTTCTTTCACCATTATCTGGCTTGTTCAATACCAAAGGAGATGACATCCCGCATTTGAAGAAAGGACTGCTCACATAGAAAAATACACACTGTTTAATTTTTCAGGACTTTTTATTAGTCATTCACTTTTTAGGTGGACTGCACATTATTGGAATAATCAATCCATTTATACTCAATGTTTGAATAATATAAATTTTAGGTTGAAGGTGCACCCTTAACCAGTGTATTTTCGCATCAGTAGCGCACCTGATTTTTTATTCACTATTTAACAAAACTGGATATTCAAGTTTTTTTTGGGTTGCAGCACTTTTTTGTCACTATTATTTGTGTTTTGTTCCAATAATTTTTTTTCAATATTGGTGTAGGGTTTTGGGGTTAGCGCAGATTAGTCCGGTTACAATACACAGCTAGCACATAGTCACGCCTGACACTGGCTTCAGCCAGGCCTTAGCAGGATGCCCTATTACAGGCAGGGACCGTGGGCCAAAAAAGTTCTAGTGCTAGCTGCCCTCTTTGGTGGACTACTGATCCCAGTCAGCCCTTTGCAGACCCTGACAGCCCTCCTGGCTGCAGCAGCCTGACTTCACTGCCAGTAACATCACAGTCTCTCTTGCTGGCTCTACATCCATCTCAGGCTGCCTCCCAGTCCGCTCCCAGCTCTCCCGACTGTGCCTGTCACTCCCCGACACCTGGTGGATTCCTCCTGGAGACTTGTCCGGCAGTATTCCCCGCTATCCTCTCCTGCTCAGGACACCTCTTGAGTTGTGTGGGGTTCCTTCACAGCTTTGAGCTCCTAGCCCAAGGTCACCCCCCCAAATTGGGGAGGGCTCCTTCCAAGACCCAGACAGCCTAAGGGCCCTTTCACACTGGGGCGGAGGCGGTGTCGGCGGTAAAGTGCCGCTATTGTAAACGGCGCTTTACCGTCGGTATTCGGCCGCTAGTGGGGGGGGCGGTTTTACCCCCCCGCTAGCGGCCGAGAAAGGGTTAAAAACTACCGCAAATCACCTCGTTGGCTATGCCACTTTGCCGGCGGTATAGCCGCTCTGTCCCACTGATTTCAATGGGCAGGAGCGGGGAAGGAGCGGTATACACTCCGCTCCTTCACCGCTCCGAAGATGCTGCTAGCAGGACTTTTTTTACCGTCCTGCTAGCGCACCGCTCCAGTGTGAAGCCATGAACTAGCAGGAGACAATGCAGCGGCACTTTCAAGTCGGTTTGCAGGCGCTATTATTAGCGCAATAGCACCTGCAAACCGCCCCAGTGTGAAAGGGTCCTTACACTCCATCTCCCAGTTCTTTCACCTGACAACTCCTCCCCAGCTGGACTCACCCTGGGTATTTAAGGAGGCCTACCTCCTGCCAATCCAGGTTGGGGATTGGTCAGGGCTCCTTAGAACACCCAGACAGCTCTGCCCTTCTTCCCTTCCTTCCTTCTAGAAGCCTCCAGAAGCAGAAGGGAGGTAACCAAAAGATAATGCTGTCTGTGAGTCCCCAGCCTTCTCCTAAGGTAGAGGGTGCCACATTTACCCCCCACCAGAAATCAGCTGGTCCCTCAGCTGAGAAATTTTGAAAAAAATTTGCTCCTGGTCCCAGGAGCAAGGGCATTGTCAGGAAAGGTTTCACCTGCTGGTGGCGCTGTCAGATCTTTGGACCGCAGTACTGGTCTGTGGTAGACACACCAGAATTTATCCAAAAAATCTCTAATCTTGTTCCTCGTGCACTACATTGTGGCCTCATCATACAGACTAGCTCCCCAAACCGTTGCTTACAAAATAAAGAAAGCTTGCAGGGAAAATGTCATTTTTTGGGCTGTATAAATGCAATTATTACTGCAGCAGATTCTATACACAGTACAGATGAGCCACTTTCCAGGTGGACTAATGCCTCGTTTCCACTGAGCGGATCGGTTCTGGTTGGTTCGGTACGGTACGCTATTTTCAGTGTTTCCATTATGAAAGCGGCCCATACAACCAAACCATACCGCACTAATTATGGTCCTGCTTCAGATGTGGGGCCATAGAAAATGGTACGGTATGGTTAGGGCGGAGCTACTGGCATCACACAATACATTCCACTGATTGTCGGACAGAAGAAACGTCAATGCTCACGTCAAAGGCATTTTTTCTAAACCCCATATGGCCCCTGGCGGTCTGACTTGCAGTGGAAATGCTCACCTGAATAGGCCGGACCATTCTAACCCTTCCAAACTGTACCGATCCAAACCGTTCCACTCAGTGGAAATGAGGCATAAGGGAACCCCCCTTGAAAGGAATTTTTCATTTTTATACTATCACTTCAAGCATCAATAAATCACTGCTCATTTAAAAATGACAAACTTTTTTTTCATTGATACGTGTCCTCCAGGGCAGTACCCAAACCCCCATAACCATTGTATGCTAAATTACTTGTATATAAGCCTTCAAAATGGGCACTTTTTTTCATGTTTGGGTCCCATAGACTTCAATAGGGTTCGTTATTCGGTTTCGAACTTTATTGATATTTGAAATTTCTGGTGCGAACCAAACAGGGGGTTGTTCAGCCCATCCCTAGTTTCTACCAGCTTTGCACATCTAGAGAGTGAAATTTTTTCCCATTCTTCTTTGCAAAATAGCTCAAGCTCTGTCAGATTGGATGGAGTGCATCTGTGAACAGCAATTTTCAAGTCTTGCCACAGATTTTCAATTGGATTTAGGTCTGGACTTTGACTGGGCCATTCTGACACATGAATATGATTTGATCTAAAGCAGGGGTCTCCAAACTACGGCCCTCCAGTTGTTCAGGAACTACAATTCCCATCATGCTTAGTCATGTCTGTAAATATCAGAGTAAATGTCAGAGTTTTACAATGCCTCATGGGACGTGTTGTTCCCCAACAGCTGGAGGGCCGTAGTTTGGAGATCCCTGATCTAAACCATTCCATTGTAGCTCTGGCTGTATATTTAGGGTCGCTGCCCTGCTGGAAGGTGAACCTCGCCTACCTGAGCTGTGGATCTCTGAAGCTCCTCCAGAGTCACCATGGACCTCTTGGCTGCTTCTCTGATGAATGCTCTCCTTGCCCGGCCTGTCAGTTTAGGTGGACGGCCATGTCTTGGTAGGTTTGCAGTTGTGCCATACTCTTTCCATTTTCGGATGATGGATTAAACAGAGCTCCGTGAGATGTTCAAAGCTTGGGAGATTTTTTTATAACTAAACCCTGCTTTAAACTTCTCCACAGCTTTATCCCTGACCTGTCTGGTGTGTTCCTTGGCCATCATGATGCTGTTTGTTCACTAAGGTTCTCTAACAAATGTGTGTAGTTCTCTAACAAATGTAGTAGTTCCATCTGTTCCACCTGTCACCCTGCCCAGCCTGGCATTCACTTCCAGTCACTCTCCAGACAACGAACAGTCCATCAGCTTTGTTTTTGTTATTTTATTAAGGGATTAAACTTGGATGGGGTAAAGGGATTATGGGATGCCCAGAATCAATAGTATTAAATGATGAAATGATTGATTGGAACCTCTATTCACATCCTCTAAAGCTCCAGACTTCTCCAGCACAACGATTCTTTGTAGACTGTTACTTTCTCTCCTGTGCAATACTTGGTTCCTGGCACAGCTAGAACATGGTTAGGCCCAGCTCTGAATTAAGCTCAACTTTAGGGATTTGCCATTTACTGGCAGGGACCGCAGGCCGCTTTGGTGTAGCAACGGATAGCAATAGAAAAAGTCTTTAGTGCTAGCTGTATTGAGGTGGACTACTGATCCCAGTCAGTCCTGTGCAGACTCTGACGGCCCTCCTGGCTGCGGAAGCCCGACTTCAACACAACTAACATCACAGTGTCTCCCGCTGGCTCTACATCCATCTCAGACTCCAGCATGCCTCTCCCAGCTCTCCCGACTGTGCCTGTCACTCACCGACACCTGGTGGATCCCTCCTAAATACTTGCCTGGTAGTGTTCCCCGCTGTCCTCTCCTGCTCCTGTTCAGGATACCCCTTGGGTTGTGTGGGGTTCCCTCACAGCTCCGAGCCCCTGGCTCAAGGTCAGCCCCCCCCCCAGAATGGGGGGCTCCCTCCAAGGCCCTGACAGCCTAACACTCCATCTCTCAGTTCTTCCACCCGAACAACTCCTCCCTAGCTGGGCTGACCCAAGGTATTTAAGAAGGCCTGCCCCCTGCCAAACCTAGTTGGGGATTGGTCAGGGCTCCTCACCACACCCCAGACAGCTCCACCTCCCCTCCCCTCCTCTGCTTCTAGAATCTTCCAGAGGCCAGAGGGAGGTAACCAAAAGGTGATGCTATCTGTGAGTCACCAGCCTACACTAAACCACTCCCAAGCCCACAGATCTTTCAGCTAGACCTGCCTAAATTTACCTGCACTGGCCAAAAAAAAATAGCTTTAGCACTTAACTTAGGTAGAGGGTGCTACACAAACCTGAGGGCACAGAACAGCTGTATTTATACTGAGATTCAATTACACCCAGGTGGACTCTATTTACTAATTAGGTGACTTCTGAAGGCAATTTGTTTAACTAGATTCACACACACACACTTTTCACATATTTATTTGTAAACAATTTTGAAAACCATTTATCATTTTCCTTCCACTTCAGAATTATGTGCCACTTTGTGTTGGTCTATCACATAAAATACCAATAAAATACATTTATGTTTTTGGTTGGAACATGACAAAATGTGGAAAATTTCAAGGGGTATGAATACTTTTTCAAGGCACTGTAAGTGTAAGCAAGTACTCTGCAATACCTGCCCCAGTCTGAGAGTAATTTCATCATACAGGAGGAGATGATTTGCATTTACACTGCTGAGTTAAGGGGAGAACTTTACAAGGGTTGGACAAAATGATGGGAACAAGTATGGTAAAAGAACAAAATCATTACCATATATGGTGTTGGACCGCCTTTGACATCCAAGACGTCCTGAATTCCCCTGAGCATTGACAAATATAAGACTTGGATGGTGGATAATGGGAACTGATACCACTATTCATGCAAAAATCGTTCCAGTTCTTGCAGAGATGCTGGAGGGGAAAAACGAGCCTGAACCTTGTTCTCCAAAATTGACCATAGTGGCTCTATGATATTGAGGTCCGGCTATTTTGCCTCTGATGCAGCCAGTGTGACCAGTGAAAACGGTCAGATTTCCATTTTTCTTCCCCTCTATTTCCATATCCTGGGGTTGCTCTCCCCATAATATGAACTAGTATACCCTTTATTATTATTATAAAGTATTGGGACGCCTGCCTTTACACACACATGAACTTTAATGGCATCCCAGTCTTAGTCCGTAGGGTTCAATATTGAGTTGGCCCACCCTTTGCGGCTATAACAGCTTCAACTCTTCTGGGAAGGCTGTCCACAAGGTTTAGGAGTGTGTCTATGGGAATGTTTGACCATTCTTCCAGAAGCACAATTGTGAGGTCAGGCACTGATGTGGACGAGAAGGCCTGGCTCGCAGTCTCCGCTCTAATTCATCCCAAAGGTGTTCTATCGGTTTGAGGTCAGTCAAGTTCTTCCACCCAAACTCGCTCATCCATGTCTTTATGGACCTTGCTTTGTGCACTACTGGTCCAAATCATATGGTGGAGGGGGGAAGGAGGGATTATGGTGTGGGGTTGTATTTCCAAGGTTGGGCTTGGTCCCTTAGTTCCAGTGAAGGGAACTCTTAAGGCGTCAGCATACCAAGACATTTTGGACAATTTCATGCTCCCAACTTTGTGAGAACAGTTTGGGGACGGCCCCTTCCTGTCCCAACATGACTACCCACCAGTGCACAAAGCAAGGTCCATAAAGACATGGCTAAGTGAGTTTGGGGTGGGGGAACTTGACTGGTCTGCACAGAGTTCTGACATCAACCTGACAGAACACCTTTGGGATGAATTAGACCAGAGACTGCAAGCCAGGCCTTCTCATAGGATGTCTAGATAATGAACATTCATTAGGATGGCAGGTCAGTCTCAAAAGAGTGTAAGAAAGATAGGGGGCGCTAGATACCATAATATTCAAGTGCTCCAAAAAAATATATCTCTTGCATTACCAAAATGGAAATGTAGGAAGCTAGGGGGCGCTAGATACCATACTATTCAAGTGCTCTAAATAAATATATCTCCTGTGTTACCAAAAAAATGAAAATCATAATATTGACAAATCATAGTTAGATTACACATTGAAGTGCCCACATTAGTGAAAACATATATAGTGATTGATTGTCCACATAAAAAAGTGATTGAAGTAGTTGAAGTGATATCTTTCAATATTATCCCAATCTTGTTGCTGTAAACAAAAGGTTTTCCATCACCAAAGAAACAAAAGAAAAAGGAAAACACCTCGAAGTAGTAGATATCTGCTTACCAGATACCAATGACTCCTTTAGTTAAAAAGGGAGTCACTAGCGCTTGTGCAGGGTTGTGCCTGCTCACATGGATGGCCGGACTGTGGTTGGTATTATAGGCATGGATCGTTCCCGTCAGGCTCATTCAAGATAGGATAAGGATACATAGGAAACAAAAACAGTCTCCATAGCGTAAAACCATTTATTAAAAAAGTAAACAAATTAAAAAGCCAAATGGCCGCTTACATTGGTGGGTGCCTACCCGGCACTGGGGCTGCTTGCATGTCAGGGTGACTTCGCAGTCAGAAAAAGCCTTTCATGTCTCCTCCACGCTGGCGTGCGTTCCAGCTTACACAGGGGGGCAGCCAAAGGATCCGGATGTTGTTGGATGATAGGACATGTGACCACGTACCGCAAAAGAGGCCTCCTCAGCACCACTTATCAATCCCAGCAACATTGTATCATTTGTATATAAGAGCGGAGACTGCGAGCCAGGCCTTCTCGTCCAACATCAGTGCCTGACCTCACAAATGAGCTTTTGGTCAAACATTCCCATAGACACACTCCTAAACCTTGTGGACAGCCTTCCCAGAAGAGTTGAAGCTGTTATAGCTGCAAAGGGTGGGCCAACTCAATATAGAACCCTACGGACCAAGACTGGGATGGCATTAAAGTTCATGTGCGTGTAAAGGCAGGCGTCCCAATACTTTTGACAATATAGTGTAGGTACTTCCTGCTTTAATATGGTTTTAAGAAGGATATATTTTTTAAAGTAAAAAAATAAATATTTTTATTTATAATTGCAGGATACTTTACTACAAAAGCCATTATTAGTACCTCTGTCCCGTGGTAATCTGTGGGGTTCAGTAACATTTGGACATTCAGGGCCTGCTACGCATGTAAGGAGTGTGGGATCCGTGGGCCAAATTGATAGCCCAGCCCAGAAAAAAACAGGTTCCAGGGCAAATTGTAAAATCCAGTACAGACTGGTACATGCCCCCGGCAGTTGGAAGAGGTCTGTTTTCAGTGGGGGTCACTGGCAGTTCCTCTGCGGGGTCCAAGATTCCTCTATTTTGGTAGCAGAGTGAGTAGCACAATCAGTGTTCAAAAGCAGAAATATGCTTTTTTCTGACAAGTATGATACAAGACCTAATTACCTTTTCAAATTATACTGAGTAGATTATGCCGACAGTGGAGATAGATTGCAAGCTCTTGGAACCAGCCAGGAATTTTAGCAAAAAAAGAGCCTCCTTGATGTCTTAAAACAATACACTTTTTCTGTAGAACTAAATTGTCAGCTCATGTGATTAAAACAGCAAGCTTTAGAATTATTTGTGTTCCAAACAGTTGCACACAATAAATCCAAGACATTGTTCTCTGCAAATACTTTTATTTAACTTTTTTCAGCAACTTCTGATACATTCAGTAATATTTCAGATAAAATCTCACACCTCCCAACAAAAGGAAAATGCTACAATTAACCAGGCAAGGTCAACAGCTGGAGGGGATGTCAGGGCTGGTAACACAGGCGAGAGGCTGGAGGGGTCTCAGGGTTGGTAACACAGGCGAGAGGCTGGAGGAGTCTCAGAGTTGGTAACACAGGCGAGAGGCTGGAGGAGTCTCAGGGTTGGTACCACAGGTGAGAAGCTGGAGGAGTCTCAGAGTTGGAACACAGACGAGAGCCTGGAGGAATCTCAGGGTTGGTACCACAGGTGAGAGGCTGGACGAGTCTCAGAGTTGGTAACAGAGGCGAGAGGCTGGAGGAGTCTCAGGGTTGGTACCACAAGTGAGAAGCTGGAGGAGTCTCAGAGTTGGAACACAGATGAGAGCCTGGAGAAATCTCAGGGTTAGTACCACAGGTGAGAGGCTGGAGGTGTCTCAGGGTTGATAACACAGGCGAGAGGCTAGAGGAGTCTCAGGGTTGGTACCACAGGCAAGAGGCTGGAGGAATCTTAGGGTTGGTACCACAGGCTGGTGGCGTTTTTTGCAATTTTGTCAAATTTGAGCAGGTCAGTATTTTTTTTTTGTAAGCATTTAACGGCTCATAATTTGGGACCAATTTGGGATGTTGTTGCCACATCCTGTGCAACAACCCCAACATGTGGCAAAGCAGGATGTTCACACACAACCAAATAGGGGGTTGGCCAATGAACACAGATTTTGCCCTTTGACAGAACCCCCCTGACTCCTGCCACATCTGGATGGGAAAACACAGATGTGTAATTTTTTTGGGCTCTTAAGGATATGGTTTTTCGAAGAATGAAATTTGATGATGAACGTGAATATTCCTTCTGTTATGTTCTTCTGAGGTTTACCAGCAGAGCTGAATCTTTGACTCTTCCTGAGTCGCGGGGCCCCCGTAGACCTCCACCTCGCACAGGTGCAGGTAATCACTGCGCCCCGGGATCACCACGCTGACGTATTGACCCTCCATCCCGTTACAGCAGAACGTTGTCACAGGATCAGAAACACTGGTGATCTTACCGCACCTGTTGAAGGCAAACAAGGATCAACACAATGATACAGAAAATGCCACACATACACCTATGGGCAATGGTGGCCCATCCATAAGGGGTGCAGGGGGGGAGGGCGCCCCTCTTATCCATGCACCCGGGCCCTAATCTCCATGCAGGACACCGGAGGCATGGATTTCAATGTTTTTTTTTATTAGAAGCACATGATTAGAGCCTGAGGCCTGTTGAAGGCAAACAAGGATTAACACAATGATACAGAAAATGCCACACATACACCTATGGGCAGGGGTGGCCCATCCATAAGGGGCGCAGGGGGGGGTGCCCCTCTTATCCATGCGCCCGGCCCCTAATCTCCGTGCAGGGCGCCGGACGCATGGATTTCAATTGTTTTTTTTTTTATTAGAAGCACATGATTAGAGCCTGAGGCTCTAATTGGCTTCAAAAAAGGGTCGGCTCGGGGGAGCAGAGTACTGTGCCCTAAACCCACCCAGTTGAGTGACAATAGCGAATTAATATGCGCTATGTTTGGCTAGGAGGAGAAACAGGAAATCGAGAAGCGGGTCTTAAGACCTGATTGGCCGAGAGGAGAAGTGATCCTAGTGGCCGCTGAGGAGGAAGCGATGCAGGGTGAAGTCGATGTGAAGCTGCCGAGGAGGAGGAGACGCAGGAAGGAGCCAAAGCTGCCCGCGACCTAGGTGGGGTAAGTGTGGGGCTGGTGGGTGGACAAGTGAGCGACGGGGGGGTTAGACTGATCGACCGGAAGGGGGGGTGGTTTGTTTGCGCCCAAAATACATAGAGCACCAGCCGCCACTGCCTATGGGAGATTTACAAAATGGTTCCAGAAAAAACATACATCACTATGGGGTTGACTTACTAAAGGAAAAAAGAGGATCCTGGATGGCCGCACACCATAGAGCACACCATTTTCTGGTGTGCGGCCGTCCAGGATCCTCTTCTTTCCTCAAGCTTGTGCAGAGCCAGCACCTGTGAGTTCTATTAGGGTGGGTGTTTTGTTACAGATTTGGGGGACTGGAACGGCAACCTTTTGCTTGTTGATTTACTAAAACCGGAACGTGCTAAATTTAGTGCAGCTCTGGAAAACCAAACAGCTTCCAGGTTTTTTTGTCCAAGCTTAATTGAATAAGCTGAAGTTGGAAGCTGATTGGCTACCATGCACAGTTGCACCAGATTCTGAGTGTTCCAGTTTTTATAACTACCCCCTTATGTGACTTAACATTGATCTCCAGGATCATCAAGAATCGGTAAGAACTTCTTTTGTCATTGCACAGTAAAAATGGCAAAGAATACAAATTTTAGGCACGAAGCAGATGATCTCCAAACCCTGACAGCAGCCCATTCTATCTTTTGGGGAAGCCAAACAATGCATTACTGGCAGCATTATTAATGAGAAGCTGATTGCTTTTCCTAAAGAACATGTCAAGCCAAAATTTCATATGTGCCTGCTGTACCATGTACTTGTATGAAAAAGTCTCCTGTTCTCTTTGCATTGCTTCCTTTATGGGAAATCCCTGGTGTTCCTGCCAGTCCCCCTGCTTCCCTAATAAAAAGTCGACGATGCTAGGCATGAGAGCACAGCATGGTCAGTTCTCTAGCTGTGCTGGGAGCTCAGCCTGCTCTCCTCCAATGATCAGACCTGTGCTGACGTGCCCTCCCCCCTGCACTGCCATTCACTGGGAAGATCAGTGTGCTGTTGTTTCTACTCTTCCAGCTCTCTAAGCTCCTTACACAGAGAACAGAAGGTATGTGATCACTTATAAAAGAAGGGGGAGGGTAAAGGTGTTTATAATGTTTTTTTATATGTATGTACAAATGTTTTGACTTTAATTTCTATGGTAAACTGAATGTATTGTTTTACAAAGTGAGGGTTCACATATACTTCATTCATCATTTGTTGATTAGTTGATGAAAATATGGTCTCCTTGGGCGAAATATCTTAGATCCAGTGGATTGACCCCATGCGGTTGCATCTCTGATGTTGCCCCTTCTGCTTTGCAGCTTTTTTAACCATGAGGAACCCATAAAATCATTTTTAGGTCTTGGGAAACCCCTTACAAATCCAGAACGTCACCTTTACAGATAGCTAAAAAAGATTGTTGGTGTCATTTCACTGACTCTGCCATGTGGTGTTGGCTCCAGAATTATGTAGGCACCATCATATGGGAGGTCATTCAACCACATCTCCAGAAAACCCTTAGCAACCCTTGGAGCCTAGCGGTAACTCCATTTTTTTCTTTTTAACCCTACCCTCCTATTTTTCTTTGGCCTCTAGTTATTTCTCCTTCTGCTTTTTTCTTGCTTTTCTCTTTTTATTGTACATTGTCCTTGTTACTCTCTAGAATTTACATATTGGATTTATTGGGACCTGCTGAGCTGGCCTATCTGCTGGGTGCCTGATGATGGATCATGATTACAATGACCATCCCTTCAACTTGTGCTCTTTGTGCATTTGCTCACCTATGTATTCTCCATGTTGGGAATAGACATGTGTAATTTGTTTTGTTCCAAATTAGTTTAACGAATTTTGACAAATTTGTTAATTCGGAAACATCCGAATTAACGAAAACCTGTTTAACAAATTTTTCCGAATATTCGTAAATTCGAATATTTGGAAATTTGAAATTAGAAAATCAGAAATCCCATAAATTCGAAAATCTAAAATAACAGCTAACTATGAAAACATAGGTTTTGGAATTTCCTTTTAAATTTGGCTGTCAGTGAACGTAACGAATACGAATTCATCCGAAATCACGAATTATCCGAAATAACAAATGCCGTATGTAAACAAATGGAATGTAACACATTAATAATAATAATCCCCTTACAGTCTGGCTTTCGCTCGCAGCACTCCACGGAAACTACCTTACTAAAACTCACTAACGATTTACTAACTGCTAAAACCAACAGCCAGTACTCCATACTCCTACTACTTGACCTCTCTGCGGCCTTTGATACTGTTGACCACCCGCTCCTTCTCAATAAACTACATTCCCTTGGCCTCCGAGATTCTGCTCTATCCTGGTTCTCTGGCTATTTATCACAGCGCTCCTTCAGTGTCACCTACAACTCTGTCTCCTCCTCTCCATTGCCCCTTTCTGTGGGGGTCCCCCAAGGCTCGGTTCTTGGACCCCTTCTCTTCTCTATCTACACCTCCTCCCTTGGTCACCTAATAACTGCCCACGGCTTCCAATACCACTTATACGCTGATGACACCCAAATCTATCTGTCTACTCCTCACCTCACTCCTTCAGTCTCCTCTCGCATTACTAACTTACTAACTGACATATCAGCATGGATGTCGCACCACTTCCTTAAACTAAATCTCTCTAAAACTGAGCTATTAATATTCCCCCCCGCCCGTGCCCCCCTCCATGACTTTTCCATCAAAATCAACAATGCAACCATCAGTCCCTCCCCTCACGCCAGGGTACTAGGTGTAATCCTAGACTCCGACTTGTCATTTCAGCCTCAAATCCAATCATTGTCAAAAGTTTGTAGAATTCACCTCCGTAACATCTCTAAAATTCGCCCTTTTTTAACAAATGAAATCACCAAGCTCCTCATTCACTCCCTTGTTATCTCTCGCCTTGACTATTGCAACTCCCTTCTCATTGGCCTACCGCTCCATAGGCTCCTCCCCTCTTCAGTCTATCATAAATGCTGCTGCCAGACTTATCCACCTTACCAACCGCTCAGTGTCTGCCAACCCTCTACTTCAATCCCTACACTGGCTCCCAATCACCCAGCGAATTAAATTCAAAATTCTAACCACAACATACAAAGCCATTCACAACTCTGCCCCAAGCTACATCACTAATCTTGTCTCCAAATATCACCCAAATGGTCCTCTCCGCTCTTCTCAAGACCTCCTGCTTTCAAGCTCTCTCATCTCCTCCTCCCATGCTCGTCTCCAGGATTTCTCCAGAGCCTCTCCCATCCTCTGGAACTCGCTACCTCCATCTATCCGGCTAGCCCCTACTCTTGCTACCTTCAGGCAATCCCTGAAAACTCATCTCTTCAGGAAAGCCTATCACGTCTCCAACTAATCTCCTACCACTTCCACCAGCTCATTCCCCACAGTTACAACCTTTTGTACCACCTGCCCCACCCTATTAGATTGTAAGCTCTTCTGAGCAGGGCCCTCTTAATCCTATTGTATTGTATTATATTATAACTGTATTGTCTCCTTTTTATATTGTAAAGCGCTGCGTAAACTGTTGGCGCTATATAAATCCTGAATAATAATAATAATAATAATAATAAACAACAATAATAATAATTAAACCTTTTTTTATTATTATTATTTATTATTAATTCATTCCGTTCCATTTGTTTAGATGCAGCATTCGTTATTTCGGATAATTCGTAAGTTCGGATAAATTTGTATTCGTTATGTTCACTGACAGCCAAATTTGAAAGGAAACTCCAATACCTATAATTTAATAGTTAGTTGTTATTAGTTAGTTATTATTAAGAATTTTCAGATTTCGTTCTTTAGAATTTTTCGAATTTACGGATTTCCAAGTTTACAAATTTACGAATTTACAAATTTACGAATTGCAATCATAACTAATGACATGAAAAACTAAAAAAAAAAAGAGGATGAAACCAAAACGAACACGAAAAAATTTTTTGGCATTGCACATGTCTATGGGGAAACCAATGCATTCTACAAGGCTCTCTGTGTGATTGACTTTGTGCCTCATCAACACAGATTGTAACTTTGTTATACAATTCTTTCATGAAGGGTTGGGGGGTGTTTTGGTAGTCATTTTTTACAATTCTTTAATTTTTGTTTACATTTTTTTTTTTAATTTCTTTATAATTACCACTGGGTATAGCTAAATTATGCTACTTCTTGAGCATGGCCTTTTTTTGAAGTTTTACTCATTTTTAAATTTATTTTTTTTACAATTTTTTTACATTTATTTTAATAATTTTTTTTCACAACACTGTAGGGGGGTCTTTGGTAAACTATTAAGGGTCAGACACCTGAAGTCTCACTTTTGAGACAGAGAAAGTGAGTGAGGAAACACAATCCCCAGTTCCTTTCTGTAGCCTCAGCTGCACTGCTGGTGAATGCATGGGAGCAGTGGCGGCCCGTCCGTTAGGGGCTCCCCGGCGCAGCCATCTCTATCCACGGCCACCACATCCTAATTAATGCTTTATGATCCCCGGCTGCTACCCCCTATTCATGCGTCCGGCCTCTTTCAGGACACCGGGCACATGAATTACAGCGGCAGGAGGGTGTTTTCTGAAGCACCTGATTAGAGCCAGAGGCTCTAATAGGCTTCAAAATAGGGTGGGCTTGTGGCGCAGAGCATTGCGCCACGAGCCCACCCAGATGTTACAACAGCAAATGAACATTTGCTGTTGCAATACTGATCCTCCTCCCCGCCAATCGGGAAGCGGGTCTGATACCTGTCACCTGATTGGCTGAAAGAACAGGTGATCCTATTGGACGCCTAGAAGGAGGGGAGGAGACGCATGGCGGAAGCGAGAAGGGGAAGACACAGGAGCCGCTGCCCGATGCCGGCCGCAGCCTGATGTCTGCCGATGCCCGATCCCCCGCTGCTGCCCGATGTGCCCTGCCACTGCCCGATCCCCCGCCGCTGCCCGATGTGCCCCACCACTGCCCGATGTGCCCACTGATGTCTGATCCCCGCCACTGCCCGATGTGCCTGCCGCCGCCCGTTCCCCGCCGCTGCCCGATGTGCCCTGCTGCCTGATCCCCGCCACTGCCCGATGTGCCCTGCCACTGCCCGATCCCTGCCACTGCCCGATGTGCCCGCCGATGTCTGATCCCCCCGCTGCTGCCCGATGTGCCCACTGCCTAGATGGGGTAAGTACCGGTGGTCCGGCAGAAAGCGCGGGGGGGTTGAGATCCTGTGGGGAGGGGGTGGTTGTTTGCCCCCCCCCCAAAACCAAAAACCACCAGGTGCTACTGCATGGGAGACAGAGGCTTCCTGTTCATTCTTAAACTGAAGCATAGTAAGCATGCTTCAGGTATTAATGAATACAGTGAGTGATCTGTGGGGGCTTCGTAAATTACATATTTACTGGCCTCTGCCCCCCCCCCCCATCCTGAGGATCCCCCTGTGTGCCTGCAGCTGCTGCCGTGGAAGAGGAGAGGAGGGAATCCTGCAGCACTGCTGGGGGGGAAAGGGGCGGCACACAGGGTGGGGGCCCAGGCAGCGGGTGAAGAAATAACTTGAATCAATTTTTTGTGGCTCACCCATCACCCTGCAGCAGCTGAAAGCCACAAAAGGTCGATTCCAGTTATTTCTGCACCCGCTGCACTGATTACCCGCTCTTGTCCTGTGTTCACATGCCATTGCCTCTGCTTAGGGGGGGGGACTGCAGGGCAGGGCCCATGCACCTCAAACCTCATGGCAGTGCCCAGGCGAAAAGACAGCCCTGCCTTGCCCCGTGGTACTCACACTGGGTTGTTATTGTCCGGAGAATTTCCAATTCGGACCTCGGCACCCATCATCCGTTCCATACAGCAGTCCGACCGGCCGGTGACCACAACGGTATTCACTTTTTGTTTCTGTTTCAGGTCCAACTTCCACCAGGGTGACGGCTCCGCATTTGTGTGGCTACAGAAGCCATGATACCAATTCAGATCTTTCACACCATCAATGGCCTTGTTGGCATAACCTATAGGCGTAGCGCCCTGAAAGGTGGAACTCTGCGTGGCTTCCCCACTTCTGGCGATATTAGTGGCTGAAGAAAGAAAAACAAAACACACTCAATAAATATACATTTCAGGGTTCATGTGTAAAAAGTTTGGTGTATGAATGTGACGCACATCCCCCACGGCTCCAATGAAGCGTGCCGTATTCTGTGTAATATAATGATAGCCTATTTTCAAAGCGCCATCTAGTGGCCATAAAAAATAAAATTAAAATTAAAGTTAAAAAAAAAAGCATTGTGGCCACTAGATGGCGCTTTGAAAATAGGAGATCATTATATTACACAGAATACGGAACGCTTCATTGGAGCTGTGCAGATGTTTTGTCACATTTGTTCAGCAAACTTTTTTTATACACGGATCCCTGAATGTTTTTTTGCATTGTTCTAAAAAGATGTCTTCACAAGAAGTTAATTGTAAACTGCAATGTTGGCTGCGATGTTATTAATGATTCGCTTGCCAATGCAATATCATTATACAATATCTCACCAAAGTAAGTACACCCCTCACATTTTTGTAAATATTTTCTTCTATCTTTTCATGTGACAACACTGAAGAAATGACACTTTGCTACAATGTAAAGTAGTGAGTGTACAGCTTGTATAACAGTGTAAATTTGCTGTCCCCTCAAAATAACTCAACACACAGCCATTAATATCTAAACCGCTGGCAACAAAAGTGAGTGCACCCCTAAGTGAAAATGTCCAAATTGGGCCTAATTAGCCATTTTTCCTCCCCGGTGTCAAGTGAGTCGTTAATGTTACAAGGACTCTGGTGTGAATGGGGAGCAGGTGTGTTAAATTTGGTGTTATCGCTCTCACTCTCTCATACTGGTCACTGGAAGTTCAACATGGCACCTCATGGCAAACAACTCTCTGGGATCTGAAAAAAAGAATTGTTGCTCTACATAAAGATGGCCTAGGCTATAAGAAGATTGCCAAGACCCTGAAACTGAGCTGCAGCACGGTGGCCAAGACCATACAGCGGTTTAACAGGACAGGTTCCACTCAGAACAGGCCTCGCCATGGTCCACCAAAGAAGTTGAGGTCACGTGTTCAGCGTCATATCCAGAGGTTGTCTTTGGGAAATAGACGTATGAGTGCTGCCAGCATTGCTGCAGAGGTTGAAGGGGGGAGGGGTCAGCCTGTCAGTGCTCAGACCATACGCCGCACACTGCATCAAATTGGTCTGCATGGCTGTCATCCCAGAGGGAAGCCTCTTCTAAAGATGATGCACAAGAAAGTCCGCAAACAGTTTACTGAAGACAAGCAGACTAAGGACATGGATTACTGGAACCATGTCCTGTGGTCTGATGAGACCAAGATAAACGTATTTGCTTCAGATGGTGACAAGCGTGTGTGGTGACAACCAGGTGAGGAGGACAAAGACAAGTGTGTCTTGTCTACAGTCAAGCATGGTGGTGGGAGTGTCATGGTCTGGGGCTGCATGAGTGCTGCCGGCACTGGGGAGCTACAGATCATTGAGGGAACCATGAATGCCAACATGTACTGTGACATACTGAAGCAGAGCATGATCCCCTCCCTTCAGAGACTGGACCGCAGGGCAGTATTCCAACATGATAACGACCCCAAACACACCTCCAAGATGACCACTGCCTTGCTAAAGAAGCTGAGGGTAAAGGTGATGGACTGGCCAAGCATGTCTCCAGACCTAAACCCTATTGATCATCTGTGGGACATCCTCAAATAAAAGGTGGAGGAGCGCAAGGTCTCTAACATCCACCAGCTCCATGATGTCATCATGGAGGAGGGGAAGAGGACTCCAGTGACAACCTGTGAAGCTCTGGTGAACTCCATGCCCAAGAGGGTTAATGCAGTGCTGGAAAATAATGGTGGCCACACAAAATATTAACACTTTGGCCCCAATTTGGAAACTTTCACTTAGGGGTGTACTCACTTTTGTTGCCAGCGGTTTAGACATTAATGGCTGTGTGTTGAGTTATTTTGAGGGGACAGCAAATTTACACTGTTATACAAGCTGTACACTCACTACTTTACATTGTAGACAAGTGTCATTTCTTCAGTGTTGTCACATGAAAAGATAGAAGAAAATATTTACAAAAATGTGAGGGGTGTACTCACTTTTGTGAGATACTGTGTAACTAATGCTAATATTACCACTTGCCTACCGGGCACTTTTACCCCCTTCCTGCCCAGGCCAATTTGCAGCTTTCAGCACTCTCACACTTTGAATGACAATCGCGCGGTCATGCAACACTGTACCCATATGAAATTTTTATAATTTTTTTTCACACAAATAGAGCTTTCATGTGGTGATATTTAATTACTACTGTTTTTTTTTAATTTTTGGTTAAATAAACAAAAAAAGACCAATGTTAGGGTTAAGGGCTAGGGTTAGGGTTAAGGGTTAAAGTCTAGAATTAAGGGCTAGGGTTAGGGTTAAAGTCTAGGGTTAAGGGCTAGAGTTAGGGTTAAGGGGTAGGGTTTGGGTTAAGGGCTAGGGTTAAGAGTTAGGGTTAGGGGCTAGGGTTAAGGTTAAGGGTTTGGGTTTAGGGCTAGGGTTTAAGAGCTAGGGTTAGGATTAAGGGGTATGGTTAAGGGCTAGGGGTAGGGTTAAGGGCTAAAGTTAGGGGTAAGGGCTAGGGTTAGGGTTAAGCTCTAGGGTTAAGGGCTAGAGTTAAGGTTAAGGGGTAGGGTCATGGTTAAAAGTTAGGGTTGAGGACTAGAGTTAGGATTAAATGTTAGGGTTAGGGCTAGGGTTCGAGTTAGCAGAAATCATTAGGGTTAGCACTCTTAAAAAAAAATGCAAAATGCAAAACTTACAGTTTTTGTGCTGGTCCATTGAAGTCATTGATTACACACAAAACGTAAAATCTGCTGCAAGACGAAAAGTCCCCGACCCTTTCCAAAAAACACACCAGCTCAAAATGTACAGATGTGAACTAGATCCATAGGAAACCTATGTTAAATGGACTGTAGTGCGTTTCTGCAAAACACACTAAAAAACGCACTAAAAAATGCATAGGTGTGAACGTAGGTATAATAACCGTCCTATAGAATTTGTGGCTGCCTCCTAATATGTTACTAATAAAGAGGGATTGGAAAGGACTATATAGAACTGGTCCAGTTTTGAGGTGAGCGCTATTGATACTGATTGCATACCTCTTTAACCCCATCCCGTTCCCTCTCAGTGGCCCTTTAACCACTTGGCCTCCGGAAGATTTACCCCCCTTAATGACCAGGCCATTTTTTGCGATACGGCACTGCGTTAATTTTGCGCGGTCGTGCGACGTGGTACCCAAATAAAATTGATGTTCTTTTTTTCTCACAAATAGAGCTTTCTTTTGGTAGTATTTGATCACCTCTGTGGTTTTTTTTTTTTTTTTGAGCCATAAACAAAAAAAGACCGACAATTTTGAAAAAAAAAACTATATTTTTTTTACTTTCTACTATAAAACATATCCAATAAAAAAAAAATCTTTTTTCATCAATTTAGGCCAATGTTTATTTTGCTACAGTGGGGGAAAATAATGATTTGAGTAAGTTGTGTAAGTTTGCCCCACTTACAAAGAAATGAAGGGTCTATAATTTTTATCATAGGTGTATTTTATATGATAGAGACAGAATATCAACCAAAAATCCAGAAAAAACACACATGATACAAATGTTATAAATTGAGTTGCAGTTCAGTGAGTAAAATAAATGTAGCAAGGTCCCAGACCCCTAGAGGCATAGTGGTGACCCCCTTCTTGGTAGAGTGGGTTACAAGGCATTGTGGGTGTAATGCAAGATGCAGCGATGGGCGCCAGATACTTTTTGAATGCAAAGAGATCTATTGTCTCTTGAACAAGAACTGTGGGAGAGAGGGTTAGGGCCAGGACACTCTTACGTAGGTGCAATGATAATTGGCAGACTCTGAGACTTCTATAGGTAGACAGCTATACAGGTGAAAGCAGGGGCGGACTGACAACTCATGGGGCCCCCGGGCAATAGGAGATTATGGGGCCCCCAGGCAATCAGAGATTATGGGGTCACATAGTTAACACACACACAGTATTCACATACATGTACACACAGTATAAACAGACATGTTCCTATTGGCTGTCCCTGGTCCATACTGTCTATTGGCTGTCCCTGGTCCATACTGTCCCTGGTTTTACTGAGGCTGGCAACCCTGATGGGGCCCCCTAGTGGCCCAGGGCCCTTGGGCAGTGCCCGAATGGCTCAATGGTCAGTCCGCCCCTGGGTGAAAGCCTTCAGCCCGACACCACTTCTGTGTAGCACCCTGCTGTTTAGGCAGGGTTGCTCCTAAATTTACCTGCCAGGTGTAGTTACCTTGGCTCATTGTAAAGGATCAGTTGAGTTCACCCTAAGTCTGGAATTGCTGCACTTCTCTCTTCTGCCACTAGGTGGCCGGGTACCTGGTGACATTAGATAAGACAAGGGCAAAGCAAGGACAGGACAGATTAGGAATAGATGGGGTGTCTCAGCCAATGGGCAGGGGTTTTCTTAAATCCTTTGGCCTGCTGGGAGAACCTATATATTTAGGTGGAGTCAGGTGATCAATGTTCTGTGCCACCTGGATGGCTGTCTGGGTGGACGTCTGTTGTATTGCCCATCTGGCTGCTAGGCTGTCCAAGGGCCTATCCAGGAGTAAGAGAGCAGCGCAGGGTTGGACGGTTCTGCCGGAGAACCTGTCGTGGTCGGAGGTAGAGGGGAAGCTGTTGCCACAAAGGGACCATCCACCTTATTACCAGGGACCACAGTGAGTAGCTGAAGCAAGTACCGGAGCAGAATTCTCACCAACCGGGGACGGTGAAGAATCGGGAAACTTCAGCAGGTGTCAAGCCAGGGACCCAGCCAGCAGAGGTGATGCTTGCAGAGCAGCCTTGTGTGCCAAGCCAGGGACAGAGCAGGCCAGTGGGGTGAAGCTTGAGAAGTATCTTGAGTGCTAAACTAGGGGACCCAGCAGAGAAGCGGGGGAGACGCTTGAGGAAGATATTTAAAGCGGGGTTCCCATTAAAAAAATAAAATAAAAGTTAGCAGCTACAAATACTGCAGCTGCTGACTTTTAATCGGACACTTACCTGTCCCAGGGCCCAGCGATGCGGGGGATCGAAGTCCCGCTCATCCCCCCCTCCGCTCGGCGGCGCCAGCATTTTCACTGTTGGCACCCAGCTGTGGCTTCACAGCTGGGCACCCACTGCGCATGCGCGAGCCGCACCGCGCGCTGTCACTGGCCCCGCAATCATCTGGGACCGGTCACTTGTCCCAGATGATTGACAAGAGGGAGGGTGGAGAGGCAATCTCCCTTCCTGCGCCGAGGGAAGTGACGTCAGCAGCCCAGGCACCGAAGGAGGCAGACTACGAGGGATCCCCTAGCAACAGGCATTTAGAGGTGAGTAAAAAAAAAATTTTCTCCAAATTTTTTTTTTTTTTATTTTTTTTAAGCACTTTACTAATTTTTTTTTTTTTTGGGGGTGAAACTCTACTTTAAGTGAAGATTGGAAGATTGGAAGAGCTCAAGGGATTTGGTGGCAGTGAATCAGCAAGTCTAGTGAGAGAGAATGGGAGCTCAGTGGGTTGGGAACCTACAAGAAGTGACTGTAGAGAAAGTAAAGAAGTTCGTTACAACTTGTGTTAGGAACTGTTCTAAGACTTGCCATAGGAGACAGCATTACTATGCATTCAGATTTGGTGTCTTGCTGGATGCCTTTCCCTGCATGGCTGTCTACCTGTAGAAGTCTCAAGAGTCTGCTAAATTAACATTGCAAGTACCTAAGGGTGGCCTGGCCCTAATCCTCTCTCCCAAAGTTCTGTTCAAGAGAAATAAAATCTCTTTGCATTCAAGAAGTGTCTGGCGCCCATGAATCTATCTTGCAGTACACCTACTATGCCTTACAACCCACTCTATATGGAAGGATGTCAGCAGCTCTTGGCTCTGGAGGTTCTCAGACTAAAGGAGGCCTGCGACATCTGTATAGGTAGGACCGCTGTCTCCTATGGCAACAATCTTGTAACAGTCACTAACGGTAATCGCACTTAACTATTGGCAACACAAACAGTTCTCCTTGTACTCCACAGTCTTTCGCTGTAGGTCTTTGCTCACTGAGATCCCAGTCTGTCGCTAGACTCACGGATCCATTCGCCACTGGATCCCCTGAGCTCTTCTATCTCTGGTAAGCAGGATCTTCCTCAAGCGTCACCCACACTTCCCTGCTGGGTCCCTGGCTTGGCACTCACAGATACTCTTCAAGCATCACCCCTGCTGACCTGCTAGGTCACTGGCTTGGCACCCACTGATGCTCCACAAGCGCCACTTCTCTTGTCCTGCTGGGTCTCTGGCTTGGCACCAGCTGAAGCTTTGTCTCATCTTCACCGTCCCTGGCTGGTGAGAAGACTGCTCCCGTACTGACTCCAGCTTGCTCACTGTGGTCTCCAGTAACAAGGTGGATGGTCCCTTAGTGGCGACAGCTTTCCCTCTACCTCGGACCACAACTGGTTCCCTGTCCAGCTGAACCTTTACTCTCGGTTAGACTTCAATCCTGCAGTCCCAACCCTGTGCTGCTTCTCTTGCTCCTGGATAGGCCCTCAGGCAGCCTAGCAGCCAGATGTCCCCAGGATAGGCCTCAGGCTTCAGGCCTAGCAGACCGGGGCAGCATAACACGTCCACCCAGATAGCCAAGGGATCCAAATAAATCCCTGCCAATTGGCTGAGACACCCCATCTATCCATGGTCCCATCTTACTACACCTTTGTGAATCTAATGCCACCAGCATATTGCCACCAGGTGACAAAGGGGAGGGAGTGCAGCATTCTAGAGCGTGAGATGAATCAATTGATCTTCTATCAATTAACCAGGACACTTACCACCTGGCAAACTAAATTTATTAGCAACCCTGTCTAAACTTCAGGGTGCTACATACAGTAAGTATTTGATCAAGCAAAACCAAGCAAAACATGACTTAGTACTTGGTGGAAAAGCCCTTGTTGGCAAGCACAGAGGTAAGACGTTTCTTGTAGTTGGTGACCAGGTTTGCACACATCTCAGGTGGGATTTTGGTCCACTCTTCTTTAAAGATCTTCTCTAAATCTTTAAGGTTTCTTGGCTGTCGCTTGGCAACTTGAAGTTTGAGCTCCCTCCATACATTTTCTCTAGAATTAGGGTCTGGAGACTGGCTGGGCCCCTCCATGACCTTAATGGACTTCTTCTTGAGCCACTCCTTTATAACCTTGGCGCTAGGCTTTGGGTCATTGTCATGCAGAAAGACCTATCTATGACTCATCTTCAGTGTTCTGGCTGAGGGAAGAAGGTTCTCATCCAAGATTTTACAATACATGGCACCGTCCAATGGCAAAGTCGGTCTGTACCTTTTAGAAGAGAAACAGCTCCAAAGCATAATGTTTCCACCTCTGTGCTGGACTGTAGGGATGATTTTCTTAGGGTCCTAGTCAGCATTTTTCATCCTCCAAACACGGCGAGTGCCCCTCCTCAAGAAGGCACATGTACAGTTATGCCAATGAACATCTAAATGATTCAGAGAAGGATTGGGAGAAAGTGCTGTGGTCAGATGAGACCAAAATTTAGCTCTTTGGCATTAACTCGACTCGCCATGTTTGGAAGAAGAAATATTCTGACTATGACCCTAAGAACACCATCCCTACAGTCAAGCACGGAGGTGGAAACATGATGCTTTAGGGCTGTTTCTCTGCTAAAGGTACAGGCCGACTTTGCCGCATTGAGGGGCCAATGGCCATGTATTGTAAAATCTTGGATGAGAACCTTCTTCAACCAGCAAGAACACTGAAGATGGGTCATGGATGGGTCTTCCAGCATGACAATGACCCAAAATATACCACCAAGGCAACAAAGGAGTGACTCAAGAAGAAGCACATCAAGGTCATGGAATGGTCTATTCAGTCTCCAGACCTTCATCCTATAGAAAATTTATGGAGGGAGCTGAAACTTCAAGTTACCAAGAGGCAGCAAAGAAACCTTAAGGATTTAGAGAAGATCTGTACAGAAGAGTGGACCAAAAATCCCTCCTGAGATGTGTGCAAACATGGTAACCAACTACAAGAAACGTCTTACCTCTGTGCTGCCAACAAGGATTTCTCCACAAGCACTAAGTCATGGTTTGCTTGGGGATCAAATACTTATTTCATTCACTGAACTGCAACTTAATTTATAGCATTTGTTTTATGTGTTTTTTCGGTTTTTTTTGTTTTTTTTTTATTTTTGGTTAATATTCTGTTTCTATCATTTAAAATACACCTATGATAAAAATGATAGACCCTTCATTTTTTTTTAAGTGGGCAAACTTACAAATTCTGCAGGGGATCAAATAATTATTGCGATGGACAATTTGAACACTGACACTTTTGACACTTTTTGGAGACCAGTGACACTAATACATTGATCAGTGCTAAAAAATATGCACTGTCACTGTAGTAATGACACTGGCTGGGAAGAGTTAACATCAAGGGTGATCAAAGGGTTAACTGTGTGCCTAGCCAACGCTTCTGTGCTGTGGGGGAGGTGCGTTTACTAGGAGAAGGCATGGATCTTTGTCGCAGCTTTGCAGGAGCACAGGATCCATGCCTTCCCTACTGGCAGAACAGCGATCTGCCTTGTTTACAAAGGCTTAATTGAACAAGGTTAAGTTAGAATCTGATTGGCTACCATGCAGACTGGTCCAGATTTTGCACTCTCCAGTTATAGGCGTATTTCCTCTCACTTGACGTGGCTATGGGACAGGAAGTGAAGGGAAGTCTCCACAATGGGGCACCATAAGGATGGCCAGAAAAACAAAAATTGTCAGGGGTTATAACCCTCCCTTACTCTATCCAAAAAAAAAGTTTTTCCTTTAGCTCTACTTTTATGCCCACCCTCCATACCGCATATACAGTAGGCTTGCGTCATCCACATGAGGTTAAAATACTGGGAGGAAATATTTTTATTCACTAGCTGATGTATTGAGACCCTCTTCCTCATCTAGTGCACCATAGTCCTTTTTATTTTCTCTTTTTACCTTTACAGTATAGTATTCTTACCTCCAGGTGGAACACTGCAGCACCAAGCCAGACCCAACGACCCCAGGAAAAGCAAAGCCACCAGAGTCTTCATTCTGCGGGAGACTTTAGGACACAGAGAGTCGGTTACCATTCTCAAACAGTAAAATAATTCAAAATATTGCCTATAATGAACCAACCAATAGGTTAATTGAATTTTCATAAAATAAAGAAAAACTCCAGGAAGTTCTGAAATTGCCTCCATATCCAGTAATGGATCTATTCTTCATATTGTTAGGGAGGCAGTTCTGAACCCTATTGAGAACAGGGCCTGGTAACTCCTTCCAAAACCCTCCATGCCCCAACAGTGATGTAATACCCTCCTATATAAGTAGCTAGTTAGTCTAGGTACATTTAGTTCTTGTGACTCTCCTGTAATCAGTTAAGCAGCTTTTGATTGTTTTGGGCTATTCTGGGCTCTGCATGCTGCAGGTTTGATTGCTTCCCTCTGTTTTCTGGAGGATTCCTAAATATAGTGGCTTAGGAGAGTCAAAAAGGCAAATTGAAATCAAGTGATTCCAGCCAATCCCTGGCAGAGGGTGCCCAGTAGGTGGCTGGAGAGTGCACAAATTGTCTGGGCCCTGAGACAGCTTTGTTCTTGTTCAGGAGGAGAAGTTCCCAGCCTGAAGGGCTGCTGCTTTTGCAGGCAGCCCAGCTGAAACTGTGCCTGTGTTCCCCGAGGTCCCAGCTTCTGCTGAGCTGTGGGGGGGGCTACTTTCTGAGAAGTACTGCAGCTATACAAGGGTTTTTTTTTTTTTACCTGAGGATCTGGTCTGGATGTCTGTTGGATATTGGAAGGAGGCATCAAAGTATCCAGGGACACTGAGCACAGACCTGTGTGCAGGGTCCTGCTGATTATGGCTGCTGCTATCCCTTGTGCACTGAGGCTAAAGCATGCCTGTCCTGGGACATTGCATATAATGTCCCAGTGCTGTCGAGTGCAGTCCATTATATCTGGGATATTGCTAGATGGCCTGTCCTAAGCGGTAGTGATAAAGTGGAGAGTGTCCTCTGATTGCTGCTCTGCATTCCTGCAGTATTCCACAGCTCCCTACGCCCTACCCAAGTTATCCAGCAATAAATTTGAAAAAGCCAACACCTAGACTATTTATTGAGCCAGGAGAGTGGATGTTGCTGAGTGCTTGGCTGCTGTTGCATATATTTGGGAAAAAAACCTGAGGAAATCAGAGGCCCTCCTAGGGGTGAGCTCTACAATAAACAAAAATTTTATTCATACAATAGAAGTATGGGAATTCAATATGTGTTGAAATCCTGGAAGGCTCAGGATGAGGCCTGGTGTCATTGCAGGTGATAAAGGATACAGAAGAGGTTAGAAGACCCTGCAGGAACCTGGTGGCCTTGTAAGGGATGAGGTTCCTGAAGGGAGCTGTGGCAACTGTTGGGGGTGGATAAGACCCCTGGAGGTGGCTGAGGTTCTCTCTAGCAGGCCGAAGACTTTGCAGGGGAACTGAGAGAGACTGGAGGGCACTTCAGGTACCAGAGTGCACTGTGGGACACTGTTTGAGGTTGGGGGCACCATGAGAGCTAAAAGCTCCGCAGCAAGCTAAGAAGCACTGCTTAAGGCCAAGTGGTACTGTGGGAGCTGGGGGCTTTCAGGAGGCTTGGGGGCACTGTGTTGAAGGGCACTGTGGCCCACTATGGGAAGCACTGTGGGAGGTTAGGGGATCTGTAGCTGGCATGAGGCCCAAAAAAGAGGGAGGCTGCGGCCCAGCTGTGGGCCAAAACCTGGTGTTTGAGAACCAATGGTCTAGGGGGTGAGATAGCATAGAGTAACACCACCTTAACCTGCAGTCCTGCTGCCAATGGTCTGGTCCTCTTCTCTCCAGCACCAGAATATAGGTTGGCATGGCTACAGCATCATATACTACCACTAGAGCAGACATTGGTCCTGTATTGTGCATGATAAGATTGGTGAAAGGGACCGTGACAAGAATGTTCAGAGACCAGCAAGAAGAGCGCCCTCAGGGGACCGTTCTTCACAACCAGGACTGGCAAAATGGAGGACTGTGGGACTCATACCCTTAAAAAAACAAGCATTATATCCTTTATCACCCAGAGTGGGGGTTATTTAATTATTTGGTAACTACCAAGAGTTAGGCTTTAAAGAAGAACTCCATGCGCAATGAAAAACAATTAACATACATGGAATCTTTTTTTTATCATTATCATTTTTTTTTTTTAATAGTCATTACATATATTCCTTATGATGTAATTCAGGGGTCTCCAAACTTTCTAAAGAAAGGGCGAGTTCACTGTCCTTCAGACGTTGAGGGGGCCGGACTGTGGCCAGTAGGAGTAGAAAATGTCTTGGCGTCCAGTGGAAGTAAGCAATGCCCTATCTTTGGTGTCAGTGGGAGGATTGGTGCCTCATCATTGATGTCAGTGGAAGGAACAGTGCCCCATTGTTGGTGTCAGTTGAAGGAATAGTGCCCTATGCTCAGTGTCAATGGAAAGCATTCTGCCCCATTGTTGGTGTCAGTGGGAGGAATTGTGCCCCATCATTGGTGTCAATGGTAGGAATAGTGCCCCATCATTGGTGTCAGTGGGAGGAATTGTGCCCCATCGTTGGTGTCAGTGGGAGGAATTGTCCCCCATCGTTGGTGTCAGTGGGAGGAATTGTGCCCCATTGTTGGTGTTAGTGGGAGGAAAAGTGGCCCATCGTTGGCATCAATGGAAAGACTTATGCCCCATCGTTGGTGTCAGTGGGAGGAACTGTGCCCTTTTGATGGTGTCAGTGGGAGGAATAGTGCCCCATTGTTGGTGTCAGCGACAGGAATTATGCCCCATTGTTGGTGTCAGTGGATGGAATGGTGCGCCAAGGGCCAGATAAAGGCAAGCAAAGGGCCACATCTAGCCCCAGGGCCACAATTTGGAGACCACTGATTTAGATGTATACTTTTGGATAACATGATTGTGTGTATAGCTTAGAAACTTTTTAAAAATTGGAATGAAAAGAAATCTGTCTCTCTGTTATTAGTGGGATCGCCTTAAAGATACAGAGGGAAATGGCAGCTGACCTCCTTCATACTGTTATGACGTCTCATCACATTAAGTAACCCCCTGTCTATCTGGTCCGAATGTCTGTCTATTAATTATATCCATTTTAACATTCATGGTATTTGCAACTGATAATAACTCTCCGTTCTTCTAATGAGTTCCCTACTTCCCCCAGTACATACCAGCCAGACAATATATTATCTCATTCTCCTTGCAGTAGTTATATCCTTGGGTGCAAAGGGACATACCGTATCTTGCAACAATTACTGGCAACCCTTAAACAGTATTAAACCCCAAAAACAACAATATAATATATTCTAAAAATTGGTAATCTGCAATGTAATATATTTGTGTTTTTTTGGGGGGTTTAATACTGCTTTAAAGTGGTTGTAAACCTCAGACATGAAATATGAACAAAGCATATCGCTCTATAGCAGCCTTTCTCAACCTTTTCATCACAGAGGAACCCTTGAAAACACTTTCTGGTCTCTCTGAAGCCCAGGAAAAATGACTAAACAACTCGAGATACATTAGTGTGATGGTGGAAAAATGCTCCTTACACTTAAGGTCGATGGGAAGAATCACTCCCTTATAGATAGCTAAAAATATCAATTGTTTAAGTGGGAACTTATCCAAGAGGCAGAAATTGCTAATTGCTCAAGGAACCCCTAGCAACCTCTCAAGGAGACCTGGTTGAGAAACCCTATAGCAGTGATGGTGAACCTTGGCACCCCAGATGTTTTGGAACTAGATTTCCCATGATGCTCATGCACTCTGCCGTGCAGGTGAGCATCATGGGAAATGTAGTTCTAAAACATCTGGGGTGCCAAGGTTCGCCATCACTACCCTATAGTGTGTTTGTTTCTCGATTAAAAGCACTAAATGTAAATTCTGTCTGTTGCTTCATTGCTTTGCTATCAGCATGAATCACTTCCAAAATGTGTCCCTGACACCAAGGGATAAAAGGTGACAGGGGAGGGATCCCTAGCTGATTGACAGCTTCAGCTCTGTTCCTGTGTGCTGTGTGACGAAGGGGGGGGCTTGCCCCTTCCCTCCAATCAGGTCTCAGAGCTCTCCTAACTGAGCTCTGCAGAGTCTAACTTCAGCTCTCAGACAAGCTTATGAATTCAGCACTTTAAATGGGTGTAGAGAAGACGGCAGATAAACAGGCACAACTTATGTAGGAGGATTTGTTTCATCTCTGTGTATCACCTGAGGCCAGTCACTTCACTGGGTATATGTGAGGGCTTACATAGTTACATAGTAGGCAAGGTTGAATAAAGACAAAAGTCCATCCAGTTCAACCTGTGTTGGTTGTGTGTTTGTTCATGTGGGTACACATTTCCCATATCCCTGTATATTGTGTTCGATAAGATGCACGTCCAAGAGTCTTTTGAAGCTATCGATATTTCCTGTTGACACCACCGGTTGTGGAAGAGCGTTCCACATCCTTATCGCCCTGACAGTGAAAACTCCCCTACGCAACTTAAGGTTGAGCCGTTTCTCTTCCAATCTCATTGGTTGGCCCCGTGTCCTCTTACACTCCCTTAACAACCACTTTGAGTTTCATCTCTAATGAAAGCCTAACATACTGTACATATTATTATTAGCATGTGCTGGCTCATGGGTAGACTTCCTGTTATTCTTTTCCATACATGGTCCCGCTACTTATCTCTGGAATTCAACCTCCATCAATATCTTCAATGTCCTCAACCAGTGCCCACAATATACTTATATACTTATATTATGCTTTTGATGAAGGCCTAAGGCTGAAACGCATCAATATTTTTGGATGATGTTACTGCTGTAATGCTTAAATAAATATTTTCTATGGAGGAGCTGTCAAGTTGCAGTCCTGTACTTTCTATGGATCTTTAGTGCCCACAATATACATCTCCAAGTTGCTAGTACTAATGCTAATTAATCTGCCATGGAGTTTTCGAGTACATGACAATGGGGCACTTAAGGGCAGGGATGAGTTGGATCAACTCCACTGCTCTCCACATGTTTACTCATACTTGGCCCATTCATTGCACAGTCTATACAAAGGCCATCTGAAGAGTAAGTTAAGGCCAATGTAGGATAAGTCAAGCCTTTCTTTAGCTTTGGTCAACCCTATACGAGGATCAGCGGATCAAAGGATCAGCCCAGCCCAGCCCAACACGAGGAACCCAAGAGAGTTTTCCTCTTGGTCAATTTAGTCTTCACAGGAACTCAAAGAAGTACCCTGCACAGGCAATACTGCCACACACACACACACACACACACACACACACATAGTCCTCTTTGTCAAAGTTAGATAAAAAGGCATCTATGGCAGCAATTAACAACTTATATGGTGCTCCCCATGTACCATCAGAGCAGGCCTACTTGGCTTCTGAAGGAGAACAGGAAACCACTGTGTACTCAAATTAGCAGCCACCAAATGCTTCCTTGCCTACACACTCCTAATTGGAAGGGAGAAGCCCGTTATTTGCACTAGTCTTCTTTCAAACACATCTATCAAGTTTGTAAGCTAACATGGATCTGAAGTCTTGGATGAGCGGTCAACTCACACATGGTATAAATAAACCTCTGCAGCCACCCAGGAGATCCAGCCATAAAGTCCTTCCATTAGCTATGAGCTGAGTGTTTGGTTCGAACATCAGTTTGGACTGAACACTCGCTTTTCGGACAGTGCAGTAGGCAAGGGGTTAAAGGACTTTTGCATTATTAAAGATTCACTTCAAGCATTACTTAAACCACTGGGTTTGTGTCTTATATATCTGCTTGGAGTTCAGAGTTAACCTCTTTTGTACCACCATGCATTTAATGGCAAAGCGCTGCATGGTTATTTACCCAGTGCTAGTTAATGTCATCCTCAGACGGTTATGCCCCGTACACACGGTCAGATTTTCCGACGGAAAATGTGTGATAGGACCTTGTTGTCGAAAATTCCGACCGTGTGTGGGCTCCATCACACATTTTCCATCGGATTTTCCGACACACAAAGTTTGAGAGCAGGATATAAAATTTTCCGACAACAAAATCCGTTGTGGGAAATTCCGATCGTGTGTACACAAATCCGACGGACAAAGTGCCACGCATGCTCAGAATAAATAAAGAGATGAAAGCTATTGGACATTGCCCCGACGTACGTGTTTTACGTCACCGCGTTTAGAACGATCGGATTTTCCGACAACTTTGTGTGACCGTGTGTATGCAAGACAAGTTTGAGCCAACATCCGTCGGAAAAAATCCTAGGATTTTGTTGTCGGAATGTCCGAACAAAGTCCGACCGTGTGTACGGGGCATAACATTCACAGACACTGTGTACAGAGCCAATCTGAGTGCCTCTGTACCTTAGGGTTGCTGTGATTGGTCATAGAGAGACCGATCACAGTGATCTTAGATATAAACTGTTTACATCAGAGAGCCCTCCCCTACCTCTTCCAACAAAGGAAGGAGATGATTGAGGCACTAATGTATGAATAAGGAATTAATTCAGCAGCTGCAAGTAAAGTTAACTCTTTAACTCCATGCTACGTTTGGGATGACTTTTGTGTCCCCTGTGCTTGGCGCCCCAAGCAGTAGACCCCATCTCCCCCCAATCTACACCAACAGGTATTACTACATATGAAGGTTCTTACCTGTACAGATTCCTGCAGATTATGAACATTTAACAACTTTCCCTGTGTACTTATAGGGCTGTTTCACATTTCCTCCCACACCGCATTCTCTCCGCACCGAGGGTGGGGAACCTGGTGTGAATTATTGCTGTAAAGTCACCCATTGCCTAATTACACCAGGGAGGGGGAAGGAGGCTCTAAAATGTCAGAAGACTTTTATTGATTTTAGGATATACAAAGTTTACATTGTCAACCAGTTCAACAGAAATTTCCACTTAGGCGGGCCACATACTGTTCATTTTTTTCTATCAGTCAAAGAAGAGCGAATCCCCACCCCCTCCACACAAGAGAAGTGGATGGAGGAATGCTCCCTTTCCCCCGTGCAATTGCCTCCAGAAACCACCTAATTAGTAAATAGAGTTCTCCTGTGTGTAATTTTAATCTCAGTATAAATACAGCTGTTCTGTGAAGCCCTCTGAGGTGTGTTAGAGAACCTTAGTGAACAAACAGCATCATGAAGTCCAAGGAACCCACCAGACAGGTTAAGGGATAAAGTTGTGGAGAAGTTTAAAGCAGGGTTAGGATACAAATATAAATGGTGCGCTTGTTCAGATAAACATTCAGTGTCAATGTATGCACAGTGATCAGTGAAACATATACAGTCAGGTCCATTAATATTGGGACATCGACACAATTCTAATCTTTTTGGCTCTATACACCACCACAATGGATTTGAAATGAAACAACCAAGATGTGCTTTAACTGCAGACTTTCAGCTTTAATTTGAGGGTATTTACATCCAAATCAGGTGAACAGCGTAGGAATTACAACACTTTGTATATGTGCCTCCCACTTTTTAAGGGACCAAACGTAATGGGACAATTGGCTGCTCAGCTGTTCCATGGCCAGGTGTGTGTTATTCCCTCATTATCCCATTTCCAAGGAGCAGATAAAAGGTCCAGAGTTCATTTCAAGTGTGCTATTTGCATTTGGAATCTGTTGCTGTCAACTCTCAATATGAGATACAAAGAGCTTTCACTATCAGGGAAGCAAGCCATCATTAGGCTGAAAAAACAAAACAAACCCATCAGAGAGATAGCAAAAACATTAGGTGTGGCCAAATCAAGTGTTTGGAACATCCTTAAAAAGAAAGAACGCACCGGTGAGCTCAGCAACACCAAAAGACCCGGAAGACCATGGAAAACAATTGTGGTGGATGACCGAAGAATTCTTTCCCTGGTGAAGAAAACAACCTTCACAACAGTTGGCCAGATCAAGAACACTCTCCAGGAGGTAGGTGTATGTGTGTCAAAGTCAACAATCAAGAGAAGACTTCACCAGAGTGAATACAGAGGGTTCACCACAAGATGTAAACCATTGGTGAGCTTCAAAAACAGGAAGGCCAGATTAGAGTTTCCTAAACAACATCTAAAAAAGCCTTCACAGTTCTGGAACAAAATCCTATGGACAGATGAGACCAAGATCAACTTGTACCAGAGTGATGGGAAGAGAAGAGTATGGAGAAGGAAAGGAACTGCTCATGATCCAAAGCATACCACTTCATCAGTGAAGCATGGTGGTGGTAGTGTCATGGCGTGGGCATGTATGGCTGCCAATGGAACTGGTTCTCTTGTATTTATTGATGATGTGACTGCTGACAAAAACAGCAGGATGAATTCTGAAGTGTTTCGGGCAATATTATCTGCTCATATTCAGCAAAATGCTTCAGAACTCATTGGACGGCGCTTCACAGTGCAGATGGACAATGACCTGAAGCATACTGCGAAAGCAACCAAAGAGTTTTTTGAGGGTAAGAAGTTGAATGTTATGCAAAGGCCACGTCAACCACCTGACCTGAATCCGATTGAGCATGCATTTCACTTGCTGAAGACAAAACTGAGGGGAAAATGCCCCAAGAACAAGCAGGAACTGAAGACAGTTGCAGTAGAGGCCTGGCAGAGCATCACCAGGAATAAAACCCAACCTCTGGTGATGTCTATGCATTCCAGACTTCAGGCTGTAATTGACTGCAAAGGATTTGCAACCAAGTATTAAAAAGTGAAAGTTTGATGGATGATTGTTAATCTATCCCATTACTTTTGGTCAATTAAAAAGTGGGAGGCACATATACAAACTGTTGTAATTCCTACACCGTTCACCTTATTTGTAGTGAATTTAATAATATCCACTGACATTAAAGTAAAAAACCTTCTGCGTTGACATGCATGCAAGTGAAATGCATGCTCAATCGGATTCAGGTCAGGTGGTTGACTTGGCCATTGCATAACATTCAACTTCTTACCCTCAAAAAACTCTTTGGTTGCTTTCGCAGTATGCTTCAGGTCATTGTCCATCTGCACTGTGAAGCGCCGTCCAATGAGTTCTGAAGCATTTTGCTGAATATGAACAGATAATATTGCCCGAAACACTTCAGAATTCATCCTGCTGCTTTTGTCAGCAGTCACATCATCAATAAATACAAGAGAACCATTTCCTTTGGCAGCCATACATGCCCACGCCATGACACTACCACCACCATGCTTCACTGATGAGGTGGTATGCTTTGGATCATGAGCAGTTCCTTTCCTTCTCCATACTCTTCTCTTCCCATCACAAGTTGATCTTGGTCTCATCTGTCCATAGGATGTTGTTCCAGAACTGTGAAGGCTTTTTTAGATGTTGTTTGGCAAACTCTAATCTGGCCTTCCTGTTTTTGAAGCTCACCAATGGTTTACATCTTGTGGTGAACCCTCTGTATTCACTCTGGTGAAGTCTTCTCTTGATTGTTGACTTTGACACACATACACCTAGTGTTCTTGATCTGGCCAACTGTTGTGAAGGGTGTTTTCTTCACCAGGGAAAGAATTCTTCGGTCATCCACCACAGTTGTTTTCCATGGTCTTCCGGGTCTTTTGGTGTTGCTGAGCTCACCGGTGCGTTCTTTCTTTTTAAGGATGTTCCAAACAGTTGATTTGGCCACACCTAATGTTTTTGCTATCTCTCTGATGGGTTTGTTTTGTTTTTTCAGCCTAATGATGGCTTGCTTCACTGATAGTGACAGCTCTTTGGATCCCATATTGAGAGTTGACAGCAACAGATTCCAAATGCAAATAGCACACTTGAAATGAACTCTGGACCTTTTATCTGCTCCTTGTAAATGGGATAATGAGGGAATAACACACACCTGGCCATGGAACAGCTGAGCAGCCAATTGTCCCATTACTTTTGGTCCCTTAAAAAGTGGGAGGCACATATACAAAGTGTTGTAATTCCTACACCGTTCACCTGATTTGGATGTAAATACCCTCAAATTAAAGCTAAAAGTCTGCAGTTAAAGCTCATCCTGTTCGTTTCATTTCAAATTCATTGTGGTGGTGTATAGAGCTAAAAAGATTAGAATTGTGCCGATGTCCCAATATTTATGGACCTGACTGTATAATCCTCAAACTGCAAATATATAACAAAAAAGTTGTGACTAATTATAAAAATCCTTCACTGGTGCTAAATAAATAATTAAATAAAGTCCATATTGTGATACCCAACATAACCAGTGAAGAAAATATAATTCCAAGGTTTATCCAGTGTTTAGAAAGGTATATTGCATCCACCGCTACCAATAGATAAAGAAAGCTTTCATTCTCTCATTCTCTAATGAATGCTGCACACCACACTAAGAGCTCCACAATATCGGGTATGACATTCCTAATCCACGACTGATAGATTGCAGGTACTCAGAGAGAGCATAGAAAACACCATAGCGTAATAAAGCTAATAACAAGAAGTAAATTTAATAATTTAATTCCAGTGACCAGTGACGCAATGCATCGGATGGAGCCTGTGACATCACTTCCCTGTGTCTACAGTGTGTGGAAGTGCAGTGAGGAGGCGATTGGGTTCTTTTTTCATGTCAACGCAGAAGGTTTTTTACTGTAATGTCAGTGGATATTATTAAATTCACTACTTGTTATTAGCCCGGAACACACCATCCCTACTGTGAAACATGGTGGTGGCAGCAATATGTTGTGGGGATGCTTTTCTTCAGCAGGGACAGGGAAGCTGGTCAGAGTTGATGGGAAGATGGATGGAGCCAAATACAGGGCAATCTTAAAAGAAAACCTGTTAGAGTCTGCAAAAGACTTGAGACTGGGGGGGAGGTTCACCTTCCAGCAGGACAATGACCCTAAACATACATCCAGAGCTACAATGGAATGGTTTGGATCAAAGCAAATTCACGGGTTAGATAGGCCCAGTCACAGTCCAGACCTAAATCCAATTGAGAATCTGTGGCAAGACTTGAAAATTGCTGTTCACAGACTCTCTCCATCCAATCTGACAGAGCTTGAGATATTTTGCAAAGAAGAATGGGCAAAAATTGCAGCGAACGATGGTTTTACAAAGTATTGACTCAGGGGGGCTGAATACAAATGCACGCCACACTTTGCACATATTTATTTTTAAAAAATGTAAAAATCATTTATCATTTTCCTTCCACTTCACAATTATGTGCCACTTTGTGTTGGTCTATCACATAAAATCCCAATAAAATACATTTTTGTTTTTTTTGTAACATGACAAAATGTGGAAAATTTCAAGGGGTATGAATACTTTTTCAAGGCACTGTACACATGCAGACTATATATGCAACATTATATTATATATGCAGACTTCAATATATATATATACATAATGTTATGCACGTGCAGACAATATATATACATGACTATATGTGTGTATGTATGTGTGAAAAAAGTGAACTTGGGGGGTGAAGTTAAAAGAAGGTGGCGTAAGGTCTCATTTTTATGGGCATTCGGGGGCCACTGAACAAGAAATGTGGGCATATATCTCCACCCAGTAGCCACAGGTGCTGTGCATACCCACCCGTCTTAGGACGGGTCTCCTGATGGTGACAACAATGGACAATGCCTGTGTATTGTAGCTAATGCCAGTTGTAGCCTCCATGGGAAGCCTGTGGGACAGGGTGACAACACAGGAGCACAACCGGGGGACAGGGACAGAGCATTGTCACCCTATAACAGGAAGTGCTTTAACGAAAACCTTGATGGCAGAATTACTAAAGATTACATGAGAATTTAACAGTTGGGTTTACTAATATTTAATGTGACGATCCCACAAAAAAATGCTTCCCCAGCTTTAATACTGCTTGACATACTTTAGAGCAGTATGCTATTTGGGTTCTCCTGGGTGCCACAAGCACTGGGCCCAGTTTGCCCTGGATTAGTGACATGAGTTGCTATGGTGTGGATGAAGAAGCCACCAGCACCAAAGCAACCAACGATGCTCTAGGGCAGTATGCATGGTATCATTTGTTGCTATGGTGTTGCCAGCTGGCCCGCTTGCACCATGGCCACTGATTACATCGATTCAGGGCAGGTGGAATGGAGAACCACCCCAAGCATTGAGGAAAGGGTAGAAGTTTGGCTCCCCAGACTCCCCCACACCCCCAAGACCTTCTACTGTGCTTCTGGAGCCAAAAGTAGGGCTCCAGGAAAGAACTGTGTGACTGGGGGCTTTGTGTGGGGAGGTTCTCTAATTTGGAGGGGCTTTGTGATGGGGGAATCTGATGAGAAGACTGGGTGTTGGGGGAATCTGATATGATGGGAGCAAGCTAATGTTTGGGGGGGGGGGCTCTGGTCTTATGGGAGGACTCCGATTTGAAGGCTTTGATGAAATGAGGGGACCCCTAACATATGGGGAGAACTTGGACATGATTGATATGATAGGTGGCCTCCGCTGTGAAATGGGGGCTGGGACAGGATGGGGGGGCCTCTGACATTTAGGGAAGACCTCTGACGTGATCGGGGGGGCCACTGATGTGAAAAGGGGACTGTCATTGGAAAACTGTGTAATGGGGAAAATGTGTGCTGGGGCTGCTTGGTGATGAGGGAACTGTGTGATGGGATGAAAAGACTCAGTGATGGGGGGAATCTGATGTGATGGTGGGACTCTGACATTTAGGAAGGACTTTGGGGTTATGGGTGGCCTCTAAAGGGGAATGAGAGGGGAGCCTTGACATGATGGGGGGACTCTAATGTGAATAGGGGACCACTGATGTAAAGGGGTGCTTTTGATAGTCCAAACAAACTATTCCCTTCGCTAAGAAATGCAGTTGCTGTCGGTGCTGTATGTAGATTCGGTTGTGCTGATGTTCTGGCAGCAGTACGGGGACTTCCCATCCAACTCCCAGAACAAAATCGAGTCGGGCTGAGCACTGCTCAGCCATTCATAGGAAGCCTTGTATTTTATCAATGAAAACAAGGCTTCCTCTGATTGGCTGTGATGGAGAGGTGGGGGGATGACGTCACTCACATTTCATTAATGCACAAAACACTATGGAAAGTTCATAAGAGATCCTCAGACAATGGAGAGGTGCACCTTCCCAGATGAACAGACTGGCCCAAGTGGTGTCAGCGTGATGATGTAACTAGGCCACGCCTCCACACACTTCTTGATCAGAGTGACTTTTTTTTAACAAAGCCGTAACAGGCCTGAACTGATCAGTGGAAGTAGCAGTAACAACAAATTCTAAAGTTATAGGAAAGTGTACTGTTAAAAAAAAAAAATAAAGCTAAAGCCCTCAACTTTGTACAACTTGGCCAGTGTAAGAATAGTTTAATACCTACTTTTTATGCAGTGCCGCTCTGTCTTGTCTTAAAAGTTTAATAAACTGTCAAAACAGAAGAAACCACAACCCCAAATTCCATAAACACCACCCCATTCCTATACCCTCAATGATTCCCAAAACATTCTAAATAGAGACTTCAGATATGTATTTTGAAGATACTATTTGTATTGTTATTACAATGCTGATGTTATAAAATGAAAGTGTATGCTGTGATTACCTTTAATGAGGAGTTCCACCCGAGGTCCAGTCAAAAAAAAAAAAAAAATTAAAAGTCAGCAGCTACAAATACTGCAGCTGCTGACTTTTAATTGGACACTTACCTGTCCCAGGGTCCAGCGATGCGGGGGGATCGAAGCCTCGCTCGTCTCCCCCTCTGTTCAGCAGCGCCGGCATTGCAACTGTGGTCGCCAGGCTGTGACTTCACAGCCTGGCACCCACTGTGCATGCGCGAGTCCCAGATGATTGACAGGAGGGAGGGAGCAGAGCCGAGCCCTTCCTGTGCCGAGGGGGAAGTGATATCACCAGCCCAGTCACTGGAAGGGGCAGACTACGAGGGACCCCCTAGCAACAGGCATTTAGAGGTAAGTTAAAAAAAAAAAAATATCCAAATGTTTTTTTGTTTTTCTTTTTAGGATTTTTCATGTATTTTTTCTTTTTTTAGGTGGAACCCCACTTTAAGTAGCTACTGGTGGTGTTGATATTGTTAATATGTATTCATGAACGAAGCCTGCAACCACTGTTTGCAGGTTTCATTTACTGAGGAGCTGTTTTCAGTGCACCTGGACAAAGTGGGCACAAAATCTTTACACAAAGATTTTTGGGGGCAAATATCTCAAATTGGTTTAAAATAAACACATCTGCTTCTCTATAGGAAAAGTTGAGAAGTGAGCATACCTTCAGATGTCTCTGGATCCACTGATCATTCTGACATACAGTTTTCACTAAGCACAACCTCTGCTTATGTATGTTTTAAGTCAGGGGGTCTCCAAACTTTCTGAACAAATGGCCAGTATACTGTCCTTGAGGCTTGAGGTGGGCCAGATTCTGGCCAGTGGGATTAGAAAACACCCTGGGGTCAGTGAGAGTAAAAAGTGCCCCATCATTGGGTTATAGGGGAAGGAATAATGCCCTGTTGCTGGTATCAGTGGAAGGAAGGGTGCCCCATTATTGGTATTCAAGGTAGGAATGGTGCCCCATCATTGGTGTCTGTGGGGAGAATAGTGCCCTATCATTGGTGTCTGTGGGAGGAATGGTGCTCCATCATTTGTGTCTCTGGGGGGAATTGTGCCCCATCATTGGTATCTGTGGGAGGAATGGTGCCCCATTATTGGTGTCTGTAGGAGGAATGTAGCTCCATCATTGGTGTCTGTGGAAGGAAATGGTGCCCCATCGTTGGTGTCTTTGGGAGAAATAGTGCCCCATCATTGGTATCAATTGGTATCAGTGGGAGGAATGGTGCACCATCATTGGTGTCTGTGGGGGGAATGGCGCTCCATCATTGGTGTCTGTGGGGGGAATGGCGCTCCATCATTGGTGTCTGTGGGGGGAATGGTGCCCCATCATTGGTGTCTGTGGGAGGAATAGTGCCCCATCATTGGTGTCTGTGGGAGGAATAGTGCCCCATCATTGGTGTCTGTGGGAGGAATGGCGCTCCACCATTTGTGTTTGTGGGAGGAATGGCGCTTCATCATTGGTGTCTGTGGGAGGAATGGTGCCCCATCATTGGTATCAGTGGGAGGAATAGTGCCCCATCATTGTTGTTTGTGGGGGGAATGGTGCCCCATCATTGGTGTCTGTTGGAGGAATAATGCCACATCATTGGTATCAGTGGGAGGAATGGTGCCCCATTATTGGTGTTAGTGGGAGGAATGGAGCTCCATCATTGGTATCAGTGGGAGGAATGGTGCCCCATCATTGGTATCAGTGGGAGGAATAGTGCCCCATCATTGTTGTTTGTGGGGGGAATGGTGCCCCATCATTGGTGTCTGTTGGAGGAATAATGCCACATCATTGGTATCAGTGGGAGGAATGGTGCCCCATTATTGGTGTTAGTGGGAGGAATGGTGCCCCATCATTGGTGTTTGTGGGGGTAATGGCGCCCCATCATTGGTGTCAGTGGATGGCTTGTTGCCCCAAGGGCCGGACAAAGGCAAGCAAAGGGTCACAACTGGCCTGCGGGCCGCAGTTTGGAGACCACTGATGTAAGTCGATGAAGTTCATCACAGATTCACTTTTAAACTTAATTTGTCTTCAGGTTTTCTCCTAAAAATGTGGTAATTCAACTTTGTAACTGCATATGACGTTGTCGTATTTTACCCTTCATGTACCAACACCAACTAGAGGTTAAAGTGTAACTATGGGCAAAATAAAAAAATATGTCTGCATAGGCAGCCTGGCTGTCACTATCATTAACACGGGAGTTTTGTTTTAGCTTTTTTAATAACAATGTTTCTATTTTTGAACCCATCGCTTTACTGGTGTTGCTGCAGAAAACGCCCTCAATGAAGATGGGAAAACATAGATGAGTCACAGTTTATGAGGTCCTGAGCAGATGTGACCCGCGGACAGGACATTTTATGGTGGACTTCAGCCAGGGCTGCCACCTTTTCTTCGAGCCAAACCCAGAACACTATATCGGCGAGAAGCATTGTTTTTTTTTATAGTGTATAAAAGAAGTGAAAAACAAAAACGTAGTACAAATAGATTGTGCTGCACCAAAACATACGGTATTTTTGTTACCATACATTTCCCCGCAGGTAAAGCAAGGTGTGTGGTTGTGTCATTAATACTTAACGGCACCACTGAGCACCTACAAAAGGGCTGAGAGTTTTTGTGCCTCGTAGGAATGCAGACAATTCCTGCAACGCAACAATGTCCAACTACGGGCGAGGTAAATCATTCAAATCCAGGGTGGTCTGGTTGCTAAAATTGTATCCAGCTGAGGTCCAAATTGCTCTCTAATATAACATAAAAGTAGGCCAATCACATCCATATTTCAAGTAAAATAAATTAAAATAATCTTACATCAGGTATCCCCATTACAGTCCCCCCTTACATCAGGTTCCTCCACCAGAGTCCCCTCTTGCATCTGATGTCCCCATCAGAGTCCCCCCTTACATCAAATGCCCCTATAAGAGTCCCTCCTTACATCAGATGGCTCTATAAGAGTCCCCCCCTTACATAAGATGGCTCTATAAGAGTCCCCCCTTACATCAGATGGCTCTATAAGAGTCCCCCCTTACATAAGATGGCTCTATAAGAGTCCCCCCTTAAATCAGATGGCTCTTTAAGAGTCCCTCCTTACATCAGATACCCCTTTAAGAGTCCCCCTTACATAAGATGGCTCTATAAGAGTCCCCCCTTAAATCAGATACCCCTTTAAGAGTCCCCCCTTACATAAGATGGCTCTATGAGTCCCCCCTTACATCAGATGGCTCTATAAGAGTCCCTCCTTACATCAGATACCCCTAAAAGAGTCCCTCCTTACATCAGATGGCCCTATAAGAGTCCCTCCTTACATCAGATACCCCTATAAGAGTCCCCCCTTACATCAGATGCCCCTATAAGAGCCCCCCTTACATCAGATGCCCCTATAAGAGCCCCCCTTACATCAGATGGCCCTATAAGAGTTCCCCCTTACATAAGATGGCTCTATAAGAGTCCCCCCTTAAATCAGATGGCTCTATAAGAGTCCCCCCTTAAATCAGATGGCTCTATAAGAGTCCCTCCTTACATCAGATACCCCTATAAGAGTCCCCCCTTACATAAGATGGCTCTATAAGAGTCCCCCCTTACATCAGATGCTCCTATAAGAGTCCCCCCCTTACATCAGATGGCTCTATAAGAGTCCCTCCTTACATCAGATGCCCCTATAAGAGCCCCCCTTACATCAGATGGCTCTATAAGAGTCCCTCCTTACATCAGATACCCCTATAAGAGTCCCCCCTTACATAAGATGGCTCTATAAGAGTCACCCCTTACATCAGATGCTCCTATAAGAGTTTCCCCCTACATCAAATGGCCCTATAAGAGTCCCCCCTTACATCAGATGCCCCTATAAGAGCCCCCCTTACATCAGATGGCTCTATAAGAGTCCCCCCCTTACATCAGATGGCCCTATAAGAGTCCCTCCTTACATCAGATGCCCCTATAAGAGCCCCCCTTACATCAGATGCCCCTATAAGAGTCCCCCCTAATATCAGATAGCTCTATATGAGTCCCCCCTTACATCAGATGGCTCTATAAGAGTCCCCCCTCACTTCAGATGGCTCTATAAGAGCCCCCCCTTACATCAGATGGCTCTATAAGAGCCCCCTTACATCAGGTGTCCCCAGTAAAGTGCCTCCTTACATCTGGTGTCCCCCCATCAATGTCACCTTACATCAGGTGTCCCTACCAAAGTCCCCACCTTACATCAGATGCCCCATAAGAGTCCCCCCTTACATCAGATGGCTCTATAAGAGCTCCTCCTTGCATCAGGCGTGCCCAGTAAAGTGCCTCCATACATCTGGTGTCCCCATCAATGTCACCTTACATCAGGTGTCCCTACCAAAGCCCCCCCCCTGCATCTGTGTCCCCATCAGAGTCTCCCTTACACCAGCTGTGCCCAGTAGAGTACCCCCTTATACCAGGTCACCCCCCCCCCTCTTTACATCAGGTTCCCTGCAGGTGTCCCTCCACACATCAGAGGGGTCATATGGTAGTGACCAATAGGCAGGTGGGAGAAGGTGGGCTATAACCATGACCACAAAGTTGTGGATGCTTGAGGTTTTGGAGATCCTAGAGGCGGCTGCTCCAAGGATATAGGGGTCATGTGAAGGGGTAGGGTTAAGAACCCTACACAGGTTCCCTTTAAGAAAAGCACGAGAAGTGATTCAAGGAACACAGGACTTTTCATTTAGCTTTCCACCAACTTTTATACAACTAGAGCAACCAAAAATAAATCGACTCATTCATTCGGCATTTTCTTTTCTTTATAGAAATACAGAAATATCTCACTCATACAACAATAACCCCCCATCCCCCCCCCCCCCCCCAAGAAAAAACACACACTAAACCAGCATATCTGGGGGGAGAGCATACCTTCATCCGGGAGAAGCCGGGAACACCAGGGGGCGTGTCCTATATTCGGGGGCCCGGGGAAGGAAGGAGCCACAAAACACCTGGGGGTGTTCACCATACTCGGAAGCCAGGGTGGAGGGGGTGACGGGGTGAGCCCATGGGAGGAGCGCTGGGTAAGTGGAGCGAGACACAGGAGGCCAGCCAGGAGGGGGAGGGAGAGAGTGCACAGCAGTGATACCCCCCTACTGAGTTCCCACAGTGGCTCCAGTCTTCCATCCCTACATCCCCAAGACAGATACCTGAGGTCGGGACTGGAAGTATGCTGCTGTGTCCGGGGGTTTCAGGAGGACAGTAACCCGGGCACGTGTCAAAACCCAGACTGTCCGGGTCATTCCCGTACAGGTGGCAACCCTAACTTCAGCATTAAATATATATTGTGTGCTATGCCCCGTACACACGATCGGACTTTCCGACAACAAAACCGTGGATTTTTGTTCGAAGGTTGTTGGCTCCAACTTGTCTTGCATACGCACGGTCACACAAATGTTGGCCAACAATTACGAGCGTGGGAACGCGGTGACGTACAAGACGTATGACGAGCCAATAAAAAGGAAGTTCAATAGCCATATGCAGGGGCGTTGCTAGGGGGTGGCTTTTGGGGCTATAGCCCCGAATCTGAGGCCAATAGCCCCGAGTCTTTGCAGGGGTCCCCAAGGGGAGGGGAGGCTCTCTGGGGACCCTTATGTAAGTGGGGGGGCTCTCTGGGGACCCTGATGTAAGGGAGAGGTTCTCTGGGGACCCTGATTTTAAGGCCTAGGCTCTCTAGGGACCCAGATTTAAGGGGGAGGCTCTCTGGGGACCCTAATGTAAGGGGGCCTCTCTGGGAACCCTGATGTAAGTGGGGGGGTCCTCTGGGTACCCTGGTGGAAGGGAGAGGCTCTCTGAGGACTCTGATGTAAGGAGGAGGCTCTCTGGGGACCCTGATGTAAGGTGATGTAAGGGGGGCTCTCTGGGGACCCTGATGTAAGCGGGGGGCTCTCTGGGGATATATATACACCCACACATATATTACTGTACATGCATGTGTATGCCCGCCCAAGCGTATGACTTTCTTTACTACGCTGCTATGGGCTCTAGCCCCAGATCTTTTGTAGACCTAGCAACGCCCCTGGCCATATGATATCTCCATTACGAAAACGCTAGTTTTACAAGACCGAATGCTTCCGGCTCGTACTTGATTCCGAGCATGTGTGAATTTTGTTGCGACGGACTTGTGTACGCGCGATCGGGAAAGTCCGACAACAAAGTTTTGTTTGCAGGAAAATTTGAGAACCTGCTAGCCAACATTTGCTGGTGGAAAGTCCGACAACAAATGTTCGATGGAGCGTAAACATGGTCGGACTTTCAGCCAACAAGCTCACATCCAACATTTCCCATCGGAAAGTCCGATCGCGTGTACGCGGCATTACTCTTGCGCCACCACTGTGTGAAATTAAAACAAATAATATGGCATACCTCCCAACTTTTTGAGATGGGAATGAGGGACACCTATCAGCAAAAGTATGCAGGCATAGGACACACCCCTTGCCACGCCCCCTTAAAGGAGAATTGTACAAAAAAAACAAGATTAGTTAAACACACAAGTGCTTTTTTTTTACCACTACTATTCCTTTATATTGGCTTTTGGAATTTACAAATGCAGCAATTTAGAAATCAGATGAAAGGTTTAGCACTGGGGAAACACTTTTTGATAGATAAAAAGTGCATTTTATATACAGCTATAAAGATCAGACCAAAATGAGGGAGAAATGGGGAGGAATGAGGAACAGAGGGACATTGCTCCAAATCAGGGACAGTCCCTCGAAATCAGGGACAGTTGGGAGCTATGAATATAGGACAGCTGCTCTCACTATATGGCATATCCGTGGCTAATGAGTATAATTGTGAAGAGTGGCTAGTGTTGCGCTGTCAATCAAAACAACAATAATACTAATAAAGTGATTCCACTAATTAAGTGATTCCTGTGCCAAGAAAGATGAAACCATGTGTGTCAAGGATGGACACTAATGAATCCGCACGCAGGTAAAAATATAATAACCAATAAAAAACAAATTGAATTGCTTCAATCATGAATGTCCTTAATATAATGGTACAATTAAAGTGGTTCCTGTGCCATAATGACACCATGTGTCTCAAGGATGGACACCAATTCGCACACAGATAAAGAGATGATAACCGTAAATGCAAAACAAATATAAATCAAATATAAATTCCCTCAGTGAAAAAAGTCCTTGATAAGATCTATATGACTGTACATGATGTATCCCTTCACCACTGATTGTGAGTGTTCATAATATAAGGTGACTTGATCCCTTTCGTCCCGTGTCTCCTCTGTGCTCTCTTGCCTCTCACCTTAGATATATGCTTTAATACTGCATATGATGATATTTCTCAAGGGTGGTGTAATGGTATTAAATCACTTCTAGGGGCCCTCCATAGGTTTTCCCAGTGCTCTGCTTTTTATTGTGGTAGTGCAGGATCTATGATAATCCCAAAGGGTCCTCTTCTCTATCCTCCCGGTGGGAATGTATGAAGAAAGAAGAATGCTCTCGTAGTGTGATACCGTTTCAACAGGTTTATTAAAAGATAAAACAGCATGAAAAAAAGCATATTAAAAAGTCAAAAACCGGCAAAAATCCACAAGCGCCGAACATGTTCCTTAACGGCGTCACTTCCGGTATACTTCCGGATCCCCTGAAGAAGTCACGTGGGCGTGACGTAACGCATAGGGCGCGAGTGGAGGTATGCCGGTATAATAAATCTTTTCAAACGGTATCACACTATAAGAGCATTCTTCTTTCTTCATACATTCCCACCAGGAGGATAGAGAAGAGGACCCTTTAGGATTATCATAGATCCTGCACTACCACAATAAAGAGCAGAGCACTGGGAAAACCTACGTAGGACCCCTAGAGGCGATTTAAAACCATTACACCATCCTTGAGAGATATCATATGCAGTATTAAAGCATATCTAAGGTGAGAGGCAAGAGAGCACAGAGGTGATACGGGAAGAAAGGGATCAAGTCACCTTATATTATGAACACTCACAATCAGTGGTGAAGGGATACATCATGTACAGTCATATAGAACATATCAAGGACTTTTTTCACTGAAAGAATTTATATTTGATTCATATTTGTTTTGCATTTACGGTTATCATCTCTTTATCTGTGTGCGAATTGGTGTCCATCCTTGAGACACATGGTGTCATTATGGCACAGGAACCACTTTAATTGTACCATTATTTTAAGGACATTCATCCCTGAAGCAATTCAATTGGTTTGTTTCACGGTTATTATATTTTTACCTGAGTGAGGATTCACTAGTGAGACACATGGATTCGAACTTAAGCACTGCCGGCCGACATGAGTCAAACATGAGCCATGTGGTCACCAAAGACCTCCACCGGGTTAGGTCTTCATTACGTCCCAGGATCATCATGTTGCGGTATTAACTCTTGTAACGAAACGTCTCACACTCCGCTTGAGTGCTTTCATCATATACTGCTTCCTCCCAGTCTGAATATAGATATCAGATATTACAATCGCTCACAAGTACAAAACAAGACAATACTTGTTTAGTTGCTGAACATGGACTGTTTTATTAGAACCAAAATACAAGTCTTATATACAGCAGAAGAGGAGGTTCCCCCTCCTGCTCATATTACTCTAATACACCTGTAACAGAATTAACATGAGCTAATTAACTAATCCCTTAAAGCAGCCGATGTGACTCCGTGCCCTCCTGAGCATTGTTATGATTAATTAGGATTTCACTACAGGTCAGACTTGTTGTCACTGAGCTTCACACATTAGTATAAACACAGGACACCTTCTCACAATAGCAGAAGCTAATTACAATTAACAATACAAACAGTGATCTCCCCCCCTTCCTCAGCCTAGTAGGCAACAAACTATAGTAGGAGTAGACTGTCCGGCTCCTACCCAGTTCTAGAGGCCAATGTGATCAGCTCTCTCAACTAACATGTTGAGTTCAGAATCAAACAAACCAAGAATAGTCTTTACCTATATGCTGGGAAATATTGTGGATAAATATTACTGTCCCATTTTAAGCAATCCAAGATATATTTTCTCAGTCTGGCACATGGTGACTTAGACATAAGAGGTGCATGGGGAGCTGAAACATGGGTTTCCCAACCTTTCCAAGGGATTCTTGGTTCCATGGGCCCTCCCGTCACAAACCTCTATCCCATTACAGCAGAAAGCTGTTGAGGTGGAAGAAATGCTGGAGATCTTACTGCACCTGTGGAGGACAAAACGAGGACCAACATAATGATACATAAGTATCCAGCAGTCTGAGGTTGGGATATTTGTTGATCATGCTATTCATTTACTCACCGGGATTTACAAAAATGACCCATAAAAAAACCTTCACTGCTATATGGCTTAAGATAGCACTTGTTTAAGCGTGCAATTCACAGTAAACCAAACCCACTACTGACCACAGTGCAGGCTGTTTAAAGGTGGTTTAAAGGTGGGTCGCCATTGTTGCTTCCTCTGGTGGGTCCCAGGCACCTCAGCATGATACAATATTTAATAACCTGTTTGTTAATAAATGTTTGCCCTATGGGTAAAATCCAGTCATGCAATGATGGAAAGTGGATAGAAAGGAGCGCCCAGTATCTAATAAATGTGGGTTTGAAAGTGGGTTTGAAGATGTTTATTAAAGGTAGCAACAAGTAATATCAAGCCAACGCATTTATGGAAAACAGAGACCCCCCCCCCCCCTTCTTCAGGGCTGTTGCTGCATGCTAATAGATTGAGCTCAATGCTACCTCTGTATTCACAGCTGGCACTCCGTCTGATCCTTGTGCTACCGGCACACCTCTTTGGGATCCTTCCCCAGCCATTAGCATGGATTCTTCTCCACCATTTTCAATGCAGTATCGAGCATAAGGCCGTACCCAGAGGCAGCAGCCCAGGCCCCGATAGGGCTCACTACCCCCTTCTTTCAAGTTGGGCACAAAATCATTGAGAAGGAATTATTCCTACCCACCTATGTTATCACCTACCCACAATCAGTGACTGATTGAGACAGTCCAGAGGGATCTCCAACCCTAAAGAGTCATGTAAGTGTCTCTTTATTTTGGGTGGTGCTGACTCTCTCTGACAAAATCATCCATTACCTATGGCACAGAAATCAATCACAATCATGGGAGGGGGAAGGGATGGGCAAAATAGTGGCAGGCACAACATGCTGCACCAAAATGTATGTAATATTTGTGGCATGCACTGAAATAGTAACAATAGTTGTGGTACACCAAAGAAAACAGAGGACTTTAAGATGGTGCACAAATATGTGGTTACAGTGACATTGTAAAAAATGTCCCTACGTTGCAGGTGTCACTGGAAGGAAAAATGTTCATGCTTCGGTGGTGTCACTGAAGGGAAAAAGATCCCTGGGTCAGTGGGGCCGCTGGAAGGAACGGATTCCCCTTGGGCACTCTGTTCATTACAATTGAGCCCTAATTGCAGCAAGAATTGAAAGTGTTTGTTAAGGTTCAAATAGTTTTCTTTTAAAATAACAAACATGCTATACTTACCCTCTTTCTCGCCCCCCCCCCCCCCCCCCCCAACACTGTATCCTGGCCTAGGCCGACGAGTCCCAGGCCTAGGGCAGCACTTTACAGGGGGGCAGCACGGAAAGAGTCCCCGCCGGCTTGAGCCAGCCTTATGGGGCGGACTGGGCTGAGAAGCAAATTAGTCTAGCGCCCCCATAAAGCGGCCGCGCTGCTTCCTGTACGCGGGCGGCCGCCATTCCGCAACTGGGGGGGGGCGACGCTTCTAATTTTGACTGTCCTATCATCCTAGACCACAAACCTTCCTCACTGTGCTATGTGTTTTACTGCTGTACCATTGGTTAGACATGTGCAATGCGTTTTGCAACGAATGGAAATTCGGCCGAATTTTGCAGCTTTCGGACATTCGGATGCAGCCAAATGTCCAAATAAAAGTTAACAAATTTCAACTAATACGAAAAAAATTATAGCGGATATAACTTATGAATTCAACATGATTTGGTAATTTGATAAAGATCTAATGAAACAAAAGGTCAACTCAAAGTAAATCTTACAGTCCAATCAGCTGATTAGTTTTGTGCTGCAGGTTGGATTACTGGCAAAGTGCATTCCTGAGAACTGAGTGAGAAGGGTGCTGTATTGTATTTGAGCAGAGGAGAAGAGATATTGTCATTGTGTGTGTTAACAGATTCAATAAACAAACGACTTTCCAAACTACCAATCATTATCACGCATATATATATATACACACATACATAAATATCGAATTTCAACTAATATGAAAGAAATTATGACATGATTCGAGTTTCAGTATAACGAATATCGACACTCTACGAATAATAACAAATTATCCGAAAATGAATTAACGTAACATAACGAATATAACAGAACAAAATTATGTGTTTCTATGAATGACAACGAACCGAAACTAAACTAAATTTCCCGTTGTGCACAAGTCTACCATTGCCATGGTTATATCTTCTTAGTCCTCTCCATAAAATTATCAGAAATTTGTGCTTAAAGGAGAACTATAGGCAACACTTTTTTTTTTTCATTTTGGATAGAGTAAGGGAGGGTTATAGCCCCTGTCAGTTTATTTTTTACCATCCCTGTCACATTGCAGAGATTTCCCTTCACTTCCTGCCCCATAGCCAAACAGGAAGCCAAACAGGAACCCCCCCCCCAGGCCCTCAGAACTAGTGTCCCCACTCGAAAAATTTCAGGGCAGGTCTTAAACAGCAAGGGGTGGTTCATATTTAAGTTAGGGGGGTACATAAGTTTAGTCAGGCCTAGGGCAGCACAAAACCTAAATAGACTACTGGGCCCCCCACCAGCGCTCCTGGCCTCTCCCCCATATTGCTTGCCCCCCAAATCAAGCTGCATAGAATGCATGAAGGTAAAAAAAAAAAACATAAGCCTTTAAAACCACTTTAAACAGGAAAACTCCAACGTAAATTTGTAAACTGAATAGAAAATCTTGGGTGGTACCAAATACTGACACAGAAAATGAGTCACCAACTATGTGACCAGCAGAGTGACTATTGTCACTATTGTTCAAACTGTTTTTTGTGTATCTGATTGATTGCTCGCATACTTTGCAGAGGGATTTCAGAAAAAGAAAATATTCTTTGTTAAATATAAATCCTGTTTTTTTTTTTTTAAATATTGATGTTTGTTTGGAAATCATTGTTAGAAGTTAGTCTCGGTATCATAAAATCTAGAGAAAGGTATTTCTGTAGACCTGTGTTGTATTAAATAAGATTTTTTTTATACTTACTGTAAAAATCTCTCTTTTGAAGACCATTGAGGGACACAGGAGGATAGTCATATTCAGACCTTTGCTTTATACTGTCCAGGGCCGCTGATAGAAATCAAGGGGACCCGTACAGCCTACCTGACGGGGTCCCCCTTCAGCTCCACCCTGGCCCCGCCCCTGGTCGTGTCCATGGTCCCTCCTTCAGCCCCACCCCTGGCCCCTCCCCAGAAGGTCAGAGACTGCAGACATCATACAGGAGATGATCAGAGACTGCACACATAGTACAGGAGATGATCAGAGACTGCAGACATAGTACATAGTACAGGAGATGATCAGAGACTGCAGACATAGTACAAGCGATGGTCAGAGACTGCAGACATAGTACAGGAGATGGTCAGAGACTGCAGACATAGTACAGGAGATGGTCAGAGACTGCAGACATAGTACAGGAGATGATCAGAGACTGCAGACATAGTACAGGAGATGATCAGAGACTGCAGACATAGTACATAGTACAGGAGATTATCAGAGACTGCAGACATAGTACATAGTACAGGAGATGATCAGAGACTGCAGACATAGTACAGGAGACGGTCAGAGACTGCAGACATGGTACAGGAGATGGTCAGAGACTGCAGACATAGTACAGGAGATGGTCAGAGACTGCAGACATAATACAGGAGATGATCAGAGACTGCAGACATAGTACATAGTACAGGAGATGATCAGAGACTGCAGACATAGTACAGGAGATGATCAGAGACTGCACACATAGTACATAGTACAGGAGATGATCAGAGACTGCAGACATGGTACAGGAGACGGTCAGAGACTGCAGACATAGTACAGGAGATGGTCAGAGACTGCAGACATAATACAGGAGATGATCAGAGACTGCAGACATAGTACATAGTACAGGAGATGATCAGAGACTGCAGACATGGTACAGGAGATGGTCACAGACTTCAGACATAGTACAGGAGTTGGTCAGAGACTGCAGACATAGTACAAGCGATGGTCAGAGACTGCAGACATAGTACAGGAGATGGTCAGAGACTGCAGACATAATACAGAAGATGGTCAGGGATCGCAGACATGATTGATTCAGGAGATTTTCGGAGACTGCATTTATGGCTGAATCCAGTGTACAAGTATATAGCATCACAGGGCTGATCCACTCTATTTAAACCAGCTCTGCAAATGCTAGCTTGGACCAATTTCTAGCACTGCAACTGCTGCCTTTTCAGCTGGTAGACTCTACCCCCTTTGGTGAATTTGTGGAATGTGCTGTACCTCAGTGGCAGGTTCCAAAACGCCATTTCTTTTCACGGAAGGCCATTTCGGCTCTCTACCGGCATGTGGAATGCAATGTTTTAGCCTCGTTGGACAGCATAATAAAAATATAACAGTGCTGCGCAATTCATAAAATAAATATTATAAAAGTGGTACATGAAATAAATCTGAGAGACTCTCAGATTTATTTCATGTACCACTTTTATAATATTTATTTTATGAATTGCGCAGCACTGTTATATTTTTATTATGTATTTGAGGTATTTTGTTTGAGTTAAACCTTGAGTGTCAGCTTGCAGTTCGCCTTCATTGTATTATATTTTGTCAGCGCTGAATATCTTTCTCATATATTTTCTCGTTGGACAGCAGTAAGATTTCTAATATTTGCTGACTCATGGTCCAGCAGGCATGGGCAGGGACGTTACCTTTCCTTCACGGTGCACTTGGTAATTCTGCTGGCAGTTGGGAAGGATGCAGGACAGGGTTCAGTGTTGTTGGAGCTTGTTCCGCCGTCACGCCTCCAAAATGCTAGTGGTGATTCTGCCACAGCTCTCTCTTCCACCCTCTCCTCTTCTTCTTCCTCTATGGCCTCTATTCTCCAGATTTGTCCCCTGAACCAGTGGTGCTCTGTAAGCGTTCAAGGGAGTGCGCAAGCAGTCAGGCTAAAAGATGCCATGCGGTGCTTGAGTTGGCCTGCCTAGGGGATAGTAGCCACACTGGGGCAGAGATTCTGTCAGCTCTTCAGGGGCAGGCTCAGAGGTGGTTGATGGCACGTCAGCTTCAGCCAGGAATGGTTGTATGCAACAATGGCACCAACCTTCTCTCCGCCCTCCGACAGGGACACTTGACCCATGTTCCATGTTTGGCACACTGAATTTGGTGGTGCAGCGGTTCTTGAGCAGGTACCCAGGCTTACAAGATCTCCTGAGGCAGGCCAGAAAAGTCCGTGGTCATTTCCACCAGTAATACAATACCAGTGCTCGGCCGGCTGACATTCTAAGGGAATGCAACCTGCCCACCAACCGCCTCATTTGTGACATGGCCACCAGGTGGAACTTAATGTTGGCTATGCTGCAGCAGCTGCACACACAGCAGAGGCCCATCAATGAGTACCTGTCTGAGTATGGCACCAGGACAGAGTCAGGGGAGCTTGGCTTCTTTTCACCACGCCACTGGCTACTGATCAAGGATGCATGCACTGTCCTGTCACCATTTGAGGAGGCCACATGGATGGTGAGCAGCAAAAATGCATCAGTGACACTGTCCCTCTAGTCTTCCTGCTGGAGCACACGCTTCGTGGAATCATGGAGACGGTACTTGAGGCAGAACAGCGGGAGGAAGAGGAGGACTTCCTTTCCTCTCAAGGCCCCCTTTATCCAGATAGCATTCCTGCGGGCCCACCAAACACACAGGAAGAAGAGAAGGAGGAGGATTGTGTCAGCATGAATGTAGAGGATAACACTCAGCAGCAGTCTTCAAGGGATGGTTTTCAGTCCCCAGAAACCCAAGGAGTGGTACGTGGCTGGGAGGAGGTAGTTACAGATAATGTGATCCTTAGTGACCCAGAGGACTCAGAATCTAATGCCTCTGCAAACTTACGCTGCATGGCTTCCCTGATTCTGCAAAGCCTGCGAAAGGACCCTAGGATTCTAGAGGGATCATTACTGGCTGGCAACCCTTCTTGATCCACGTTACAAGGGTAAAGTTGTAGAACTCACCCTGCGTTCGCAGAGGGAACAGAGGATGAAACACCTTTAGACACCTTGAAGAAAAGGTTTGTGTAATGCATTTCCAGACCCTGGGAGGTTACCATTTCCTGGTGCTGGACAACATATTGCTGAGGCTTCATTCAGTAAGAGGAAGAGTGGGGGAGAAAGTGGCCGGCTGACAGATTCCTTTAAACAATTTTTCATTCCTCAGCACCAAGGTCTGATCGGTTCAAGCAACCATCGCCAGCTTCTGTATTATATGGTGCAGGAATATCTAGGGGCAAGAGCAGACTTGGAGACCTTTCCAACAGAGCATCCACTGGGTTACTGGGTCTTGAGGATGGATGTTAGAATATTATTCCAAATTCATAATTCGGCACTTATAGGTGTTATATTATATTCATGGCAAGCTTGCAAAACATACTGTATTTGGTTTTATGATTAGTCATAATAAATATAGTATGTGTGAATGACCTTGATCAATTGATTTGACATGATTCTTCATCTAAAGCTGAGCATTGCTGGATGTTTCTGGTGTAGCCAATTTGAGTATGACATATAAGGTATCTTGGTATAGAATATCATGAGAAGACAAGAATAGACCTCCAAAATAGACCAGTATTTATGTAGTAAGAGAAATAATATATTTGTTTATATCCTGTTAAGTTAGCTTGTAGTCTCAATCATATTAATTAGTATTAGTATATAGTTACTTCATAAAGTTAAAGTTTGGTAATATGTGTTCATATTATGTAGATGTTTGGTTATATGACATTACATAATCAGCACATTACTTCAAGTATGAAGTGTTACATGTGGGCTTGTCAATCGAATGCCATATATGACTCTGAGTTAGAACCTCATTTTGTATATCATATTGCTGAAGTTAGCAGAAATGAATGTGTACCATACAAGGTTCTAAGTTTTTGTGAGGTTATGACGTTCACATGTAACATATAAAGCCAACGTTTCTATACTGAAGGGATGACACGCACACACACACATACACACTCACACACTCTAGGACAGTGGTTCTCAACCTCCCTAGTGGCGTGGCCCCTTGATAAAATTTCCCAAGTTGTGGGGACCCCAACAGTAAAATTATTTTCGTAGTGAGGGTTGTCCCCAAAGCAAGACAAGTAATTTGCGCCCCTAATCCACAGACATTTAGCGCTCCCTGAGTCCCTTCCACTCGTACAGTATTAAAACCCCTTATGGTACATTTTAGGATGTACCACTCTTTCTCTTTGTTCTCCTTTCTTTCCCTTTTATCTCTCTCTATCCTAATTTCCTGCTTTTCTAGCCGTCTTTCTTGTTCTTTCTCTTATTCTTTCTCTCCCTTTTTCTTTGTTCCTCCCCCTCTTTTCCTCTCCCTTCCATGTATTCTCTATTTTTATTCCTTCTCTTACTCCTTGGTGGGGGTGGGGGGGATGGGATGAGTGGCAATGCTGGCGGGGATTTGGGATGAGTGACAGTGCTGGGGGGAGTTCTGATCAGCCAACTTACGTGCTCTTGATCAAGGTCATCTGCTGATCTGAGAATTGTAGTGGGGACTTTTAATGGCAACTATAATCACAGGTAGTGTTACTCACTGTGTCTCAGACTTTGTGGGGTCTCATAAGCAGTGACACCTATGCCGAAATCAGGAGATAGGGTCTCCTCCAGCCCCTCCCACTTCACATTCCTCACCAGTCAGCTGACCTCTAGTCTCTGCCCCCCAGCCATGCCATGAACTGAATGGGTGGCTGCGAAGAGGCTGAGTGGGCAGCTGCGGGCTCCAGGAATAGCCCAACCTGGCAGATACAGGCTACAGTGACAGCCCGGCTGGGCGGCCACAAAGAGGCTGGGAGAGTGGTGCGGGCTTCAGAAACAGCCCAGGATTCGGTGATCCCTGGCAAATCATCATTTGACCCCCGAGGGGGTCCCGACCCCCAGCTCTAGGAGATGACACTGACATATTCACACAAAGAGACTGATAAGTTGGGACAGCTGAATTCTGGACGACACACGAGAGAGCATGGACAGAAGGCAGCATGAAGCACACATGTTTTTATAAGCTTATTACAGCTTTATAACTTTTTATTCTAATTCATATATTTTTACCCAAACTGAAATGAACTATTATACTTTTTACATTGTATTTATGAAGCCAATTGTGTGAAAATAAACTTACACTTTGTTTTAAGTCAGTTTGACTATCAATGCTATTCATCCAAAAATGCCTCTGAAATACAAGAATATTAGATATTAATAATATTCTTCAATGGACCACTGTCCGGAACTTGCTCAATATGCAATTGAGCTACTGGCCTGTCCTGCATCCAGCGTGCTTTCTGAACACACATTCAGTGCTGCTGGAGGGTTTGTAATGGATCAAAGAGTGTGCCTGTCCACAGACTCCGTTGATAGGCTCACATTCACAAAAATGAATCAGTCTTGGATCAGCAGCTATCAAGCACCTGATGCTGATGTAACTAATTGAATTTGCTATGGATCTGGGATCCCTTGAAGACTGCCTATGCTGACTATCCTATTCCTCCTCAATCTTGATGATGCTAGCTTCCAACAAGGTCCTGGTATGGATTTGGGGGGGGTCATCCACGCCATTTTTTTGGTATTTTTATCTATATTGCCGGGATCCGACAATACATTACAGCCACGAGCAGTTTTAAGTTACATTTTTTCCTTTACAAATGTAATTTTGCTGTGGTACTGTTATAAACATGGGAAAGATGCGCTACTTTAAGGCATACTAAGCACACCCCCCCAGGCATGATATATAAAGGAATATTTCATTTTTATTGTTTCACTTTAAGCATTATTAAAATCACTGCTCCCGAAAAAACGTCCGTTTTTAAAACTTTTCTTTGCATTGATGCATGTCCCCTGGGGCAGGTCCCCAAACACGTTTTATTGCAATAACTTGCCTATAAGCCTTTAAAATGAGCACTTTTGTTTCTTCACGTTCACGTCCCATAGACCTTAACCGTGTTCGCACAAATTTTTTCCTGTTCGCATGTTCTGCTGCGAACCGACCCGGGAGTTTGGGCTCATCCCTACCTGTGACCCACAAAGGACTTTGAGGAAAAGATTTTATGGTAAAATCTTGTCTTCCATATCACCCATTGAAGGACATGGAAGGATAGTAATTCTTAGACATTTGGGATTTCCAAAATCATTTAGGAGGTGATCAACAGCCACTTAAAGGTCCAATGAATGTGTAATTTACTACAAGGAAGTCTAAGCTATCAACTTCTAATAAAGTATAGTTAGAAAAAGAGGAAAAAGGTCAGTATGTAAAATTCCATGTAAAGTAAAAAGTGTAGCACTTTCAATACGAATAATAACACAATAGAGAAAAGAACAGACCAAAGAGAAGTCCAAAAGAGTATGGCCAGAACACCTCAGATATGCCCAGAAGACCTGATGTCAAAAACACTGGTGTGATGTCAAGAAAACTCCTTCCACCATGAGCAAGCACATAGAAGCTCTTACCAACTGGTGTTGACCCCCATGTAAAGGAGTTACTGTTGTGTATCTATAGAAAGATAATAGAGTCGCGCTAAAGCATTAACTTAATAATGTGTACATTAATCCATAATACTTCCCATGTACCATGTGCATGTACCATATACCGCAAACAAATTGGAAAATAATGATGTGACACCAAAATTAAAAACAAAAATAAAAACAATAAATGTTGATGAAATTAAGACTGTATATGGCATATAGTGTAATGTTCAAACACTAAAAATGGCCAAACACCCGTGAACAAATAAATATGGTGAAATCAAAAAATATATTGGAAAAGTCCATCAAAATATGAATTAAATCTATGACGTGAAAAAATCTTGTGTTCAATCCACCACCAGTGATAGAGATTTGCAGCTTACCATAACCCCATGATTCCCCACTACAGAGGATCAGGGGAAGCCTGTACAGAAGAAGCCCTCCAGAGCTTAGCAAATGGACCCAGACTCTGGATTCGTTGGTGGTAATGAAACATTCAAAGATACCAAATGGAGCTATTGAACCTCAGATCCCATCATATCTCCCCAGCTCATAAATAACAAGTGTGGCATGTAAAGATAAGAGAAGCTCCAATAGTGTAAAACCTCCTCGTTGTTAACAGGTTGGTCTGGCAAGAACAATCCTTCATGAATTTATGCTACTAATACCATTTTCATCAGCAAATTCTTGGATAATGTCCCTCCCAGATGAGTCAAAACTCATGCGGGTCTCCCCACAAGCTCTTTGCTCTCACTTCCTTTTCCCCTTTCTTACTGTTGTGTATCCCCATATGTATTCACCTTGATCGGCTATGTGCTGAACTCGCTGGACACTCAGAGCACTTTCACAGGCCAAACTCACTCCGCTCCACCAGTCTTGGTTGATTGTTTCCCATATGTACTAGTTTTGGAATCAGGGTTAGAATGACATTTATAGGTATGATTCATGTTCTCATAGGCATCATCCCAAAATTAAGATATTTAAAAGAGCAACAGAAACAGGATTTTGAATATGCCTTTGAGAACTCAGACTACTACAGGTTTCTATAAAAATATACAACAATCTTTATTAAATTACAAGTTTTTTTTTTGTTTAATAAATTTTTATTAAAGAAAATAATTACAAAAATAAATAGTTATGTCACAAACTGGGTACAAATATTATGAGAAGCAAAGTCAATTTCAATGCTCGGATATATACAATGAGTGTCAAGAAGCCTGAGATATATTAAACGGTTCTGTATATTCAGAAAGGAGGATGAGAATCAATGTAGTAATTCAGTAGAAAATTAAATTACAAGTTAAAAGGACATATAAACATAACAACGTGTATACCATACAGTATAGAGTATAGATGTAGAGCTGGTAGATGGCTTGAATACATCAGTCAATGATTGCCCATTATATTGGTCTATGTGTTTAGCAGGAGCCCCACATCCTCAGGACCTCGGAAATCATATACAACATGCATCTCTAACTATAAATGTATCACAGAAAAAAATGTCACAAAAGATACAATATCTCACAAAAGTGAGTACACCCCTCCCAATTTTGTAAATATTTTATTATATATATATATATATATATATATATATATATATATATATATATATATATATATATATATATATATATATATATTTATTATATTATATATATTATATATTTTATTATATATATATTTATTATATTATATAGACAACACTGAAGAAATGACACTTTGCTACAATGTAATGTAGTGAGTGTACAGCTTAAAAGTGTAAATTTGCTGTCCCCTCAAAATAACTCAACGCACAGCCATTAATGTCTAAACCGCAGGCAACAAACGTGAGTAAACCCCTAAGTGAAAATGTCCAAATTGGGACCAAAGTGTCAATATTTTGTGTGGCCACCATTATTTTCCAGCACTGCCTTAAGCCTCTTAGGCATGAAGTTCACCAGAGCTTCACAGGTTGTCACTGGAGTCCTCTTCCACCCCTCCATGTCGACATCGCGGAGCTAGTGGATGTTAGAGACCTTGCGCTCCTCCACTTTCCATTTGAGGATGCCCCACAGATGCTCAATAGGGTTTAGGTCTGGAGACATGCTTGGCCAGTACCCTCAGCATCTTTAGCAAGGCAGTGGTCGTCTTGGAGGTGTGTTTGGGGTCATTATCATGTTGGAATACTGCCCTGCGGCCCAGTCTCTGAAGGGAGGGGATCATGCTCTGCTTCTATATGTCACAGTACATGTTGGCATTCATGGTCCCCTCAATGAACTGTAGCTTCCCAGTACCGGCAGCACTCATGCAGCCCCAGACCATGACAGTCCCACCACCATGCTTGACTGTAGGCAAGACACACTTTTGTACTTTGTACTCCTCACCTGGTTGCTGCCACACACGCTTGTCACCATCTGAACCAAATAAATTTATCTTGGTCTCATCAGACCACAGGACATGGTTCCAGTAATCCATGTCCTTAGTCTGCTTGTCTTCAGCAAACTGTTTGAGGGCTTTCTTGGGCATCATCTTTAGAAGAGGCTTCCTTCTGGGACAGCAGCCATTAAGACCAATTTGATGCACTGTGCGGCGTATGGTCTGAGCACTGACAGGCTGACCACCCACCCATTCAACCTGACAGCACTCATTGCTGGCAGTACTCGTATGTCTATTTCCCAAAGACAATCTCTGGATATGACGCTGAGCATGTGCACTCAACTTCTTTAGTCGACCATGGTGAGGCCTGTTCTGAGTGGAACCTGTCCTGTTAAAACGCTGTATGGTCTTGGCCACCGTGTGGTCTTGGCCAGCTCAGTTTCAGGGTCTTTGCAAACTTCTTATAGCCTAGGCCATCTTTATGTAGAGCAACAATTATTTTTTTTTTAGATCCTCAGAGAGTTCTTTGCCATGAGGTGCCATGTTGAACTTCCAGTGACCAGTGAGAGAGAGAGAGATAACACCAAATTTAACACACCTGCTCCCCATTCACACCTGAGACCTTGTAACATTAACAAGTCACATGACAGCGGGGAGAGAAAATGGCTTTTGTGGGCCCAATTTGGACATTTTTACTTAGGGGTGTACTCACTTTTGTTGCCAGCGGTTAAGACATTAATGGCTGTGTGTTGAGTTATTTTGAGGGGACAGCAAATTTACATTGTTATACAAGCTGTACACTACTTTACATTGTTGAAAGATATAATAAAATATTTACAGAAATTTGAGGGGTGTACTCACTTTTGTGAGATACTGTATATGTATATATGTATATCCATACAAAATACAATATCAAAAAAATAGGAGACAATCAGACTATAGGGGTAGTTTGCTCAAAAACCCACAAAGGACAAAAAAAAGGAGAAGGAGTAAAGGGACAACAACACACCAAAAATTCAAATATAGATCATACCTGTAAAGCCAAATAGAAGATAGGAAAGGTATACACCAGAAGTAAAATCAGTACAAGGGGGGAAGATCTCCAAATGCGAGTGCGCCTACCGGCCCACATAACCACAAGAATCATAAAAGGGAAAATAACAGCCTTAAGGTGTAGTATGTAATAAGAAAAAAGCTCACATTTATTTAGAACCTTACATAGGACACAATAAAACAATGCTCTCACTGGGTTCTCAATTATCACCAACAAGACAGCCGTGATCTCTAGCATGATGATGTCACGCGTCTCCCTACATGTTTTGTCACAAAATAATGTTGTCATGTTGCCAGGTAATTACATGGCTAGGTAAAAAGGACACCAAGCAGAAGAGGTAAAAAGGGAAAATTCTACCCCATGGAATTTTGGGCCTCAACTGACAATGTAGAGGGCACCTACCATAAGACAAAAAAGGTTGATTTAAAAGTCTTTACACCAAAGAGCAGATTTGAACAAGATCAATGAGGTCAACAAAAAGGCAATAGGCTGAAAATTGGGATAACTAACCCATGAGTGTAGGAAACAGAAGGTAAGATAGACAAGGTATGCCCAAGTTAAAAGACCAAACAGGTCATAACCAGAAGTTTGAGTGAAAACACCCTTAACGTCAATGAAATGATGGTTGGATAAGCAAAGTATTTTCAAGAGAATGACCAGTAAACAGCCAGAGGCTTAAACAAAACGCCCTTGACCATAAGGTTAAAGCTGATAAAAGTCCATAACATGCAGGATGAACCTAACAAATAGGAGATCTCTGAAGAAACAGAAATTAGTTTGACAACTCTTTCAAAGAAAGTTACTGTATCATTGAGAAAGGAAGAGAATCATGACTGAAATAAACCTATTGTCACCCAGGTAACACACATTGTTGGCAGCAGGGAAGGTGGGCTTTAGCGCTTACATGCCTCACATATGTGTATATGGAGACAGAGGTTTCTGTGCTGAGAATGTGCTCTCAGCTGCGGTCTGTGCTCAGACCACAAAAGATGTCTGGTGTCTGTGGCCAGGAAGAAGAAAATATGACTGGCATCTGTGGTCAGTATGAGGAAAAGATGAACAGTGTCTGTGGTCAGTAGGAGGAAAAGATGGTCAGTGTCTGTGGTCAACAGGAGGAAAAGATGGGCACTGTTTGTGGTCAACAGAAGGGAAAAAATGGCCAATGTCTGAGGTCAACAGGAAGAAAAGATGGCCGAAGTCTGAGGTGAACGGAAAGAAGAGATGGTCGATGTCTGAGATCAACAGGAAGAAAAGATGGCCAATGTCTGAGGTCAACAGAAAGAAAAGATGGTCGACGTCTGAAGTGAACGGGAAGAGATGGTTGATGTCTGAGGTCAACGGGAAGAAAAGATGGCCAATGTCTGAGGTCAACGGAAAGAAAAGATGGCCGAAGTCTGAGGTCAACAGGAAGAAAAGATGGTTGAAGTCTGAGGTGAACGGAAAGAAGAGATGGTCAATGTCTTAGATCAACAGGAAGAAAAGATGGCCAATGTCTGAGGTCAACAGGAAGAAAAGATGGCCGACGTCTGAGGTGAACGGGAAGAAGAGATGGTCAATGTCTGAGATCAAAAGGAAGAAAAGATGGCCAATGTCTGAGGTCAACAGGAAGGAAAGATGGCCGACGTCTGAGGTCAACAGGAAGGAAAGATGGCCGACGTCTGAGGTCAACAGGAAGGAAAGATGGCCGACGTCTGAGGTCAACAGGAAGGAAAGATGGCCGACGTCTGAGGTCAACAGGAAGGAAAGATGGCCGACGTCTGAGGTCAACAGGAAGGAAAGATGGCCGACGTCTGATGTCAACAGGAAGAAAAGATGGACGATGTCTGAGGTCAACAGGAAGAAAAGATGACCAGAAACACTAGCCAACATTAGAAAAAAATGGCCAGTGTGTGGTCAGTAGAAAGAAAGATGACCAGTATTTGTGGTCAGGGGGAGAAAAAAATGGCCGACGTCTGGGCTCATCAGGAGGACAGAACGACTGGAGTCTGTGATTAACAGAGGGAAAAGATGGCAATTGTTTGTGGTCAGCAGGAGAAGAAAATGGCCATTGTTTGTGTTTAGGGGGAGGAACAAATGACCGGTGCTGTGGTTAACAGAAGGGAAAAATGGTCAGTGTCTGTGGTTGTGGGGAGGAAGAAAAAAGTGCAAGTGTCTGAGGTCAGCAGGAGAAAACGATGGTTGGTTTTTGATCACAGTAGGAAAAAATGGCTGTTGTCCGTGGTCAACAAGAGGAAAAAATGGCTAACATTCATGGTCAGCTGGAGAAAAAATTGTCCAACATTTATGGTCAGGGGAAGGAATAATGCCTGATGCCAGTGGTCGGGGGAGGGGAGCCCAGTGTTGGTCCAGTACCATAAACATTTTATTGGGAATACCACACATAATATTCTAGGCCATTCTTCATATTCAGATATTTAAATAAAGCCTGCATAAAGTATAGATATCACATCACATACTTCTCACCATGTAAAATGCAGCCTTCATTCCTGATGTCATAAAGAAGAATTAGTGCCTTAGGCTAGGAAAGCCTTTACCAAATGAACCCCTGATCACATCAACATACCAAACTTACTAAAGTCAATATTAGTACAAGGACATTTATAGCGAGACTGCATAGCAGAAGTAATAAATGATGGGTGTGAATAATGTAAACAACTCTCAAAGTATATCATAGCATATTGTGTATGATATATATTTTTTTGTACCTTCTATTGTCTTTATTAAAATTGTTTTGTTTTTGTTTTTTTGCATGTTTTATTGCAAAGGGTAGATATTTAAAATGCTCACAGCAAGTAGAGGGGTCTCAGGTAGGGTTGCCACCTTTTCTTCAAGTATAACCCGAACACTTTAGCAGCACACGGCAATTTTTTTTTTTATAGTATAAACTATACATATATTTTACTATTAAATAATATTTCTAATCATATGAAGTTAATAACAAGAGTCCCCCTTTACATCTGAATCCTCAGAGTCCCCCTTTTACATCTGAATCCTCAAAGTTCCCCTTTTACATCTGAACTCGCAGAGTTCCCTTTCACTGTAAGGGGGGTCTCTGCAGACTCTGATGTAAGGGAGAACTCTAAGGACTCTAACATAAGGGATGCTCTGGGGACTCTGATTTAAGGGGGAAAACTGAAAAACTCTTATGTAGGGGGGAACACTGTGGCCTCTGGTGTAAAGGGGAAACTCTGATGTAAGGGGTGCTCTGAGAACCTTAAGTCACCTTATGCCCCGTACACACGGTCGGATTTTCCGATGGAAAATGTCCGATCGGAGCGTCTTGTCGGAAATTCCGACCGTGTGTGGGCTCCATCGGACATTTTCCATTGGATTTTCCGACACACAAAGTTGGAGAGCAGGAGATAAAATTTTCCGACAACAAAATCCGTTGTCGGAAATTCCGATTGTGTGTACACAAATCCGACGGACAAAGTGCCACGCATGATCAGAATAAATAAAGAGATGAAAGCTATTGGCCACTGCCCCGTTTATAGTCCCGACGTACGTGTTTTACGTCACCGCGTTCAGAACGATCGGATTTTCCGACAACTTTGTGTGACCGTGTGTATGCAAGACAAGTTTGAGCCAACATCCGTCGGAAAAAATCCTAGGATTTTGTTGTCGGAATGTCCGAACAAAGTCCGACCGTGTGTACGGGGCATTAGTGTACTCACTCAGATGCAGGAGAGAGAAGGGGGGAGACTTCAGTCACAGACAGGGATGGATGGTGAGCTCACTCACCCCTTGGCAGTCAGCACCTTTCATCCAGATGTATCTGGAAGCCATAGTCCAGTCTGAATAATGTGTCCGGGTTTCAGGCAGTCTGAAAGCTGGACGCATGATTCCGAACCCGAACTGTCCGGGTGAATCCTGGACAAGTGGCAACCCCAGTCTCAGACTAGTAGTTATGAATTGGGATTATTTAGATAGGAGAACCCATATCCAACCTAAATTTCCAGTTACCAGAAATGTTAAATTTAAAAAAACTTCCTAATCAAAAAAATAAATCAAAAGAAGTTGCCATCCCAGCAATCCAGCAGGACATAGGCCAGATCTGTGGGACGTCTGAAATTTTTGTAAAAATCCGTGGACAACCCTGTGGAATCCAAGACTAAGAAGATATGGGTTAGTATTTCATGGTTTATGTTTTTGTGATTGTTTTAACCACTTAAGGACGGAGTCTCTTTCTGAGATTTGTTGTTTACAAGTTAAAAACAGTTTTTTTTTGCTAGAAAATTACTTAGAACCCCCAAACATTATACATATTTTTTCTAACACCCTAGAGAATAAATTGGCGGTCGTTGCAATACTTTCTGTCACACCGTAATTGCGCAGCGGTCTTACATATGCACTTTTTTGGGAAAAAACACACTTTTTAAATTAAAAAATAAGACAGCAGTAAAATTAGCCCAATCTTTTTTTTTATTGTGAAAGATAATGTTACGCTGAGTAAATTGATACCCAACATGTCACACTTCAAAATTGCGCCCACTCGTGGAATGGCGACAAACTTTTACCCTTAAAAATCTCCATAGGCAACGTTTAAAAAATTCTACAGATTGCATGTTTAGAGTTACAGAGGAGGTCTAGGGCTGGAATTATTGATCTCGCTCTACCGATCGCAGCCATACCTCACATGTGTGGTTTGACCACCGTTTTCATATGTGGGCGCTACTTGCGTATGCGTTCACTTCTACACGCAAGCTCATCGGGACAGGGCGCATTTAACAAAAATTTTTTTTTTCTTATTTATTTTACCTTTTATTTTTTATTTTTACACTGTTTAAAAAAAAAAAAAAAAAAAAAGTGTCACTTTTATTCCTATTACAAGGAATGTAAACATCCCTTATAATAGAAAGAAAAGCATGACAGGACCTCTTATAATATGAGATCCGGGGGGTCAAAAAGACATCAGATCTCATATTTACACTAAAAAAAAAAAAAAAAAAAATGTTGTCATTTAAAAAAATGAAGAAAAAAAAATGGCCCTTTAAAGCGGGATTCCGGCTTTGAAAAAAAAATTTTAAGTCAGCAGCTACAAACACTGTAGCTGCTGACTTTAAATAAGCACACTTACCTGTCCTGGGTGCCCGCGATGTCAGCCGCCCGAGGCCGACCCGTCCCTCGGCTCTCGGCACCGCCATCCTAACTAATGGAAACAGGCAGTGGAGCCTTACAGCTTCACTGTCCGTTTCCTACTGCGCATGCGGGAGTCGCGCATCGCTTTGTGAATGGGACGCGATGTGTTGTGGGACACACACAGTTCCCATAACACACCGCGCCCCATTCCCCAGAAGACAATGCAGGGAGGAGAAGACTGAAGATCACCGCGGTGTAGGAAGAGGCAGATTAGGAAGACTGCCTAGCAACAGCCATTTCACGTAAGTTAAAAAAAATTTTCTTTCTTTTTTTTTCCTCCATTTTTTTAGGTATTTTTTTATGCAAATTTTTTTTTTTCAGGGTGGACCTCCACTTTAAGAGCTATGGGCGGAAGTGACGCTTTGACATCGCATCCGCCCTGCAATGATATGGGAGGTGGTTGGGGGGGCCATCTTCTCCTCACTTGTCTCCATGTCAGACCACAAGAAGGATCCGATCGCCTCCACCGCTGCCAACGACCCCAGTAAATGGCGGAGGGCACCAGAGCGCGGCGGGAAGGGGGGGTGGCCCTCTCCCGCCGCCGATAAAAGCGATCTCGCGGCGAATCCACCGCAGAGACCACTTTTATCTGAAAGCAGACCACTCACTGAAGAAGAGGATACCGGGGGATACGGTAGCTAGCTGCTGCCATAACAACGATATATATTCCTCTTCAAAGTACTGACGTATAACGACGGCGGGCGGTCCGGAAGTGGTTAAAATCATTTACTGTTTTTTTTTTTATTTTATAATGTGGTTTATGGGACTAGTATAACTACAAATATCCAGTTCTGCTGGTCAGCCCACCCGGCAGCACAGCCTTGCCACTGAATTCTTCAATGTTATTGCACCAACTGTTACTCATTAACTGTCATCCTGGTGAACTGGCCTTCTTCTGGAAACATAGAAAGAGTTACAAGGATAGCAGTTATGGGGTTCCCTCATAATATTATATTTGGAAAACACCTTTCCAAAAGGTGGCTGGAAAATCAAATAAGGTATAAGTAAGAGTAACAAAGAACCTATTGAAAATTCACACATTTTTTTTTTTTTGTTTTTTTTTTTGTTTAACCCCTTCACGCTTAAGGGTAAAACAAATGTTAATGCCCGAGCACAATTTTGCAATTTTGTGTTAGTAAACCTGTATATATTCAGCTGCTTTGTGCATCCAGGTGGATTATACCTTTTTTTTTTTTTTTCCAAGACAAATTGAGCTTTCATTTGGTGGTAAATGGTAATGGATATCTCCTGATTTTTTTTTTAACTATTATCAAAGGAAAACTGGCCCAAAATAGTAAAATAATATATATATATATATATATATATATATATATATATATATATATATATATATATATATATATATTATTATTATTTTTTTTTTTTTTTTTAATTCAGCTGCATATTTCTTGTTACTATCATACCCCAGCACAAAGAAAAACCCAAAATAAATTTTCCTGCTCCTGACGATCGCAGCGATACCACATATGTGGATGTTAGTTGGTGTTTGTACCCGTAGTACAGCCCAGAAACAATAGTGCGCATTTTGCTTCTTTTTTTTTCTCCTACCTAATTAGACACTAATTTAAAAAAAAAAAAAAATCCTGCCCAAAATATACTGGCCCTGACCTTGACCTTTTGATCCTTACATGACCCAAACACTAACCCTGGCACTGACCTAGGTCAAACCTTGATCTAGGTTTTTTTTTATTATTATTATTATTTATGTGTTATTATTATTAATTTATTTATTTTACACACACTTTTTTTCTCTCTACAATGAGAGAGAGAGAGAGAGAGAGAAACACAGGGGCAGGCCTCACAGTGACTAATCACTGTGGTAGCCAATCAGAGGCTACCACAGCGATCAGATGACCCGGAACCGGGAGTTATGGGTCCCGATCGTTAGTATGGGACCCGGGGCTCTGGGTGAGACCGCAGTCTCTGTGCGGCGCGCTCCCAGCACAAAGGGAGATTCGCATATATGCGGCCCCACAGAAAACAGCCCAGTGCAGTGAGGCTGCATACTGTATATCGGTTGCGTCAAAAGGCAATACATTTTTATTAAAGAGCATTTAAAAGAAAATTACAAAACAGAATGTCCACCGGGCAAACACTATATTACCAAAAGTATTGGGACACCTACCTTTACCACCCACATGAACTTTAATGGCATCCCAGTCTTAGTCCGTAGGGTTCAATATTGAGTTGGCTCCGCCCTTTGCAGCTATAACAGCTTCAACTCTTCTGGGAAGGCCGTCCACAAGGTTTAGGAGTGTGTCTATGGGAATGTTTGACCATTCTTCCAGAAGTGCATTTGTGAGGTCAGGCACTGAGGTTGGGTTGTTAAGATGTGGCAAGCTCATATACACTGAACACACAACAGTCCTTGTACCCACAAATCACTGCTACTGTAACTACTATGCCACAAGTGACAGTCTTACAGACACACATAAACTTCAGCACAAAGGATTATTGTTGAATAATTACCTTTCCTTACATTTGCTTTTCTATACACACACACGTACACTACTATTTACTACTTGCCTGAGCCTACCTTAACCACCTCCGTACCAATGTATGCGCGGCATGTAGTACACCATTACCAAGCTCCATGTTTTATTATCCCCTTAATCCCAGCATGTTTTGTGAATTTCCAAAAATTGTGGCAAAAAACAAAAGGCGGGGGGGGGGGCAGTGTTACATCCTTGAGCACTCAGGCTGGGTTCACAGCACTATTGCAAATTGGATTCAGGTTTCCCAACATCCAATTCGCATGTCAGTAGATTGTGACTGGCTCTCTATGGCGTCGGTTCACGCATCTCCGGAGCGGCTCCGGAGCGAATTGCACAGGAGCCCTGTGTGTCTTTTGGTCCATTTCAATTCCGAATTCAGCCAAAGATTCAGAACGAAATCAGACCTGAAAGGGAGAATGGAGACGCACCGGACTCCTGCTGTGAGCCGCCGCGATCTCTAGTGTGAATCCGGCCTAAATCTTACAAATGGCCTGGTAATGGAGTACTACAGGCTGGTACTCAATGGATAAAGCACCAACTGCTGACACAATTAACACCGTGACCAGGACTATGTAACGTACAACAATGAATATAGTGCAGTAGTCAGGGATAGGGGTGGGTGGTGGGGCCACTAAGATCCCAAAAAGGAATATATCTGAAGGACTGTCCTTGGCAACCATTCAAAAAGCACCCCCCCACCCTCCCTCCATTTCTATGGGTCCTCTGCTATCAGAAAATATATGTTTTGGGAGAAGACCTAGAACTAGTCCAATGAGTTGATTTAAAAAAAAAAAAAAAAAAAAAAAAACACACACCACAGTATGAGGCTTTTGCCTGAATTGCCTGAATTAGACAAATGTTTTCTTGCATTTGGCCACTAGATGGCCAAGTATCCACATTCTTATGATTCTTAGCGCCATCTAGTGGTAAAAATATATATATTTTTAATTTTATTTCAGATACTTATATAACGCTGTCTATATCTATATCTATATATCTATATCTTGGATCACACTGATCTTGGTGCGATCAAATGCTTTTTAAGTGCAGAGGAGGGATCTGGAGTATTATAGACCCCAGATCTCTCCATAAAGAGGACCTATCAATAAAAGGCAAAGGTGAACACACGCGTCGCTCACGCACGCACACACGCAGCGATCGTCCCACACATGTGAGGTATCACCGCGAACGTCAGATCACAGGCAGTAATTCTAGCACCAGACCTCCTCTGTACATCTAAAGTTGTAACCTGTAAAAGCTTTTAAAACATTATATAATGTTTGGGGGTTCTAAGAAATTTTCCATAAAAAAAAAAATACTGATTGTTACATGTAAACAAAAAGTGCCAGAAAAGGCCTTTGGAGGGGGGGGTGGGGGGGGGGTGGCAAGTGGTTTTAAAAGGGGCCTGTGGTCAGTGGGGAGGTATACAGAGTTATTTTAATAATGATAAGATTTGATTATTCTGATTTTTTTTTTTTTTTATTATTAAATCTTTTTTTATTTATTTAAACAAACAAAACAACACATTGTGCCAAAATATAAATACAGGTTCAAGATCCAATCACACCGCTTTGCATCCTTCAATTAACCGCTTGCCGACCGCCGCACGAACATTTACGTCTGCAGAATGGCACGGACAGGCAAATGGGCGTACAGGTACGTCCCGTAAAATAAGCCGCCTTGTGGTCGCGTGTGCGCTGCCGCCGGCGTGCGCACAACCCTGCTGCGAGTTCCGTGAGTGTGATCGTGGGTCCCGCAGACTTGATGCTCGCGGGAATACCCGCGATCGTCTAGCGGAGCGGAAGATCGGGGAGATGCTGATGTAAACAAGCATTTCCCTGTTCTGTCTAATGACACTGATCACAGCTCCCTGTGATTGGGAGCGGTGATCAGTGTCGTGACACACGTAGCCCCTCCCCCCTACAGTTAGAATCACTCCCTAGGACACACTTAACCCCTGCAGCGCCCCCTCCTGGTTAACCCCTTCACTGCCAGTCACATTTACACAGTAATCAATGCATTTTTAATCGCACTGATCGCTGTATAAATGTGAATGGTCCCAAAATAGCGCCAAAAATGTCCGATCTGTCCGCCATATTGTCGCAGTCACGATAAAAATCGCTGATCGCCGCCATTACTAGTAAAAAAAAAAAATTATTGATAAAAATGCCATAACACTATCTCCTATTTTGTAAACGCTATATCTTTTGCGCAAACCAATCAATAAACGCTTATCCAATGTTTTTTTTTTTTTTTTTTAGAAGCACAGGATTAGAGCCTGAGGCTCTAATTGGCTTCAAAAAAGGGTGGGCTCAGGCCGTACGCAGTTGTGTGGCAATAGCAAATTAAAATTCCCTATTGTCTTCTAGATTCTCCTTCCAGCCAATCAGGAAACGGGTCCTGAGACCCATCACCCGATTGGCCCAGAGGAGAAGCGATTCTATTGGCCACCTAGGAGGAGGAGGGAGGAGACGCACAACGGAAGCCGCCGTGATGCCGAGAAGGAGACACAGGGGAAGCCGCCTCCTGCCACCAAGTGGAAGCGCTGACCGCAACCTAGATGGGGTAAGTGCGGGGCTGGTGAGCCACCGGGGGGGGGTGCAGGTCACCCAACTGTAGGGGGGTGGCTGTGGGTGCATTGTATGCCCCCCCCCCAAAAAAAGAAAAACACCAGCCACCACTGCTACCCAGTCCTCCTCCCCTCCTCTTGCTGCAGAGCATGTAAGTTTCAAGAGATCAAGACCTATATAGTGCAGCCATGTGACTGGCTCGCTGAACTGAAACTCCTCCCACTAAAGACAGGAAAGGGGCGGAACAGAGATCTCCAACACACAACTAGTGTAGTGGGTGGAGCTTAATTTCCTTCCTGACACTTCCCACATATACGTAAAAAAATCAACATTGTAAAGCGCTGCACAAAATGCTGATGCTATATAAATCATATATAAATCCTGTATAATAATAATAAAAATCTACTTTTTTTTTTTTTGCTAGAAAGTGTCTTCGAACCCCCAAACATTATACATAATGGTGATGTTCCCTCCCTCTCTAAGCCAGTGATACATAGTATCTGTCACTGTACTGTATAGAGGGTGCAGTACTGAGCTGTGGTCAGCAGGTGGCGAACCTTCCCTTAGTCAATGTTCATAGTATCCGTCACTGTACTGTACTAAAGGGTGCAGTACCAGTTGTGGCCAGCAGGTGACACTCCCTATTTCAGGTGAGGATATACAGGCTTGATTCATCAAGCTTTAACCCAAGCATAAGGCTCTTTATTATTATTACAGGTACTTCTATAGCCCAATCAAATTTTATGCAGTACTTTACAAATATATATATATATATATATATATTGTACATTCACATTATCCAGTTGACTGTAATATTTAAATCTCACTGGTCTCAGCTAAAAATAACTGTAACTAAAAAACTGTAAAAATAACTTTTTTTTTTAAATGAGTACACTTATGCTGCTTTGTGAATTAAACCTATAGAATCTGCCATTGTATTATACAGGGGGTGGGGTGCAATATTGAGCTCTGTGGTCGGCGAGTGGCACCCCTCTCAGGTGCTGATGCATAATATCTGTTTTGTCATTGTATTGTATAGGGCACAGTGATGGTGAACCTTGGCACCCCAGATGTTTTGGAACTTCATTTCCCATGATGCTCGTGCACTCTGCAGTGTAGCTGAGCATCATGGGAAATGTAGTTCCAAAACATCTGGGGTGCCAAGGTTCTCCATCACTGGTATAGGGGGTGCAGTACCAAGCTGTGGCCAACAAGTGGCACCCCTCTCAGGTGGTGATGCATAGTATCTGTTCTGTCATTGTGTTGTATAGGGGGTGCAGTACCAAGCTGTGGCCAACAAGTGGCACCCTTCTCAGGTGGTGATGCATAGTATCTGTTCTGTCATTGTGTTGTATAGGGGATGCAGTACCAAGCTGTGGCCAACAAGTGGCACTCCTCTCAGGTGGTGATGCATTGTATGTGTCATTGTATCGTATAGACACAGAGATGTCAAACTCCATTTTCATCGTAGGCCACATCAGTATTATAGTTGTCCTCAAAGGGCCAGTTGTATCTGTAAGACTAGATTGTCCAGAGCCCCCCCCCCCCCCCACTATGTTTAAAGTTAAGAGTCTCCCACCCTCCCTTACATCACAGTGTAACGCCCCTTTACCTTGTGCTGCTGCCGGGAAGAAGCGGAGAAGCAGAAAGTGCAGGATCTGGAGGACTAGTCAGTTGCTGGAGTCTGCTGAATGTCGAGACCAGGGGAGGCAGAGATGAGGGGGTGCTGCACAGAGAAAGCGTAGGATCTGTAAGAGGCGTTCTGTCCTCTCTGTTGCTGACTGCTGAGATGGGGGCATCATAAAAAAGCCTCTCTGCTTCTACATGGAGATCTTCAGGATCTATCAAAGTTCTGTACTCCCTGTTGCCAACTGCTGAGACAAGGTGGGCACCACAGGTGCAGGAGAGGTGCGAGGGGCACATGAAGTGGCCTGGAGGGCCAGATTCGACCCGTGGGCCTTGTGTTTGACATATGGGGTAGAGATTGCAGTATCAGATGGACCTGGCAGGTGGTGATTGTATTCAATCAGTAATGCTTACCCTGTTTCCCCGAAAATAAGACCTAGCGTGATTGTCAGTGATGGCTGCAATATAAGCCCTACCCCCCAAATAAGCCCTACCCTGTTTCCCCGAAAATAAGCCCTACCCTGAAAATAAGACATACAAGGACTTTAACTAGGGCTTATTTGGGGGGTAGGGCTTATATTGCAGCCATCATAGACAATCACGCTAGGTCTTATTTTTGGGGAAACAGGGTAGTATCTGTCATTGTTCTGTATGGAGGGTGCAGTACCTGGTGTGGCATTGCATCGTGCTGTATGAAGGGTGCAGTACCTGGTGTGGCATTGCATCGTGCTGTATGGAGGGTGCAGTACCTGGTGTGGCATTGCATCGTGCTGTATGGAGGGTGCAGTACCTGGTGTGACATTGCATCGTGCTGTATGGAGGGTGCAGTACCTGGTGTGGCATTGCATCGTGCTGTATGGAGGGTGCAGTACCTGGTGTGACATTGCATCGTGCTGTATAGAGGGTGTAGTACCTGGTATGGCATTCCATCGTGCTGTATGGAGGGTGCAGAACCAGGTATAGCATTGCATCGTGCTGTATGGAGGGTGCAGTACCTGGTGTGGCATTGCAGCGTGCTGTATGGAGGGTGCAGTACCTGGTGTGACATTGCATCGTGCTGTATAGAGGGTGTAGTACCTGGTATGGCATTCCATCGTGCTGTATGGAGGGTGCAGAACCAGGTATAGCATTGCATCGTGCTGTATGGAGGGTGCAGTACCTGGTGTGGCATTGCAGCGTGCTGTATGGAGGGTGCAGAACCTGGTATGGCATTGCATCGTGCTGTATGGAGGGTGCAGTACCTGGTGTGACATTGCATTGTGCTGTATGGAGGGTGCAGTACCTGGTATGGCATTGCATCGTGCGGCTATGCAGTGTTGAATGAAATATTGAAACAAAGTTTAAAAAAAACAAACACTGGACCCCACAGATCAGTGCACCATAACACATTCCCGCTGGGGTGAATGGACCCTTAAGCTGGCTTTACACCGTACAATCAGGAGTGTACAATTATGAGCGCCTTTAGATTTCCCATCATATGTGGGTCCAACTAGTCAATACATTCAATTTACAACCAGTCAGGTCTTAGATAGCTTTTAGATAGGATTAGAACCCCTGTAAGGTTTTTACTGCTGTCCTGCTGACAATGTTCTCATCACACAGGAAGTGATGGAAAATCTACAAGTACTTCCCCTTCTTTATCTCAGTCTGTGTTGCTGTTGGAGATTTGCCTCACTTCCTGCCTGGTAGAATGTTGTCACTAGGACAGGAAGTGGGAGGGGGGGTCTTTCTAATAGAGACCCAGATATCAAACACAAAATACAAAGCACATTAATGTATAGGTAAACAAGGATTGCGGCACTCTTCAATTTGTTTTAAATGACACCCCAATGCACACCTACCTCCCAAAAATCCAGGATTCCACGGGATTGTCCCGGGATTTCAACAAAATCCCAGTATCCCGTGGATCCATGCTGTGTCCCGCTGTCAGCCAGATGCTGGAATACTCATTCCTTCACCCAGCTTCGGTTCCTTTTCCGCTGTCGGGTGACGTGATCCCGTACCCAACGTTAGTACTATAGTTATGACAGAGGGAGGCAGCAACACTGCACTCAATACTGACTCCCCCCACTGACAATGTCCCCCGCTCAATGTAACCTTACCGAGCACCAGGGCGGACCTTTTTTTTTTCCTTCCAGTCACCACCGACGCCGAGCATTTTCTTCCGGTGACCGCCGACACTGAGCATTTTCTTCCTTTGACCACAGACGCTAAGCAGTTTTTTCATTGACTGCCGGCCCTAAGCATTTTTTTTCAAGGGACCACAGACGCCAAGCATTTTCTTCCACTGACCACCGGCGCTGAGCATATTCTTCTGGTGACCATTGGCGCAGAGAATTTTCTTCCACTGACCGCCGATGCCAAGCATCTTCGTCCACTGACTGCCAACGCCGAGCATTTTCCTCCACTGACGCCGCGCATTTTCTTCAAGTGACCACAGACATTGAGCATTTTCTTCCACTGACCGCCAGCGCAGAGAAATTTTCTTCTACTGACCACCGACACTGAGCATTTTCCTCCACTGACAGCCGATGCCGAGCAATTTCCCCCACTGACCGCCGGCACAGAGCATTTTCCTCCACTGACTGCCGGCGCCGAGCATTTTCCTCCACTGACCGCCAGCGCCGAGCATTTTCTTCAAGTGACCGCTGACGCAGAGCATTTTCCTCCACTGACCGGCGGCGCCGTAGCATTTTCTTCCAGTGACCGCCGACGCAGAGCATTTTCCTCCACTGACTGGCGGTGCCGAGCATTTTCTTCAAGTGGCCGCTGACGCAGAGCATTTTCCTCCACTGACCGCCGGCGCCGAGCATTTTCTTCAAGTGACCGCCGACGCCGAGCATTTTCTTCCAGTGACCGCCGGCGCTAAACATTTTCTACCTCCCAGTAGCAAACGCTGAATATTTTCTTTTTTGCGCTAACCACCCACGTAGGGCATTTTTTTCTCCCACTGACCACCAATGGCAAGGATTTTTTTTTTCTCCCACTAACCACCAGTTGACCACAGACACTGGTCATCTCTTCCTCTTGTTCACTACAGGCACCACCCATCTTTTTCCTGAAGCCGATTGGCAATATAAGGGGCACTAGGATACATACTGCTGAACCTCACAATCTATATATGTTGTGTTGTACATGACAAACACTTTGGTCAGGAGTATGTTGTCTCACAGTGGCTAGTAGTTTACTACGGTTTTAATCAAGTTCTTCTGTACGCACCTACCACGCCATAGCCAATAAACGGCTACAATGCAGCTCACTTCTTCTGGGAATTCCACTGATGTCCTCCCAGAATACGACTTCCATGCACCCCCCCCGGGGCACACACTGGGCATGCTCTGTAACCGCTGTTTACAGATCAAGGTAAAGAGCCAATCACAGCAGCCCTTTATCATGTGATCAGCTGTGCCGAATCACAGCTGATCATCTGTAAACACCCTTCGCAGGTTATCGGCGTTCCTTTCCTCACATGTTGTCGTCACTGTGTTGGAGGAAAGGAGAGCCGATAACTGGCAAGGCTGACAGGGCATGTTTACACTGATAATCACGGTACTGATGTTCAGAGCCCTGATTATTAGTGAAGAAAAAAAAAAAAAATTAGAACTAAGAAAAAAAATTTTTTTTTTCAAAATGTTCAGCCTTTTTTCATTTGTTTAGCAAAAAAAAAAAACTCAGTGGTGATTTAATACCACCAAAAGAAATCTGTCTCAAAAAAAAAAAAAAAATGTTAAATGTAATTTGGGTACACCGTTGCATGACCGCGCAATTGTCAAAGTGTGACAGCGCTAAAAATTGGCCTGGACGGGAAGGGGGTAAAAGTGCCCGGTATGCAATTGGTTAAGTTAGGCTCAAGCAAAGTGTTAGTTTTTTGTCCAAATTCTGTTTTAAAAAGGTGACGCCTTAGGCCTCATGTACACTGCTGCTGCTAAACGGACGTTCAGGAGCTGTTGGGCATTTTTTTCAACTGACCCTGAACTCTCCTCTATGTTATCTTATCAGTACACGGGGTCGTTTACAGTCTTTTCTAGGCAGTTGAGTTCAGAGGCTTATTTTGGAACGCAAAAAAAAAAAAAAAAAAATGGGTTCAGAAGCTGCGTTTAGAGGCATTCCAAGTGCCAAACACTTCTAACAGCAGTAACTCACGTTTAGCCGCGTTACGTTCACAGGCATTTTTCAATTCTGGCAATTTAAAAAATATATGTATATATTTTTTTTAAAAACACTTCTAAACGCAAACACGGCCAAAACAGAAGTTTTAAACGTGGATTACTATCTGTCAAGTTAAATCGTCCAGGAGAGGTTTTAAAAACGTCCCGTGTACATGAAGCCTTAGAATTGTGTGTCTGGGGGAAAAAAAAAAAATCAGTTGTTGTTAGGTTCCCCTTAGAAGGTGACACAGGCTCACCCAAGGCACAAAATCTAAGTGGCAGTTGGTCCTACAGAGCTCCAGGTGGTGGAGATGGGCCAAAAACCCTGGTGCCCTGTTTTTTTTTTCTTTGCTGCAACTGGGACCAGGTCATTGCCTTCGGGATCACCACACCACAAGGGTGACTGGAACGGAAAGGCTAGGAGTGCAAAGACTGTTCACAGTGCTGGTCAGCTGGAGGTCTTTGAAATCAAGGGAGCTGTAGTCAGATCCCTGGTCTCCTATCCTGTGACCTATCTCCAGGAGATCAGGTTCCCAGGAGACCTCCAGACACATTCAATCCCTAACAGGAAGTACCTTCAGCAGGATCAAAGCATGTTCTGCCTGCTGACCTACCTCCAGAAGACCAGGTTCACAGGAAAACCTCCAGACACACTCTATCCCTAACAGGGAGTACCTTCAGCAGGATCAAAGCATGTTCTGCCTGCTGACCTATCACCGGAAGACCTCCAGACACACTCTATCCCTAACAAGGAGTACCTTCAGCGGGATCCAAGCATGTTCTGCCTGCTGACGGTTCGGGGGAACTCAGGTTCCACTAAAGATGGCTGCCATGTAGGTGTTGCAGGGCACCCAGATGCACAAACCTATCCCTCTGGGGCGAAAACTACCATACGAGAGCCAGAAAGCATTGGATGACAGTGCGGTTGAAAGCAACACCTTGTGTCATCCAGTGAGGGGAAAGGGCCACTTGCCCTGTCACTGGAATTCCCAAACCTTCCCAGGGGCTGGAGGTCACACAAAACACTAAAGTGATGTCCAACAGGGCGCAGGCCAGGAAGCCAACTCACAGTAGGATCCCATGACGAAGCAGGACCAATTGTTCTGGGGAACCATAATTAAAGCCGAACTCAACCCTCCTCTCCTTTACAGCCAAGGAAGCTCCCATCTTAGCCTCTATTCTGCAATTGCCATGGTGAGTTACATATGAGCAGCTATAACATAAGCACACTAATAACTGTCATAGTTCCCATTCACGGCATGCCTGAATGGGTTTATTTACTCTTTAAGCCCCAGGTATGGGAACACTGCAAGTGAAGTTCCCCTGGAGCAGGGAGAACAGACCGACCCCCATTCACAAATTTGAATGGGTCTATAAAGACTGTCAGAATGTCTTGCCTCAAGTCCAGGCCCCCAGGAATAGGAAGAGAGCTAGAGTCAATGAGAGAAGAAGGGACTATGCAAGGAAGGTATTCCCCCAACAACCCACAAGTCCTTAAAGAGGAAAAAGGGGAAATTCCGTCAGTAAAGGAAGGATCCAATGACCAACAGGGTGTAGATTTCTTTCTCAAGGGCTTGAGCTGAACAGCCTGACCTGTTAGTGACCAACAGCCACTTGTGGGACCCAACATGGTCAAAGATTTGCAGGGATTGGGCCCTACACAAGAGTTCTGACTTCAAGGGTCCAGAAAGCTGACCCTCTTCAGGGAGGGTTGTCTATGCAGTCTATGATGAGAATGCCAAGAAAAGTCATAAGGGTGGACATAAGTTGCAATGCTTCGAGAAAAAGCAGGTTCTTCCAAAGGACACTGAGGGATCAGATTCTTGTTAGCAAACTGTGCAGCAGGTACTGGTCCCAGCTAACCCAGTAGGTCAGAGGGTGCAGCTGGGGGGAGGGGGATGCTGCGGGGTATTAAATGTATCTGTAAATATAGACTATTATATAGAACAGGGGTCTCTGAACTTTATAAACAATGGGCTCCTTTATTGTGCTTCAGACCATAGGAGGGCTGGACTGTGACCAGTGGAAGTAGAGAATACCTGGGGCTTGGTGGTCAGCGAAAGTACAAAAAATGACATAGTGCCTGTGGTAAATAAGAGGAGGAATAGTGCCTCATCACTGGTATTAGTGAAAGGAATAGTGCCCTTTTGTTGGCATCAGTGGGAGGAATAGTGCCCCTATCTTTGGTGCCAGTGGGAGGAATAGTTCCCTTATCTTTGGTGCCAGTGGGAGGAATAGTTATCTTATCTTTGGTGTCAGTGGGAGGAATAGTGCCACATCATTGGGGCCAGTGGGAGGAATAGCGCCACATCATCGGGGCCAGTGGGAGGAATAGCGCCACATCATCGGGGCCAGTGGGAGGAATAGCGCCACATCATCGGGGCCAGTGGGAGGAATAGCGCCACATCATCGGGGCCAGTGGAATAGTGCCCCTTCATAGGTGTCAGTGGGTGGAATAGTGCCCCTTCGTAGGCGTCAGTGGGTGGAATAGTGCCCCTTCGTAGGCGTCAGTGGGTGGAATAGTGCCCCTTCGTAGGCGTCAGTGGGTGGAATAGTGCCCCTTCGTAGGCGTCAGTGGGTGGAATAGTGCCCCTTCGTAGGCGTCAGTGGGTGGAATAGTGCCCCTTCGTAGGTGTCAGTGGGAGGAACAGTCCCCTTTCGTAGGTGTCAGTGGGTGGAACAGTCCCCCTTCGTAGGTGTCAGTGGGTGGAACAGTCCCCTTTCGTAGGTGTCAGTGGGTGGAACAGTCCCCCTTCGTAGGCGTCAGTGGGTGGAACAGTCCCCCTTCGTAGGCGTCAGTGGGTGGAACAGTCCCCCTTCGTAGGCGTCAGTGGGTGGAACAGTCCCCCTTCATAGGCGTCAGTGGGTGGAACAGTCCCCCTTCATAGGCGTCAGTGGGTGGAACAGTCCCCCTTCATAGGCGTCAGTGGGTGGAACAGTCCCCCTTCATAGGCGTCAGTGGGTGGAACAGTCCCCCTTCATAGGCGTCAGTGGGTGGAACAGTCCCCCTTCATAGGCGTCAGTGGGTGGAACAGTCCCCCTTCATAGGCGTCAGTGGGTGGAACAGTCCCCCTTCATAGGCGTCAGTGGGTGGAACAGTCCCCCTTCATAGGCGTCAGTGGGTGGAACAGTCCCCCTTCATAGGCGTCAGTGGGTGGAACAGTCCCCCTTCATAGGCGTCAGTGGGTGGAACAGTCCCCCTTCATAGGCGTCAGTGGGTGGAACAGTCCCCCTTCATAGGCGTCAGTGGGTGGAACAGTCCCCCTTCATAGGCGTCAGTGGGTGGAACAGTCCCCCTTCATAGGCGTCAGTGGGTGGAACAGTCCCCCTTCATAGGTGTCAGTGGGTGGAACAGTCCCCCTTCATAGGTGTCAGTGGGTGGAACAGTCCCCCTTCATAGGTGTCAGTGGGTGGAATAGTCCCCCTTCATGGGTGTGAGTCAGTGGGAGGAATGGTGAGGGGCAGCTGGTGGTGATGCCATTCACAAGGGTTTAGCACGTGGGTTAAAGGGGTGAGACCTAAGAACACAAATGCCATGGAAGTGAACTACTCAAAAAAAAAAAAGTTATCAAGATGTACAAACAGCCCCCTACTTGTGGAAGTGGGGGGGCACACCTTCATGCAGAAAGCTTAATGACGAAGGCTATTTGCCAAAGCATGTAAGCTGTTCTTATGTTCACCGTTCTGTAGCCAAATAAAGATTTTGATACGGAGTTGCGAGTTGCCGGCTCTCCTCGTCTATCTGCATTCTGTTCGGGGGTTTGGAGGACACTTGGAGCCAAAGCACTGATCATATCTACCTTCTGCATTTGTGTACCGATTGTCACCCTGAGAAAGAGGACCCCGCGAGGCCCGGAAGTGTCACATTTAGCCAATGAGAAGTCGTGTTCTGAATAAAAAATAAAAAAGAACACTTGACAATACATGGAGTGCTGGTGACTTCCTTCCTCACTACTGGTTATGCACGGCGCCATCTAATCGCAGTCATTTCTAGCACCCCCCCCATGGATCACATCAGGATTTTGTCACTCACACACACCTGACAAAAAAAGACAATCCTCGTGACTTCGGGTTTTAAAAGATTTGTTTGGTTTTTTTTTAATTTAGGAGCCTCCCCAGACAGGGAATGAATGGACACCAAGAACTTTCTGAAACCTTTTTTCCGGCGAGTCCCTTTTCCCTTCCCGGATAAGGTGGCTTATTATGGACAAAATGGATGAATAGCCAGCAAGCTAAAAAAAAAAAAAAAAATGTAATCAACTTAAAAAAAAAAAAGCCAAGGGAGAGCGCCGGAACCAGGAAAATAATAGTACAATGCAGCACTGTGTCCGGGTGCAGCCCCCGCTCCGAGGAGGCAGAAGGGACGCGATCCGTCGCTGTGAGTGTGGAGGGATCCCGCTGTAGATGAGTCACATACAATCGTTGGGTTACTGAGGAGGTTTGTAGGCCATCTTCCGGGACTTCAGAACAGCCCACCGATGTCTCTTCATGTAGTAGATCACAGCACTGATGAAAGTCGTCATCAAGACAATCTGCAACATGGAAAGATTAGAGTATTAGTAGAGGAAGTGCTGTATGGAGATAAAATAGGGGAGGAAAATTTACCAGGGAGGGGTGAGGGAAGCCGAGAAAAATGTGCTGGCTTACTAGGGGTTAAAGGGGTTGTAAACCCCCCCCCCCCCGCCCCCCGTGTTTTTTCACCCTAAAAAGCGGAGTTCCACTCAAAAATGGAACTTCTGCTTTAAGGGAAGGTGACCCCCTGACATGCCACATTTGGCATGTCATTTTTTTGGGGGGGGGGGGGGGGGGGGCGGATACCCTCTTTATAGAGGATTCTAGCTCCCACTTCCTCCCGGGGCACCGGAAGGGAGATCACCTCTCCCCCTCCCTCTCGGCACGTCACAGGTCCCAGATGATTGCCCGGCCAGTCACGGCGCTCCACGCGGCTCGCGCATGCCCGGCGGTGAGGTCATTTTTTTTTTTTTTTTGTAAAGCGCAACTCCGCTTTAATGCATCCTATGCATTAAGGTGAAAAAGACACCTGGCAGTCACCGGCCCCCGAGCCACCTCGTTTTACTTACCTGAGCCCCTTCATCTTCTTCGGCAGGGACGTGTCCCGGCTTTGATTGATTGGATGGATAGATAGATAGATAGCAGTGCAGCCTTTGGCTCCCACTGCTGTCAATCAAATCTAATGACGCTGGGGGGGGCGGGCCGAGTCATACATTCGGCAGCGGGCCCACAAGGTAACCCCCTCAGGAGAGCACTTCTGCCAGGGGGTTATCTGATGTGGGGTGGAGCCATGAGAGCCTCCGAGGAACCCCAGGATGATCGGGGCCACTCTGTGCAAGACGATCTGCACAGTGGAGGTAAGGATGACATGTTTGTTATTTTTTATTTAACAAAGTTTTAGTATCACTTTAAGTCGAAGACTTCCCAACTGATCATCAGGAGTACAACTATCACTAGTACTTCCGGTGTTCACTCATATTAGCGAATGAATGAATGAGTGACTTGTATAGCGCTACCTATGCGCACTGAATTGCCTCAGGGTGCTTTTGCCGCCGGTGTCCATCTGCGGTATAGCGCGGTCCTTTGCCCCATGGGGTCCCGACATGGTTACAAACACATACAACATACACATATTTGGCCAATTTTTCCGACAGGATCTAATTAACCTACCAGCATGTCTTTGGAGTGTGGGAGGAAACCAGAGTACCCGGAGGAAACCCACACAGGCACAGGGAGAACATGCAAACTCCAGGCAGATGGTGTCGTGGTTGGGATTTGAACCAGCGACCCTATTGCTGCTAGGTGAAAGTGCTACCCACTACACCACTGTGCTGCCCCTGGAATGGAAGTGAGGTCTTGTCTTAGCAGCGCATGCGTTCCACAGGTTCGCTAATCTGAGTTAACAGCGGCATCGGACAGCTTACTACACCCGGCTACGGCTTGAATTTCAAAGTAATTTTAGCAATAAACTGAGCGCATATAAATATTGTATATTGACATCTGTGTTGCGGTTTCAATGTATAATTTTGAAAGCCTAACCCTAAAAAGGTTTAGCACTGAGCAGCGCGGGGTGTACCAACATGGCCGCCGCCACCTTCCTACTGCTGGCGTCCAGCTTCTTTCAAAATGCAACATGAAAACAGCATCACAGATATCAATATACCATATCTATTGATTGGTAGCTCACATTATTGGTAAAATGACTGTGAAATTCAGGATGTAGCTGGGTGTAGTAAGGTGTCCGCTGCTGCCTTCTGACTGCAGGTGTTCTGTCAGATTAGGAAACATGGTAGTGGTGGAACCGCATGTGCAGCTGACGGAACGTCACTTCCGTTACCTAATCTGATAGAACACCGGCGCTCTAACAGGGGAGAGACGCTGCTTTTTCAAACGGCAGCCGCTCAGCTCACCCCTTCCCTCCGCTGTCCATTCACAGAACACTTTGTATTTAATGAATGAGTTCACATAACACACAGCGTTCTGTGATTGGGCAGACGGAGGGGAGGGACAGGCAGATCGGTTGAATGCGACCCTGCAGCTGCTGCAACTGAGACCAGAAGGTACAGCTTCAGAGCGCTGGAAATATAGTGATAGCTGTGCTTCCAATGCTCAGTAAAAAACCTAAATTGTAAATTAAAGTAATACTAAGGTAAAATTTTTAGTTTTTATAAATAAACAAGAAATCCTTTTCTTCCCAGGTCCCGCACCAGTGTTCCTGGCT